>NC_083580.1:80665110-81005110 GCF_027579695.1 Neoarius graeffei
AGAACCAAACGTCGTCTTTAATTGATCTCAATCTACAACCGAGCTGATTATAATAATCATGACTATAATGACGTTTATGACCATTAAGGCTTGAAATCGACTCGCTGTGTGTGTGTGTGTGTGTGTGTGTGTGTGTGTGTGTGTGTGTGTGTGTGTGTGTGTGTGGTGTTTGCGTTGTATTGCTGCAATATCGTCCGTGTGATCTGATTAAGGCAAATCTCACAGGGAGCCGAACGGCGCCGACAACAAATCACCGTTCCACCCAAAATGTAACTCAAAGTTTAAGATGGATTCACCGAGTGCTGCTGGTGCTACGATTACACGCTGATTGTTAACGTAATACGTAGAAATGACACGATGAGTGACTTTGTGAAGCATAAACATTTATTTTCAGGAAAGAAAGAAAGAAAGAAAGAAAGAAAGAAAGAAAGAAAGAAAGAAAGAAAGAAAGAAAGGGAGCGCTTGGAAATTTCGTTTCGTTTGCATCCTGAACAATAACATTTCCAAATACTGAACTGAGTTTAGCAGCATGCACAGAAACCGCAAATCTAATATGAAATGAATAATAATTAGGTTGTGAATTGATCAGATTATCAATTTGGTTTTTGGTTTTCCTTTTGCTATGACAAATGAAACCAGGTAACTTTTACTTCTCGATTCTTTTCTATTGACGATCCGTGTTAGCTTTTGTTCAGGCTTATCCTGTACTCATTTACGAATAAATTATTTTTCAGAGAAAAATCACACTATTACAGACAACTGCTTGATTTAGTGTTGATTATTAAATTAAAAGATATATACTCTAAATAATTTGAATGTTGTTTGATAAATCTGTCATGTAGAAACATTTTTCCCTACATAATCGCCAGGATTTTCAAGCAGGGGCAATAAAACAAAAAAAAAAATGATGGCTGCTGTTCAAACATTGAATTAATTTTCATTTTTACAAACATCTTATGAGATCATGAGCAAATTAAAGGAGAACTGAAGGCAAATTTTTTATTATCAAAATTCTATTCATTTCATTTTATTAAATATAGGAATGCATGTTTGATCGCTATTTTGTCACTGCTATAGTAAGTTATGAGTGTTTGAAATACGCTCTGTAATCTATCAGTCCATATGTCAAAGCAATGGGCGAAAACGAGATTCGTTGAGACCTGTGTGAGACATCGTAGGACGGAAGTAAAACGTACAGCGGAAATCAAAGTGACCGACATCTGCCAACGTTGTCAAAAGACGCGCGCACCCTCTTTCGAATGCTGATGTAATCAAGCCGGAAGTTTTGTTTGTTTTGATAGCAATCAGGAAAGTTTGAAAAAAGTAGGCAGTAATCGTCATTTAAACTCATTTTTGTGCAATATTTCGTTTGGAAAGCAGTTTTCAAAATGGCGGCACTGACACCTGGCTGACACTTCACGTTTCGAAGTCTCGCACAAGTCTCGTGAAGATTGCACGGATAAGCGACGCCTGCCGTGGACCAAACAAACTAAATTCAACACAGCTAAAAACCGAATAGGCCGATAAGTATAATATTTAATTGCAATTAGTTGCCAATACGAGTCACGATATAAGGTTACTAAAACTGGAAACTTAATTGAATAACATGTTAAGAAATAAAGCAAGTTTAAAAATGACTCCAGTTCTCCTTTAAAGCATCTCTGAAAGCCTTTCTTTTCCATGAACATGACGGTTACAGTACGCCATGTCAGATTTCTTCCTCCGCTGAGTAAACACGAAGGAATCTGCACTAAACGAACCGCTTTATCCTCATACATGTAATTATACGAATACTGTATATAGGAATAAAACCAAATTATTCTGATGTCCTGGATGACATCATTTTTTTGTACCTAAACACTGAATCGCAGGAAACCTCCTCATCTCCATTTTCCTTCCTGCATTCGGTGCTGGTTTGTGGAATACACACGCAACATTGCTACACTTCATATCAAGGTATTTTGCAACCAATATTCTCCTGCACTTTAGTCAGCAGACTGGTGCCGGCAAGATGAGCATCTTTTACCTCTTTTCCATGTTTCCTTTAACAATGTCATGATCAGTTTTTCTTCTCTCACTCTTAGTCCTGCTTGACCTATGTTCTTGTCCAGAATGGTGGATGGAGTACGACGAGAGTGAGCCAAGAGCCAGAGGAATCGACTCAACTCTGAGATCTGAGACCTGCTCAGAACATCAGAACGTCCTCCGTCTCCGGACTGTAGAAGATTTCAGGGCTCTCGAGCTCCAATGGCCCTGATGTCTACTCAAAGACAAACCCCTCGCAACCTGCATCCATCCTGTACCTCCTGAGGAACTGATCCAACCTTGCTGAGTGTTTGAGAGACTGGCCAGCTTTAATGGAGCTCGATGAGACGTGGATAGATGTGGTAAGAGCAGTGTCGGTGGTTACACACACGTGGTTTTCTGCATGACATGATGAGTGGATATTACACTGAAATTCATAAGAATGGGTTTATAGGCCTTTTTGGTTGTCACGTCAGTTCATGGCTTTTATCGTACATCTTATTTTATCGTACATCCCATTAAGACTCAGAAGCTCTTTTTTTTTTGTTTCCTGATCATGCTGATGTCATCAGTCTTTGGGATTGAATCCTAAGATGTGTAACATCAGGGCTGTGGGTGGGTCTGCAGGTCAAAGATTGAGCGCCGTTTAGCCCTCTTTTACTTCAGTGATCAGTTGAGGACACCTACTTCAGGTTGCAGACAGGCACATTTTCGAAGAACCAAAACAAAACAAAAAAAACAAACACAAAACAAACAAGCAAACAAAAAAAACCCCAAAAAACTCCAAAACATAATGAATTATTCTCAGAATTAGCCGTTAACGATGAGTGAGTTATCACAGATAATATCATATCAGGTCACACAATGGGCTGATCACTTAAATATTTATCAGAGTTTAAAACAATGACCATCTCTTCTGGTTTAATACACATTATTCTTTTCTTTAAAAAAAAATGCAACTTCATATAGTTGATGGACTAACTTCAAAACCAAGCTCAGACAAACAATCAATCGTAGCTCACCACGGTCCCTTTTTTTTTCTTACGTCTTCGCACAACACAAAATCGATGATGATAATGATAACGATGATGAAGAAGATGAATTACTTTATCTACAAAACAGATGAATATCACTAGGAACAAGAATAAAGTAAGAGTACAGTTATACTACCCATATTCGATGAGGATATTGAGTAAATGTACACTTGAAGCTGTTTTCCTTTTTCTCCAAAAAAAAAAAACCCAAAACAAACCAAAACAAAAATGAACAATGCATATAGGTGGCTCGTTATCTAGCAATGCGCTATAACTCTATAACTCTATGCTTAATTAACCGCTCTCTCCAGAACACATTATATTATTTTTCCAAAGTCAAAATAATAATAGCAACCAGAGTAGTCAGAATCCTTACAACCAAAATGAAAATAATTTCCAAGGCTCACGAAAATGGAATTAAGAGAAAAAAAACAAAAAAACAAAAGAGAAAACTCTGGGCAGGGGTGGTGTTTTGTGTGTGTGTGTGTGTGTGTATGTGTGTTTTAAACGCGGTATGGCCGTCCAGTGTAAACCAATGACCAGAGCTTTATACCTAGGAAAGAGAAAGGTCTCTCACAAAAAAAAAATCAAGGAAACAACACATAATCCAAAGGAGGAGGTTTGCTGTACAGTATAGAATCGGGTCGGAGGATTTGCAAGTCCCTTCCATGAGGGACTGGAGGAAAGGAGGCGCACTGAACGGAGGACTGAGGACCGAGGGGACATGTTCTGCCTGGTGTGTGCCCAAAAGCATACGAGCCATGACTGATTTCATGAGCTGCAGTTGGGAAAGGAAGGTTGATTGCAGTATGTATTAATAATAAAAAGCCAAATGAGGATGCTCTGGCGTATCCTTTTCTGTATATCTTGCAATCTTTCTTTTAGCAAAAATATCATGCAGTCCTTAGTTCCAAACCCTCAGGAGGATTTTTTTTCTTGTTCTTGTTCGTAAGTTTGTTAGTTTCAGAAATAAAAGAAACGTTTGTCTGACATGATTCTTAAACATTCAAGTCAATCTATATAATACTTTTTTTTACATCAGAAAAGTCCTTTCTGCATTGTATGTATAGAAATATAAGATATAGAAATATGCATATACATATGTATGAACTTTTCCTATATGTGTATACATATTTTCCAATTGTATCAAAGCCAATTCAGTGTGTGCTCTCAAAATATGGCCCATGTTTCCTGGGAGGAACGTGTGTGTCAATTCATGTAGTACAACCAGTAGATGAGGTTGAAGAATCCGAACGTGATGGGGAAAATCACACGCGACCACTTGTCAATGGTGCTTACATCCGTCAGGTTGGGGATTTTGAGCTTGAGCTTGGACGAGCGCCTCCGCAGACGGCAGTTGGCACGGCTGCGCATGGCACCACGCTCCAGCGAGTGATGGCCGAATCCATCGCGTGACGATCCGACGGGTTTACGGAACTGCACGCCCGAGCTGTCGAACGACATGACGGAGTTGCGCGAGTCACTTACGCTGCTGCCCACGTCTGACGGCATCACCTCATTGTTCATCTCCAGAGTGGTGAGCAGGATGTTGCCATAAGCGTCCACCTTTGATAAGAGAGACAGAGAGTCACTGGGAAAATTAGTCCTAATGTTCGGTATCAGACCGAGCTAAATACTTCTCATGCAAATGCAATGATCATGTGATGTCACATTTTACAACAAACACTACTTGGAAGAATTAGAAAAATATTTACAGAGCTTTGTCTCAGAACGTGATATTATTTATTTACGGCATGACATGATCTACTGCAAATCTAAACCTGCAATCTTGCGGCTATGATGAGGTCTAAATTTATGTACCCCAACTTTTCTTTGTTCTTCAAGATACAGATTTCTTCGCTGTGTGTATGACCTGAGGGTGTTGCTTTGAAACGGCGCTGAAATGGAGTCCTTGCAACGTGAAAGAAGAGATGAAGAGAACGTTAAAACATTTTTTCCCCTCTAAAAAATACAACACAATGCATAAACATGATGGTCAACAAAATAACTGCATGAAGTATGGTACATGGTCGTTCATACAGAGGCAGCTGGCGTCTGGCTTCGTTACTGGCTCTTCTTATTGATGTGCTCCTCCAAAATTGGGATTTGTAGCAGAAACAAAGCAGTATGTTTAAAAAGAAAGATACCACACTTCATGCATTTTTTGCACTTCCAGTCTACAATCACGGCCAAAAGTTTTGAGACCGACATAAATTTTGGTTTTCACAAAGTTTGCTGCTTCAGTGTTTTTAGATCTTTTTGTCAGATGTTTCGATGGTATACTGAAGTACAGTTATAAGCATTTCATAAGTTTCAAAGGCTTTTATTGACAAATACATCAAGTTTATGCAAAGAGTCAATATTTACAGTGTTGACTCTTCTTTTTCAAGAGTCCTGCAATTGGCCCTGGCATGCTGGAGCACAGCTTCTGGGCCGAATCCTGACTGATGGAAACCCATTCTTGCATAATCAGTGCATAATCAGAGAAAATAACTTTACCCCAGTCCTCTGCATTCTGCAAACAGTCCTGCAAAAAGTTATTTTCTCTGATGAAGCCCCATTCAGACTGTTTGGGACATCTGGAAAAATGATTGTCTGGAGAAGAAAAGATGAGCGCTACCATGAGTCCTGTGTCATGCCAACAGTGAAGCATCCTGAGACTATTCATGTGTGGGGTCGCTTCTCATCCAAGGGAGTAGGCTCACTCACAATTTTGCCCAAGAACACTGCCATGAATAAAGAATGGTATCAAAACATCCTCCAAGAGCAACTTCTCCCGACGATCCAGGAGCAATTTGGTGATGAACAATGCTTTTTCCAGCATGATGGAGCACCGTGTCACAAGTCAAAAGTGATAACTAAGTGGCTCGGGGAACAAAACATTGAAATTTTGGGTCCATGGCCAGGAAACTCCCCAGATTTTAATCCCATCGAGAACCTGTGGTCAAGCCTCAAAAAGCTGGTGGACAAACAAAAACCCAAAAATTGTGATAAACTCCAAGCACTGATTATGCAAGAATGGGTTTCCATCAGTCAGGATTTGGCCCAGAAGCTGTGCTCCAGCATGCCAGGGTGAATTGCAGGACTCTTGAAAAAGAAGAGTCAACACTGTAAATATTGACTTTTTGCATAAACTTGATGTATTTGTCAATAAAAGCATTTGAAACTAATGAAATGCTTATAACTGTACTTCAGTATACCATAGAAACATCTGACAAAAAGATCTAAAAACACTGAAGCAGCAAACTTTGTGAAAACCAAAATTTGTGTCGGTCTCAAAACTTTTGGCCGTGACTGTATTCCTAAGATACAAAGATACTCAGAGCTTTCCTGCAAAATCATCAGATCATACAGGAGATGACATTATGGTGTAATCACTATAATATCCACAATCGCTACATGCCCCAATACACAATCCTCCTCCCTCTTCTTTTCCTACAAGTTATGACACGGAAAAATCCCCAAAGCTGTAATTCATGAGCGGTTCACTCCACATTCGATCTGTCCATCTCCATTTGATCACAAAACAATAACGGTTTCCCGAAACAACATTTCAGCAACTTCAAATCAATATCAGTTTCCTCTGCTGCCGATTTTCTGAAAAGTTCATCTACTCTGCCAGTGCCGCCATGACTGAAAATCACGTGATTGCATTCTTGCGTGCTGATTGGCCAAAGCTTGAAACACCATGCTGTTTTACCAATAGTAGGCTTTGACAGCGCGCCGCTGCACCAATGAACCTCCTGTACGTTTGTACGGGAGAACAGCATGTTTTCGTTTGGCTTTTAAAGACATTTAAAAGTGTTCACATAAAACTAGTGTCGATTCAAGAATAAATAACACATTTACGGAATATATTGTTAATTTTGCGCAGCGTTGTGACGAGCTTTTACTTTACGCGTTTTTAACGTTGTGTGATACAACACACCAAACTCACAGGCGCTGCTATTTTGGTTTTTTTAGTGATATTCGTCACCAGTCCGTGTGTTTTGTTGTTGTTGCTTCCAACTCACTCACTGTTGGTTCAATCAGCTTGAAACTTGTGATTCAACCTAGTGGTCGAATCTCTTATGTTGACTTGTTTTTCCAATAAAATCTCCCAAACACTTTGCTGTCTCGTGCCCGCAAAAGATCGGATCACAGAGAAAAATTTTGTATCCTTCTTAAAAACCAGTGATTTTCCTAAAGTTTTTTTTTCATGGAGAAAAAAATGAGAAGGTGTATAAATCATCTACCTGCTCAACAAAGTCTACGGCCACCTGGACAAGCCAGCCAGCACTGTGAGGATCATGTTTTTTGATTTCTCCAGTGCTTTTGACACCATCCGGCCGGCTCTGCTGGGTGAGAAGTTGACAGCGATGCAGGTGGATGCCCCACTGGTGTCCTGGATTGTGGATTACTTGACTGGCAGACCACAGTACGTGCGCTTGCAGTGCTGTGTGTTGGACAGAGTGATCAACAGCACCAGAGCTCTGCAAGGGACTGTCCTTTCTCCTTTCCTTTTCACTCTCTACACCACTGATTTCAACTACTGCACAGAGATCTGCCACCTCCAGAAATTTTCTGATGACTCTGCAGTAGTTGGACGTATTACCGGTGGTGATAAGAGTGAGTACAGGATGGTGGTGGACAATTTTGTCACATGGAGCAGGAAGAACCACCTACAGCTCAACGTGATGAAGACGAAAGAACTGGTGGTCGATCTGAAGAGAATCAGGGCTCCGGTGAACCGTGTTAACATCCAAGGGGTCAGTGTGGAATATAAGTACCTGGGGATGTACTTGGATAATAAACTGGACTGGTCCAAAAACGTGGACACTGTATACAAAAAGGGCCAGAGCCGTCTCTATTTTCTGAGACGGCTGAGGTCCTTCAACATCTGCCGAACGATGCTGCAGATGTTCTATGAGTCTGTGGTGGCCAGTGCCATCCTGTACGCTGTCGTCTGCTAGGGCAGCAGCTTGAAGGTGAAGGACACTAACAGACTCAATAAGATCATCTGGAAGGCCGGCCATGTTGTAGGCGTGGAACTGGAATCTTTGACAGTGGTGTTGGAGAAGAGGACACTGTCCAAAATAAAAACAATCTTAGACTGTCCTTCCCACCCACTACATGAGGAGGTGATCAGCCACAGGATCACGTTCAGTAAACGGCTGATTCTTCCACGCTGCACAACTGAGAGACCCAGGAAATCATTCCTACTTGTTACAGTCAAGCTGTCCAATGCCACTGTATAACTGTGGTACACTGTCTTGCCATGTACAACCCCGATTCCAAAAAAGTTGGGACAAAGTACAAATTGTAAATAAAAACGGAATGCAATAATTTACAAATCTCAAAAACTGATATTGTATTCACAGTAGAACATAGACAACATATCAAATGTCGAAAGTGAGACATTTTGAAATTTCATGCCAAATATTGGCTCATTTGAAATTTCATGACAGCAACACATCTCAAAAAAGTTGGGACAGGGGCAATAAGAGGCTGGAAAAGTTAAAGGTACAAAAAAGGAACAGCTGGAGGACCAAATTGCAACTCATTAGGTCAATTGGCAATAGGTCATTAACATGACTGGGTATAAAAAGAGCATCTTGGAGTGGCAGCGGCTCTCAGAAGTAAAGATGGGAAGAGGATCACCAATCCCCCTAATTCTGCGCCAACAAATAGTGGAGCAATATCAGAAAGGAGTTCAACAGTGTAAAATTGCAAAGAGTTTGAACATATCATCATCTACAGTGCATAATATCATCAAAAGATTCAGAGGATCTGGAAGAATCTCTCTGCGTAAGGGTCAAGGCCGGAAAACCATACTGGGTGCCCGTGATCTTCGGGCCCTTAGACAGCACTGCATCACATACAGGCATGCTTCTGTATTGGAAATCACAAAATGGGCTCAGGAATATTTCCAGAGAACATTATCTGTGAACACAATTCACCGTGCCATCCGCCGTTGCCAGCTAAAACTCTATAGTTCAAAGAAGAAGCCGTATCTAAACATGATCCAGAAGCGCAGACGTCTTCTCTGGGCCAAGGCTCATTTAAAATGGACTGTGGCAAAGTGGAAAACTATTCTGTGGTCAGACGAATCAAAATTTGAAGTTCTTTATGGAAATCAGGGACGCCGTGTCATTCGGACTAAAGAGGAGAAGGACGACCCAAGTTGTTATCAGCGCTCAGTTCAGAAGCCTGCATCTCTGATGGTATGGGGTTGCATTAGTGCGTGTGGCATGGGCAGCTTACACATCTGGAAAGACACCATCAATGCTGAAAGGTATATCCAGGTTTTAGAGCAACATATGCTCCCATCCAGACGACGTCTCTTTCAGGGAAGACCTTGCATTTTCCAACATGACAATGCCAAACCACATACTGCATCAATTACGGCATCATGGCTGCGTAGAAGAAGGGTCCAGGTACTGAACTGGCCAGCCTGCAGTCCAGATCTTTCACCCATAGAAAACATTTGGCGCATCATAAAACGGAAGATACGACAAAAAAGACCTAAGACAGTTGAGCAACTAGAATCCTACATTAGACAAGAATGGGTTAACATTCCTATCCCTAAACTTGAGCAACTTGTCTCCTCAGTCCCCAGACGTTTACAGACTGTTGTAAAGAGAAAAGGGGATGTCTCACAGTGGGAAACATGGCCTTGTCCCAACTTTTTTGAGATGTGTTGTTGTCATGAAATTTAAAATCACCTAATTTTTCTCTTTAAATGATACATTTTCTCAGTTTAAACATTTGATATGTCATCTATGTTCTATTCTGAATAAAATATGGAATTTTGAAACTTCCACATCATTGCATTCCGTTTTTATTTACAATTTGTACTTTGTCCCAACTTTTTGGGAATCGGGGTTGTATACTGTATCCTTAACTCAGGTGCTATATATGTATATAGGAATCATTGTATATAAAATCACTTCATTTTGCTTTTACTTAAGTTATTGAACTTCTCCTCTCATCTCATTATCTCTAGCCACTTTATCCTGTTCTACAGGGTCGCAGGCAAGCTGGATCCTATCCCAGCTGACTACGGGTGAAAGGCGGGGTTCACCCTGGACAAGTCGCCAGGTCATCACAGGGCTGACACATAGACACAGACAACCATTCACACTCACACCTACAGTCAATTTAGAGTCACCAGTTAACCTAACCTGCATGTCTTTGGACTGTGGGGGAAACCGGAGCACTCAGAGGAAACCCACGCGGACACGGGGAGAACATGCAAACTCCACACAGAAAGGCCCTCGCCGGCCACGGGGCTCGAACCCGGACCTTCTTGCTGTGAGGCGACAGCGCTAACCACTACACCACCGTGCCGCCCCTGGATCAATATTATCAACTTGAATTGAATAACATGTTGGGCTGAGTAATCTTTATTGATTCATGATCAAAATAAGGTTGCAGACTGGCTGTGGAGAGAGCAGTTTACGAAATACATGACTTCTAAACACAGGAACCCACAGCTTTGGGGATTTTTCCATGTCATAACTTGTAGGAAAAGAAGACCGAGGAGGATTATGTACCGGTATTGTGAGATGTAGCAACTGTGTAATATCCAGCATCATCATATTGTACATCCATCCATCCATTATCTGTAGCCGCTTTATCCTGTTCTACAGGGTCGCAGGCAAGCTGGAGCCTATCCCAGCTGACTACGGGTGAAAGGCGGGGTACACCCTGGACAAGTCGCCAGGTCATCACAGGGCTGACACATAGACACAGACAACCATTCACACTCACATTCACACCTACGGCCAATTTAGAGTCACCAGTTAACCTAACCTGCATGTCTTTGGACTGTGGGGGAAACCGGAGCACCCGGAGGAAACCCACACAGAGAGCATGCAAACTCCAAACAGAAAGGCCGTTGCCGGCCACTGGGCTCGAAACCAGGACCTTCTTACTGTGAGGCAACAGTGCTAACCGCTACACCACCGTGCCACCCCATATTGCATATATATTGTAGGTAAATAAAAAAATAAATCAAAATTGTTCACATTAAGTTCTATCAGAAAGAGGCATGGAGCATTAATCTTGACAAGAACCTCTAGATGAGCCTCTGTGGTAGCTGTTATCAAATGAAAGAAGCTCTTGGTTAAGGAAAAGCAATAGACAACAGGGTCTCTGAACAGGTCAGGAGGTGGAGTCAAAGGAATTGTCGAAATCAAACAGTCAAAATCCTGATGCTTATACAAGCTACGGATCTAAAATAAAATAACCTAAACAACACGGGAATGATATTTGTTTCATTTGCTTCCATTTGAACATTAGAACTGGATGGATATGAACACAGCGACAGTGAGAGATGATCAAGTCAACCTGTTCTCGCAGGCGTTTGTCCTCATAACGCGGGCGTTCGTTGTTAGCTTTGTTGAGGCGCTCGTTGATTTTCTTTTGCTGCTGAGGTCCTCGTCCGAAAAACACGTAGTTGACGAAGGCATATTCAAGAAGGGCCAGGAACACGAAAACAAAGCAGCCCATGAGGTAGACATCAATGGCTTTCACATAGGGGATCTTTGGGAGGGTCTCCCGCAGGTGGGTGTTAATGGTGGTCATAGTGAGTACTGTGGTGACCCCTGCAAGAAAGCAAGTACACACATCATTCATTCAGCAAGGATGGGGTGTGAAATTAGCATAGCTAGTTCAAGGAAAGCTTCTGGACATGCATAAGGACTCCACAGAGCGCATGACCTGAGGATCTCAGGATCGAATCCAGGATCTTGGAGGGGGAAGGATGACACAACATTCCTCTGAGATGTTTACATGAAGCCTCCCAACTACAGTGGATATAAAAAGTGTACACACCCCATTAAAATGATCGGTTTTTCTGATGTAAAAAAAAATGAGACCACAATAAATAATTTCAATACTTTTCCCACCTTTAATGTGTCCTATAACCTGTACAGTTCCATTGAAAAACAAACAAATCTATTAGGGGGAAAAACATAAAAAAAAAACCGTACAATAAGCTGGTTGCATAAATGTGCACACCCTTAAACTAATACTTTGTTGAAGCACCTTTTGATTTAATTACAGTATTCAGTCTTTTTGGGTTCACACCTGCCATCAATTAAAATGACTCTGATTAACACCAAATAAAATTCAGACATTTACTCAGTTGCCTCCTCCTGCAAAAGCCAGGGTTCACAGAAAGCTTACAAAGCATCAAAGGGATCTCATTGTTGAAAGGTATCAGTCAGGAGAAGGGGACAAAAACATTTCCACGCCATTAGATATACCATGGAGCACAGTGAAGACCGTCATAAAGAAGTGGAGAAAATATGGGATAACACTGACATCACCGAGAACTGGACGTCCCTCCAAAATTGATGAAAAGACAAGATGAAAACTGGTCAGGGAGGCTTCCAAGAGGCCTACAGCAACACTGAAGGAGCTGTAGGAATTTCTGGCAAGTACTGGTTGTGTACTACATGTGACAACAATCTCCCGTATTCTCCATATGTCTGAACTATGAGGTAGGGTCAAAGAAAAACATCCAGGCCTGGCTAAATTTTGCAAATAAAATATATCAACTCTCCCAAAAGCATGTGGGAAAATATGTTATGGTCTGATGAAACCAAGGTTGGACTTTTTGGCCACAATTCCAAAAGGTATGTTTGGCGCAAAAACAACACTGAACATCACCAAAAGAACACCATACTCATGGTGAAGCATGGTGGTGGCAGCATCATGTTTTGGGGTTGTTTTTCTTCAGCTGGAACAGGGGCTTTAGTCAAGGTGGAGGGAATTATGAACAGTTCTAAATACCAGTCAATTTTGGCCCAAAACCTTCAGGTGTCTGCTAGAAAGCTGATGATGAAGAGGAATTTCATCTTTCAGCACGACAATGACCCCAAAAAAGTTTTGGAATTCCCAGCCAGAGCCCAGACCTAAATCCAGTTGAAAATCTGTGGGGTGACCTGAAGAGGGCTGTGCACAAGAGATGCCCTCGCAATCTGACAGATTTGGAGCGCTTTTGCAAGGAAGATTGGGCAAATATTGCCAAGTCTAGATGTGGCAGGCTGATAGACTCCGACCCCAAAAGACTGAATGCTGTAGTTAAATCAAAAGGCGCTTCAACAAAGTATTAGTTTAAGGGTGTGCACACTTATGCAACCAGCTTATTGTACGTTTTTTTTTTATTTTTCATGTTTTTCCCTCTAACAGATTTGTTTGTTTTTCAATTGAATTCTACAGGTTATACAGTAGGTCACATTAAAGGTGGGAAAAGTTTTGAAATTATTTATCGTGGTCTCATTTTTTTACATCAGAAAAACCAATCATTTTAACAGGGTGTGTACACTTTTTATATCCACTGTATATCTTGGTTGGATGAAAGCGCTATCTACCCTCTTCTGCATACCTGACCTCAGAGACCAATTGTACTGGCCACGGATGGCTGTGGTATCACTGGGATTCGATCCCACAATGTCTAAATGATAGGGTGAATGCTTTTATAATATATTTGACACATTGCTTCTTTTTTTAAAAAATCATTGCTCATGGTTCTTTTTTTTTTACACAATAACCCCCTTACCGAGTGCCACCCGAGCAGCAGAGGCGTCATAGTTGATCCAAAAGGACACCCAGGAAAGGATGGTGATCAGGATCGAGGGCATGTAGGTCTGCAGGATGAAGTAGCCAATATTTCTCTTAATGCGAAAACTCAGCGACAGCCGGGGATACGAGCCTGGATGAAGGAGCAAAAGGAATGCGAAAAAAAAGACATTAATAAAGAAGCAGGGAGTTTTAAAAAAAGCATACTTTGATGACACACAGAGAATGGCTATGTCTCCCGCTCGGATGGATCGTTTCATTTCTCCGACACAATGTACTCCTTTCTAGGGACAGATTTGATTCCAGTTAAACATGGCTGGAAGTTGCCAGCGCGGCAGATTTTTCTCTAAGCTTCCTCTCAGCAGGCAGCTCCTGTGTCCCTCTGAGAATTGTCAGATAGAACCGCAGTGCCTTTTCTTTTTTCTTTTTTAGGGGAATCTGAGCAAAAGGAAAATATCCATTGAATTATCCAGTGTGTTGTATGAAACTATCTGGTCCTGATCTACATGAAACGTGAAGTGTGTACTGTATGTTGTATATACACTTATACAATTCTTAAAAAAAAAAGAAAAGAAACTAATAATAGAATTTTTGCTGTTCAAATATTTATGGAATTATTTTTAGTGAATTACATTTGAATTCCAAACAATATAATTCTTTAAGCTTACTTAGAACAATATGACAAACAGAACTACAATTCTAAAAAAATGATAATATAATATAATATAATATAATATAGGGCGGCACGGTGGTGTAGTGGTTAGCGCTGTCGCCTCACAGCAAGAAGGTCCGGGTTCGAGCCCCGTGGCCGGCGAGGGCCTTTCTGTGTGGAGTTTGCATGTTCTCCCCGTGTCTGCGTGGGTTTCCTCCGGGTGCTCCGGTTTCCCCCACAGTCCAAAGACATGCAGGTTAGGTTAACTGGTGACTCTAAATTGAGCGTAGGTGTGAATGTGAGTGTGAATGGTTGTCTGTGTCTATGTGTCAGCCCTGTGATGACCTGGAGACTTGTCCAGGGTGAACGCCGCCTTTCGCCCGTAGTCAGCTGGGATAGGCTCCAGCTTGCCTGCGACCCTGTAGAAGGATAAAGCGGCTAGAGATAATGAGATGAGATGAGAGAATAACTACAGACAGGTGACAAATTAAAGGGAAAAATGTTGTTAAGTTTTTGTGTCATGGTTTGCATTTAGAGTCACTCTGAACCTATACAGAATTATTGATTTGCACTAGCAGCACTGGCACAAATTGTTATTCTCATTCAAGATCTTTCTACGTTATTATTCTCTTCTTATTCTTCTAACATTTTTTAGGATGCTATTTCTCCCTCAGTTTTCAACCAATCATCATCAGATTTCACATGAAGAATACATCTGGGCTGAATTAATGACTTGCTATGACCTTTTGGTGCTGATCTGGATCACCGAACTGGAATGAGCCATGAAAAATGGGCTTTTTTCCTCACTAAGCTTCATTCTCTATTTCTTACCATTCCGGATCTATAGGGTACGGTGACCAGACGTCCTGGTTTGTAAGAGCTAGCGCAAATCACTGTGACTTTAGTCACAGTCTCTGTCTAGTTCTAATTTCCTTTATCAGGACACATATCTATCCTGATGGGCGTGGTTTCTTCCAGGATGACTCCACCCTATCCATACTTCACAATGGCTTATGGAGTGTTCCATTTGTACTGGGAAGTCGGGATTTCCGAGTTCCCAGTCAGAAATGTCAACTGGAACACCCCCAGAAGTCAGATTTCCAAGAGGAATCTAACCGATCCTGAACTTCAAAATCCAAGATGGCTGCTCCACGCATCACCAGAAGTAAAAGCTGTAGTAATATACTGCTTATTAGCATTTCAGTTATTTGTGAATAAATTTTATTTATTTGTGTTTCTTTAAATCAGTACACACAGTACTGTCCAACTGCTATCTGTGGACAAGTTGCTATGATGTTTGTATGGACAAAATACCGTGTAATGTGTTGTTATCAACTGGTATTGCTAATGGCTAGAACTGGTATTGCTAATTGTGGGTATTGGTTTTCCAACTCGTTGTACTGGAACGCAGTCAGCTCAGGTGGGATATCATTCCCAGTTCTGAATTCTGACTTCCAAGATCAATGCAACACAGCATTACTGAATGGTTTAATGACTCCAAAAATGATCAAATGCTATGGCCTTCACAGTCACCAGATCTCAACCCCGGTGAGTTCCTACAGGAGATTTCAAAACACCAGCTGAAGGAATATCTTTTGGAAGAATGTCTTCATTATTCCAGTACAGTCCTAGAGATTTGTAGCATCTCAGTCATGGCATGTTGAAGCTGTTATCACGGCTTATGGTGGCCCAACAGCTGACTAACACACTTTATGCTGTTTTTTCTTTTAATTTGTCACCTTCCTTTTCTATAGTTATGCCTACATTACATAACCCTATGACCACTGTCACAAAGTCTAGCTTGCAAAAGAAAGCAATATATTTAAGATTAATATAATCTACATTAGAAAGCTATATGCATTTACAGAAATGATGAACAAAATGTACAAAAATGTAAAGAATGGTGCTTTTTCTCACCACAGAATCCACACAAGCAAGATAAATTTTAGGTGTATTAAAATAAAGAGTGCATTTATTTATGATTTTCTCTTTATTACAAAGGAAAATTGTGTTTTAAGAATTTAAAAAAACCACAAAGTTTTTAAATTAATTAAATGATTTTTGGAAACCCCAGTCGAAATGCGTGTGCACCACTGCGAGGTTAAAAAAACAAGATTATTTTGTGAACAGTTTTCCATTTGCGAATTTCCATTGAATGATGTTATTTGATTAAATCTGGGTTTTCTCCTCTAGTGTGACAGTCTTTCCAATTAAACATGGTGAGAGATCTCCAGGCGCTTATAAGGGTTGGTGTTGGTATGGTGATTTTTCATTGGTTTTGTTCCACTTCTTGTCATGTCATGTGACTTAAATGTGAAAAAATGTTCTTGCATTTCAGTTTTGCAAAATATTACTTAGTCAAATCGTCTAAAAAACTACCACTGGCAACAATAGATTTTACTTGTGTTTTTCTTTTGCCTAAGTCCTTCAAGATTTTTAATGTTTGCATAGGGAGCGGCCTTGCATGGGACTCTAGGTCCCATTTGCGCCTACCCTTTTGGACCTTCCTTTTTTTTTCATGGTTTTGGTGCATTTGCATGTCTTGTAAATTTGTAGTTTTATTGTTTGAAGGCCAATAAAACTGTGTAAAAAAAATAAAATAAAAACAAACCCAAACCCTCATTCGAGCATATAAATATCCATCCATTATCCATAAGCGCTTATCCTGTACAGGGTCCCAGGCAAGCTGGGGCTTATCCCGGCTGTCTATGGGTGAGAGGCGGGGTACACCCTGGACAAGTCGCCAGGTCATCGCAGGGCTGACACACAGAGACACACAGCCATTCACACTCACATTCACACCTACGCTCAATTAAGAGTCACCAGTTAACCTAACCTGCATGTCTTTGGACTGTGGGGGAAACCGGAGCACCCGGAGGAAACCCACGCGGACACGGGGAGAACATGCAAACTCCACACAGAAAGGCCCTCGCCAGCCACGGGGCTCAAACCCAGGACCTTCCTGCTGTGAGGCAACAGTGCTAACCACTACACCACCGTACCGCCAGCATATACTGTAAACATTTTTGCAATATTTGAATTGTACATTAAGCAGGTTAATGGAAACCCAATGACGGTTAGCTAGTTTCCCATGCAAAGAGTGAGAAAAGGAAGAAAAATCTGTCTCTTGTGTTCAATGCTTGATAACTGTGGGATAATTTCAAGTCTCTTGTGCATTTTTTGGGAATTTTCTGAAACCTGGCAATCCTGTACACAGCCCTGTCATACTTGGTGCCTTTTAAGCTGGCCCCTTTTCCACCAAGGCAGTTCCAGGGCCAGTTCAGAGCCAGGGCCTAATTTCAGACCAATTCTTCACATTTCGACAAATATCCAGCTCTACATCCAGGAAAACTGGTTCCAGAGTGGCACCAACTTTTTGCTGGTTTAGAACCAAGAATTGCTTATGTCAGGGGCTAGGGGTGGGGTTATTGTGACCAACAAGACCAGCTAAAACTTTGTAACCGCCATGTTTAAAAAAAAAAAACTAAGAAGAAGAAGAAAAAGCGATTATATAGTCTGTTGTTGTTGTTGTACTCGGCATTAGTGTGGTGGGCTAGTGGCTGGGAAAGTGGAGACATATACAGTGACATAACAGCATGGCTCTGTGGTGGCTCTCTATCCCGAGAAAACAAAAATGGTTTTTAGAAGGATTGCAAGTCAATCCAGTACTAGCAGATGCTCTTATCCAGAGCAACATACAGCATACCCAGAGCAGCCTGAGGAGCAATTGAGGGTTAGCTTGCTCAAGGGCACTTCAGTCATTCTTGCTAGTCCAGGGAATTGAACCAGTGACCTTTTTGTCCCAAAGCTACTTCTCTAACCATTAGGCCATAGCTTCCCCTATTACTATTGTTTCATCCTGCAGGAGCTCTGTCCCAACACACAAATCTAGCTTCCTAGCAAAAAAATGAATAATACACTTATTAATCAAATCTGTATTTGTATCTGTTTCGAGCATGTTATCTGGTCAAGAATGTATTAGTATTCGGTCACATCCCAAATAAATATCAAGGGATCCAGTATTATTATTATGAGATAAGATTCCACCAGCTGCTTTTATTGTTCGAGGAATCAACAGCTGAAAGGTTGCAGGCCACTTGCATCTCAAATCTATTACACCATAGACTGAAGTGCGAGTACTCCTACAGCCAAACAGAAGTCTCATGATCTGAGAAAAAATATACTTGGAAAAAAATATTTTATGGTAAAGAATATTTTTTGGGTGGATGATTTTTCTTTCACCAAACTAAACTGCACCATCAAGTTGTAAGCTCCTGTAGAACCAATAATCTTCTCAACTTATACTTTATGAACACTTCCTCTGAAGCATCCCTGGTAAGCAGAAGTAAACAAGAGCACACAAGGGCAAGAACACTTAAAAATAGGTGCATTTCCGAAATTAATTTAAGGCGATAACCCTAAATCTTCATCACTGTCAGAGTGGCTTCAAGGACAAACTGTGTTGCAGTGTTCTCACCTCAAAAGTCATCCTAAAACAGTAATACATGTAGTGTAGTAGAGGGACTGTGTCTGCTAGAGGTAGAACCTGAACTTCAGTTCCTACCATGGGTGTAGTAGCATGGGGTGGCCAGGGGTTGCCAGTTCTCCCCCATCATAAAGCATGGCTACCTCTCTCACCCCTTGTTGTTACAGTTATTGTCATTTCAGTGTCCGGTGCGCATGCATACGATGCGAAAATGAGTGACTTGGCAAATCTTGTTGTGATAGACCATGTTTTTAAAATAAAAATACAGCAAGGATTTTTATGCAACATGTAATAATGTGCAGAAACACAAGTTTAGCTAGTTAACACAAACGCAAACTCATGCCTAGCATTTTTATGATTAACAAAATTCATTATCATTTAAATTATTTCTTGCACCGCTTTGATTGGCTAAGCGAACTGTAAATGAGACTGTAGCTCACTCCAGCCTCGTTTAGTCCAGAAGGAACGATCTAAAGTGGGCCACCTTGAGCAATAAATGTTGTAAGCTATATACACTATATACAAGCTATATATACTGTAGAAGTGATATCCACCCTAGGAATACTGACCTATTTACCAGAAAGAATCCAAAACGGCGAGGAATTGACCGAGAAGAAGCAATTTTTGTTGAACTGCTCATTAAAGCTTAATTAGTCCATAACTTCATTAATAATTGTAATGAAGCAAATCTGGGTAGAAGTTCTATGCACCCTAGGTACCCCTACCTTCATGCCAGAAAGAATCAAAATCAGTGAAGAATTGAGAGAGAAGAAGTGATTTGTGTGGAAACTGCTCGTTAGAGCTTAATTACTCCATATCTTCATTATTAATTGCAATTATGCAAATTTGGGTAGAAGCAATATGCACCCCAGGCAGACCTACCTTCCTGCCAAAAAGAATAAAAATCGGTGAAGAATTGAGAGAGAAGAAGCGATTTTCGTGAAATGTGGACAACGCCGGACGGATGATGGACGGACAACACATGATGGCATAAACTCATCACCTGTCGGCCAGATGAGCTAATAACTGCTTACAAATAATGGTCTGCTAATGCGCAGTCACTTTGCACTTTTGTCAACATGGCTCTATTTCTTTCTTATTGTTTGATTCGTCGCATAAACTTTATAATCAGTATTTTTAAAAAATTATCTAAATGATAAAACAATTATGGAACTCAGTTTTCACAAAATATCATGATTTCTTAGTGTCTCGCACGAAATTCCTTGCCTCTGCCTTCAGCACCGGAAAATAATTAATTGCTTGCTTGCCACTAACAAATCACGATATTTTGTTCAGCCTCGTCCAATAATTGTTTATTATTCAACACTGGAGGCAGAACACTGGGTTTCTTCAGTTAGTTATTAGCTATCTTTAGCTAACACAATACAATACAATTTTATTAACTTCCTCCCCCAAGGGATTTTCAGAAATAAATTTTCAAAAATAAGTTAAACAATAGAAGTAATTGTAAAAGCATATGAATATAAGTATATGAATATTAAATATAAGTATTAAATCTCATTGTTCATTAAAAATTCTTTAACACTCCTCTTGAAAGCACAGATGGTATTGGAGTCTCTAACTATGTCAGGTAAAGAGTTCCATGATTTGGATCCGTGGAAGAAGGAGGAGTGTTGGGCTGTCTTTGTGTGACACCATGGTGTATTGATGTTGTCCTTTCCTCTTGTGTTGTAAATGTATGTATCAGATCTCTTGGCTAATTTCTGGCAGAGGTAATCAGGCACTATTTGATTTAAGCATTTGCACATCATGGTAACATCACAAAATCGTAGAAGTTGCTCAACTGATAACCACTTAGGTCCTTTAATGTGGGCGAAATGTGATCAAACTTTCTTACCTCTGTTATAACTCGTGCAGTCAAGTTTTGTATAAGTTGTAGCTTATGGATGTTTCCTTTAGTAGCACCAGACCATACGGTGGAACAGTAAAATAACTCGCTAAAAATCAGGGCTTTTACAATGAGTTGGAGAACGTCCCTTCAGAATAAATGCCTAATTATGTTAACTTGGCATAATCCAGCCAGTAGTGATGATGTTAAAGAGTCAATGTGCTCACTGAATGACAGGCTAGGGTACAAGGTGATGTCCAAGTCCTTGCATGACGCGACAGGAACCAGGTCTTGACCCAGGAAGGGCACAGTAACATTAGAAACAGTATTTAATATTTGTTTAACTCCAAACAACATGAGTTTTGTCTTGTCTGGGTTGATAAGTAATTAATACTCTGATATTGATACCGGGCGGCACGGTGGTGTAGTGGTTAGCGCTGTCGCCTTACAGCAAGAAGGTCCGGGTTCGAGCCCCGTGGCCGGCGAGGGCCTTTCTGTGCAGAGTTTGCATGTTCTCCCCGTGTCCGCGTGGGTTTCCTCTGAGTGCTCCGGTTTCCCCCACAGTCCAAAGACATGCAGGTTAGGTTAACTGGTGACTCTAAATTGAGCGTAGGTGTGAATGTGAGTGTGAATGGTTGTCTGTGTCTATGTGTCAGCCCTGTGATGACCTGGCGACTTGTCCAGGGTGTACCCCGCCTTTCGCCCGTAGTCAGCTGGGATAGGCTCCAGCTTGCCTGCGACCCTGTAGAACAGGATAAAGCAGCTACAGATAATGAGATGAGATATTGATATTGATTTTGTAATCTAGCATACTTCTTGAGATGCAGCTAATGCTATAAGTTATCTAGGATTTTCTTGTAGCTTGTGAGATGACTTATAAACGTTGGTTAGCCGTGTGCTTTTCATGTCCAATGGGGATGCTAACATACACAGATAGGCAGAGCCACATTGTTATTTTCTATGGATGAGGATTAGTATTTCATGCCACTCGAGATTGACAACCCAATAATGTCATTGGGTCTAACATGGCCACCACATTATAAAAGTTCTACCTTGCTCTTTATGAACAGATGTTCAGTGGTTTTTGGTACATTTTCTAGAGCATACTTGGGAAATTCCCTTCAAGTGGTCCGAGTTGTTCAGTAAATATTGTGTTGCGTACCTGTTGTGAACCTCACTTCTTTAGACACAAGACGCAGCTCCACGATGGAGAATTGCGGCAGCTCCAGTTTGTCCACTCCGGTTACTGCATTGTCCCCTCCTTGCCAGAAGAACACAATGTCGTCTGTGGTGTATCCGTCTACAGGGAATACAGGGCATGAGATGTTATAACAAGCTCAGTGTCATGGTAAATAATACTAGTCTTAATGACTTTTCTTTATCATATGAAGTAAACAGTGAGCAGTAGTGGTAATCCTAATGAGGCTAATGATGAACAGCTTAGAGTCATGATACTGGAGTTATGGACAAATATGGAAAAGGGAATATCAGGATGCAGGTATGTTTGTCTCTGGAATACTGTGAAGTGATTCCTGTTTGGAAAAGTGAATCTTACTTGATTTACGCCATTTTACATGAATCCATGTCAAAACTGTGAAGTTGCACAATTTTATTCCTCATCAATATGGTGGATAGGAATGCTTCAGCATGAAATGATTCAATAAAATTGTTAATATTTTGTCCGGATATTACATTTTAAACTGCTAAAACAGTGCTACAGTAGTTTGTGCAAAACGTTAAAACCTAAGGAACACCCCAAATCATGCAAAAGACCCACAGGCTTCTTGATACTTCATTGAAGCATTTATGATCTCTTGGAGTGCTCTTGGAGTCCCCAGAACCATATATGTTTTGGCTCCAGGTTGCTAAGGCTGTATTTCATATTTTAATTACACCTCGCAACTTCTGAGGATTCCAGCGCTCTGTCAAGGGTCATATCATTTCCCTGCCTGGATTAGAATTCATCCCTTTTTAATCATTTTGCCTGAATGCCAAGGGTTGAGTATCTCCAGGCCAACTCGTTTTCCTGACCTGAGATCCTTCTTCAGCACCCGAGCAAACAAACGAGCTTCTTTTTGAGAATTTCAACAAATGGGGGTCCAAAAAAAAAATCTGTCATTTGAAAGAAAAAAAAAAGTAAAATGTGTTCATGAGAGAAATTACTTTTTCTTAACAGTATCACGTTTTAATATTGTAATTGGCTTTGCGTTAAAGTTGGTACAAAAATTGTATTTGTGAATTGATTCCCATTATTTGTTCATGAGCGTTTAAGTACTTTAATTCATTCATATTGGGTGAGCACCACTGCATGGTGGATCCAGAACCTATCCCAGGAACGCTTGGTGCAACACACATTCGCACACCATTTAGAAAAACTGCTCCTTCACTCCTGCCCAATTTATTTCCTGTGGTTTTTTGGACAGTGGGATGAAACTCGAGGACCCTGAAGAAACCAATGCAAATATGGCGAAAACATACAATACGCTACGCAGAGGGTAAGTCTCGCTCAGGATCAAACCGGAGACCCCGGAGCTGTGAGGCACCCACTGCACTGCAAGGATGCTCAGACTTCTCGTGCAATGGGAAAAAATGCACTGGTGGGCGGGGCTTGCTGAGTGATGAACACGCTTTTTATCTCTAGCCTATTGACTTAAATGGGGCAGTTGAGCATTAACGTTAGTCCAACACAGTAGCAGAGACGCTTTCACATAAAGGCAACAACAGCCACCGTCAAATGGTGCTGTTGGAGTGTTGTTCTCGGACTCGACTCGGATCAGTAGTGGACTCGACTCGGACTCAACTCGAAATTTTCTTTAATGACTTGGACTTGAACACTGGGGACTGGAGACTTGACTTGAACTTGAGGTTTACTGACTCGAATACAACACTGCTTCAGTACACCAGTGATGTCACTCTTCCCCCGAGTAAAAACCCTTTCCGAGCATTTATCACCACTGGCTATGTAGGCAACACTACAGTTATGTTGTGACTCGTGTAAATGAACGTAATGATCAGACTTGTTGACACTGGGTCTCTCTGGACTCTGGTGTGCCATCGAATAGACGAGGCGGATGAGTTGCAACTTGCCATCTGCCTTTTTTTTTTAAGGAAGGAAACTGAAGCACTCAGAGAGGAGACTTAAAGCCATCATTCAGGGATTTGGGAAGCCATTTTTATTGACATTAATTTGAAGGTACAGTCCCACTGATTCTGGAAAGTGAGCCTGTTTAAATGACCGACTTCCAAGTGGA
The DNA here is from genome assembly GCF_027579695.1 of Neoarius graeffei. Lineage (NCBI taxonomy): Eukaryota > Metazoa > Chordata > Actinopteri > Siluriformes > Ariidae > Neoarius > Neoarius graeffei. The sequence continues at coordinate 80,688,977 of NC_083580.1, forward strand.
ATGATTCTAGTGTGAATCAAAAATGATTGCTTATACATGCTGTCTATATGGTGTTTATTTAAAGGTGCAAAAGTCGATTTTAAAATTTCTTAATGTTACAAATAACCTGGAAAATAATCAAAATATTATAATAATAATAATAATAATACAAAAGACAGCACCAACCCAGCATGCAAAATTTGCAATCAACATCAAGAGACTACCTCGTCTCATTCAGCCCGGAATTTGCCAAAACAGAGTAAATACAAAGGCACAGTAAGGCAGCAGCGTATCTCCTTTGGGCAATCTGCAAGCACTATAACATCAAAGTACAAGACAAATACTACAAACACGAACCGTCAACAGTCACCGAAAATGAAGTGGCTACTATACTCTGGGACATACCAATCCAAGCTGACAAAGAGATCATGGCGAACACACCAGATATTGCAGTGAAAGACAAAAAGGAGAGAACTTGTCTGCTCATCGACATGTCTTTCCCCATAAAAGAAACACCTCCTTGAAAACAACAGAAAAACTCTCCAATTATAAAGACCTAGAAATAAAATTAGAATGAGGGCATGAGAACCACAACAATACCAGTGGTCATCGGTGCTCTTGGGCTCATCAAGAAGGGGATGGAAAAGTACACCAGCAAAATCCCAGGGGACATCAGAATAGAAGAGCTTCAGAAGATCATCCTCCTTAGAACTGCTCACATACTCAGGAGGACCTTATCCATCAAGTAATCCATCACACCCTTATGATTGCCCCAAGTTCAAGGGATGAACTCGGCTCCATAAGAGAAAAAAGCTGGACTTCAAGGATAATAATAATAATAATAATAATAATAATAATATATTTATCAGTGGTATCAGAACATGTAAATGAGAGAGAAAATCCCATGTGAAATAAAACTTTTGGCTCAGGCCTGACTTCTTGTGTATATATGTAAGTCTTCCTGTAAGACACGCCTCCGATGCCCTGTTACGCCACCCCATCTCAGAAAAACATGGTTGAATCGGGTAAACATCCCAGCACGGTCAGAGACATTTACTTCAGCAAAATACCAAATCACATATCTAAAAAAAACAAAACAAAACAAAACAAAACAAAACCCATGACTCATTAGGATGAAGCTGGATGGAGAAATTAGTGACACAATCTTTATAAATTGTTCACTTGTTCGAATTGCAGCTTCTCATAATTAAGTAAAACATTATTATTTTCATTTATGCTTTGAATGAAACACCTTCACATGAATGTACAGTGGATATAAAAAGTGTACACACCCCGTTAAAATGATCGGCTTTTCTGATGTAAAAAATGAGACCACGATAAATAATTTCAAAACTTTTCCCACCTTTAATGTGACCTATAACCTGTACAATTCAACTGAAAAACAAACAAATCTGTTAGGGGGAAAAACATAAAAAGTAAAAAACATACAATTAGCTGGTTGCATAAGTGTGCACACCCTTAAACTAATACTTTGTTGAAGCGCCTGTTGATGTAACTACAGCATTCAGTCTTTTTGGGTCGGAGTCTATCAGCCTGCCACATCTAGACTTGGCAATATTTGCCCAATCTTCCTTGCAAAAGCGCTCCAAATCTGTCAGATTGCGAGGGCATCTCTTGTGCACAGGTTTCTTCAGGTCACCCCACAGATTTTCAATTGGATTTAGGTCTGGGCCCTGGGTGGGCCATTCCAAAACTTTTTCGGGGCCATGCTGAAAGATGAAGTTCCTCTTCATCATCAGCTTTCTAGCAGACACCTAACCTGTGTTTTCTCTCTCTCTCTCTCTCTCTCTCTCTCTCTCTCTCTCTCTCTCCTCCCCCCCTCTGTCCCTCTGAGTTACATGTCAGTCCTGGGATCAAGATGCTGAACCTCTTCTGCTCCTCAGACCTGCCTGATCCATCCTGGTGCCCTGTGTCTGGTTAGAGTCTCATCACATCGCTCCTGTGGAGGACGGCCCCATGTGGACAGTTGAAAGTCACACCTGGAAGACGCTCTGGACACTTACAGTAATGCTTTTATGGCTGAGGACTACAGCTGACTTGCTAACTTTAGGATTGCAGTTGTCATGAACAGTTTTGCACTCAAGTTTCCATCAATGAAAAGTTTATAACATCAACGAAACTGACTTCATGTTAAAACTGTTAATGTTATAGTTATGTTGTCTGTTGTTGCCGAAATGAGGATGGGTTCCCTTTTGAGTCTGGTTCCTCTCGAGGTTTCTTCCTCATATCATCTGAGGGAGTTTTTCCTTGCCACCGTCGCCACAGGCTTCATCACTGGGGATAGATTAGGGATAAAATTAGCTCATGTTTTAAGTTGTTCAAATTCTGTAAAGCTGCTTAAAAAAAAGCGGCTAGAGATAATGAGATGAGATGAGATAAGAAGTTCAACCTTGATTTCATCAGACCATAACACATTTCCCCACATGCTTTTGGGAGAGTTGATATATTTTATTTGCAAAATGTAGCCGGGCCTAAATATTGTTCTTTGACCCTACCTCATAGTTCAGACATATGGAGAATACGGGAGATTGTTGTCACATGTAGTACACAACCAGTACTTGCCAGAAATTCCTGCAGCTCCTTCAGTGTTGCTGTAGGCCTCTTGGCAGCTTCCCTGACCAGTTTTCATCTTGTCTTTTCATCAATTTTGGAGGGACGTCCAGTTCTCGGTAATGTCACTGTTGTCCCATATTTTCTCCACTTCTTTATGACGGTCTTCACTGTGCTCCATGGTATATCTAATGGCGTGGAAATGTTTTTGTCCCCTTCTCCTGACTGATACCTTTCAACAATGAGATCCCTTTGATGCTTTGTAAGCTTTCTGTGAACCCTGGCTTTTGCAGGAGGAGGCAACTGAGTAAATATCTGAACTTTATTTGGTGTTAATCAGAATCAATTTAATTGATGGCAGGTGTGAACCCAAAAAGACTGAATACCGTAATTAAATCAAAAGGTGCTTCAATAAAGTATTAGTTTAAGGGTGTGCACATTTATGCAACCAGCTTATTGTACGTTTTTTATTTTTTATGCTTTCCCCCAAACAGATTTAGATTAGATTAGATAGAACTTTACTGATCCCTTTGGGCGGGTTCCGTCAGGGGAATTAAGATTCCAGCAGCATTACAGATAAACAGAGAATAGAAAATAGAGAAAAAAACTCCTAGATAAATTAAATTAAATTAAGTATTTACATATACAAGTATAAAAAGAATAAGACATGGGGAAGAGAGGAAGGGGGGAGGAGCGAGCAGGAGAGATATTGCACTTTATATTCCACATTATATTGCACATTGTCCGGTATTGCTTTTTGTCAGGCTAGGCTACTGCTCCTTCCCGTCCTCTGTCCTCCTGTTACCCCTCCTCCCCCCCAGAGAGGAGTTGTACAGTCTGATGGCATGAGGGACAAAGGAGTTTTTGAGTCTGTTCGTCCTGCACTTGGGAAGGAGCTTTCTGTCACTGAACAGGCTCCTCTGGTTGCTGATGACGGTGTGCAGAGGGTGACTGGCATCGTCCATGATGTTCAGTAGTTTGTCCATAGTCCTCTTCTCTGCCACCGTCACCAGAGAGTCCAGCTTCATCCCGACCACAGAGCTGGCCCGCCTGATCAGTTTGTCCAGCCTGGATGTGTCCTTCTTGGATGTGCTGCCCCCCCAGGACACCACGGTGTAAAACAGGACACTGGCAACCACAGACTGATAGAACATCCACAGGAGTTTCCTGCAGATGTTAAAGGACCGCAGCCTCCTAAGGAAGTATAGCCTGCTCTGTCCCTTCCTGTATAAGTGATTGGTGTTGCAAGTCCAGTCCAGCTTGCTGTCCAGCCACAGCCCGAGGTACTTGTAGGAATCCACAGCCTCCACCTCGACTCCCTCGATCAGAACTGGTCGTGACCTTGGTCTGGACCTCCCAAAGTCAATGACCAGCTCCTTGGTCTTCGAGGTGTTGAGCTGCAGATGGTTCCTGTTGCACCACACAGCAAAGTCCCTCACCAGGCTCCTATACTCCTCCTCTCTGTCGTCACTGATACACCCAATGATGGTTGTGTCACTGGCGAACTTCTGAATGTGACACAGCTCCGAGTTGTAGCAGAAGTCTGCGGTGTACAGGGTGAAGAGAAGAGGGGCCAGCACCATGCCCTGGGATGCTCCGGTGCTGCTAATCACAGTGTCAGATGTGATGTCCTTCAGTCTGACGTACTGCGGCCTGTCAGTGAGGTAGCTGGAGATCCAGGTGACCAGGCAGGGGTCCACTTGCATCCTGTTCAGTTTGTCCTGAAGCAAAAGGGGCTGGATGGTGCTGAAGGCACTCAAAAAGTCCAAGAAGAGAATCCTCACTGTGCCATTTCCCTTATCCAGATGCGAGTGGGCTCGGTGTAGCAGGTAGAGGATTTGTTTGTTTTTCAGTTGAATTGTACAGGTCACATTAAAAGTGGGAAAAGTTTTGAAATTATTTATCATGGTCTCATTTTTTTACATCAGAAAAACCTATCATTTTAACGGGGTGTGTACACTTTTTATATCCACTGTATGTAATGCTAGCAAAATCCCCTGCAGTTAATAATGTTATCAAGTCAACATTGTTGCTGGTGCTCATCTGAAGAACCCACGAGAACTCACTACAAGGAAAAAACAGGATAGTGTTATAATGCAGCTGTAATGTGGTTGAACATATGAGGGATTAAAAAAATATCACCAGGATGAAAAATATCAGGGTAAAATGTTCATGGCATGACACATTCACTGGTCAGTGAAGGTTCTGGGTGTGGTTTTGTGTATATTGTGTACAAGTTAAAAACAAACAAACAAACAACCCTTCCAATGTTGTTGTACTTAATTTCTTAACCATTAGAGCGCCCACCTCGACTATCCACCCATCCATCCATCCATCCATCCATTATCTGGAGCCGCTTACCCTGTTCTACAGGGTCGTAGGCAAGCTGGAGCCTATCCCAGCTGACTACGGGCGAAAGGCGGGGTTCACCCTGGACAAGTCGCCAGGTCATCACAGGGCTGACACATAGACACAGACAACCATTCACACTCACATTCACACCTACGCTCAATTTAGAGTCACCAGTTAACCTAACCTGCATGTCTTTGGACTGTGGGGGAAACCGGAGCACCCGGAGGAAACCCACGCGGACACGGGGAGAACATGCAAACTCCACACAGAAAGGCCCTCGCCGTCAGCCGCTGGGCTCGAACCCAGGACCTTCTTGCTGTGAGGTGACAGTGTTAACCCCCACCTCGATTAATGCACCTTTAATCACCCCTGTGGACAGTATCTGAGTTTAATGAGTGAAACAAAAATCTCACCAACGTCACTTTCTACAATGGTCTATATTTTTGTCATGACTGATTATTGCTTGCCAGACTGTTATACCTGCTGTACTGAGGCTGAACCTAAATTCAGTCACAGTTATTTCTTTTGGTTTCACACGGAAATATGTACAACGGGAAAGATATTTTATTATAAACTATTTTTTTATAAGATCATGTGCAGTATTCCATAGATGTAGCCCATCATTGACATATGGCTGTGTTTGGAGTGAAAATGCTGCAGTACCAGTACATGCTGAAGATCGCATATACAGTGGTGCTTGAAAGTTTGTGAACCCTTTAGAATTTTCTATATTTCTGCAAAAATATGACTTAAAACATCATCAGATTTTCACACAAGTCTTAAAAGCAGACAAAGAGAACCCAGTTAAACAAATAAGACAAAAATATTATACTTGGTCATTTATTTATTGAGGAAAATGATCCAATATTACATATCTGTGAGTGGCAAAAGTATGTGAAACTCTAGGATTAGCAGTTAATTTGAAGGTGAAATTAGAGTCAGGTGTTTTCAATCAATGGGATGACAATCAGGTGTGAGTGGGCACCCTGTTTTATTTAAAGAACAGGGATCTATCAAAGTCTGATCTTCACAACACATTTGTGGAAGTGTATCAAGGCACGAACAAAGGAGATTTCTGAGGACCTCAGCAAAAGCATTGTTGATGCTCATCAGGCTGGAAAAGGTTACAAAACCATCTCTAAAGAGTTTGGACTCCACCAATCCACAGTCAGACAGATTGTGGACAAATGGAGGAAATTCAAGACCATTGTTACCCTCCCCAGGAGTGGTCAACCAACAAAGATCACTCCAAGAGCAAGGTGTGTAATAGTCAGCAAGGTCACAAAGGACCCCAGGGTAACTTCTAAGCAACTGAAGGCCTCTCTCACATTGGCTAATGTTAATGTTCATGAGTCCACCATCAGGAGAACACTGAACAACAATGGTGTGCATGGCAGGGTTGCAAGGAGAAAGCCACTGCTCTCCAAAAACAACATTGCTGCTCATCTGCAGTTTGCTAAAGATCACATGGACTATTGGAAGGCTATTGGAAAAATGCTTTGTGGACGGATGAGACCAAAATAGAACTTTTTGGTTTAAATAAGAAGAGTTATGTTTGGAGAAAGGAAAACACTGCATTCCAGTATAAGAACCTTATCCCATCTGAGAAACATGGTGGTGGTAGTATCGTGGTTTGGGCCTGTTTTGCTGCATCTGGGCCAGGATGGCTTGCCATCATTGATGGAACAATGAATTCTGAATTATACCAGTGAATTCTAAAGGAAAATGTCAGGACATCTGTCCATGAACTGAATCTCAAGAGAAGGTGAATCTGAATCTCAAGACAACGACCCAAAGCACACAAGTCATTCGACCAAAGAATGGTTAAAGAAGAATAAAGTTAATGTTTTGGAATGGCCAAGTCAAAGTCCTGACCTTAATCCAATTGAAATGTCGTGGAAGGACCTAAAGCGAGCGGTTCATGTGAGGAAACCCACCAACATCCCAGAGTTGAAGCTGTTCTGTATGGAGGAACGGGCTAAAATTCCTCCAAGCCGGTGTGCAGGACTGATCAACAGTTACCGCAAACGTTTAGTTCCAGTTATTGCTGCACAAGGGGGTCACACCAGGTACTGAAAGCAAAGGTTCACATACTTTTGCCACTCACAGATATGTAATATTGGATCATTTTCCTCAATAAATAAATGACCAAGTGTAATATTTTTGCCTAATTTGTTTAACTGGGTTCTCTTTATCTACTTTTAGGACTTGTGTGAAAATCTGATGATGTTTTAGGTCATATTTATCCAGAAATATAGAAAATTCTAAAGGGTTCACAAACTTTCAAGCACCACTGTATATTCCATATGGGGCAACAGTGTTCTTGTGGATCTGTGTTTTTGTGTCCACTTACAGCTCTCAATCTCCAGGGTACAGTTCTGTTCGTCCAGGGGGTATCTCCTCAGGTCCATCATGCATGCAGCCGTTGTGGTTATTCTGGGTGAAAAGAAAAAGCAGGAGCACAAGGAGGAGTGGGAGTGAAGGAGGGAGGGGCAGGAACAGAGATAGAGAGAGAGAGATAGAGAGAGAGAGAGAGAGAGAGAGAGAGAGAGAGAATGAGAGCCACCGTTACCTTGGTAACCTTTAGGAAATCGTAGCTTAGCCTTGACTGTGCCATTTGAATCTCTGAGTGATGTTTGGCAGCCAAGAGAAAGAATAAGGGAGGAGGGGAAGGAGGGGGATGCAGTCTTTGGTTGACGAGTGCTGTATGGAGTCTGATGGGAAAGCGAGAGAAAAAGATCGAGAGAACGACAGAAGGCAAGAGAGAGAGAGAGAGAGAGAGAGAGAGCGTGGATGCTGTTCACTGCAAACCTGGCTTGTTTAGCAGCATGTTGTCTCTGCAGTAACATCTTGTGCTGTTTAGTGTTTTCCTTTAAGGACATTTTGTAATCATCAGTTCTTCTATTGCGCTGTTTATATACAGTATCATTCATTCTCTGTTACACAGGCGTAGCTATATGAGCATCATCATACCACTATCGCCATATAGACTGGATAAGATTATTTGTCCTAAATAAATACTTTTTAAAAAAGCATGACATTTGTGATGCATCTGTAATACCAGTCTTTACTGCATTCACTTTCTTACAAACCCTTATTCTTATAAAAGAACAAGACAGCCACAGTACACTAAAGCTACTGTAAAGACAGTTCAATGATATTTTTTTCAACATCCTACATTTTGTCACAAAGGACAAAATGCACGTTTTACGTCATGCATGCACACAAGAGAGCAGCTGGAGGAAGTGCAGCGGCCCAGGCGGAGCAGCGGCATCACGCTTTGCTAATGAGCTGCGTGGGAGTCGATGGCGCTTCACAGAGATATTTACTGCCGCGACGCATTTTCCTAATTACATTGGCGATGTTAAATCATGGCAGCTCCTGCTGTTTTCGACGGGAGGAAAAAAGTAATTCAGTTTCAACTCATCGCTTTGCCATGTCACACGCGTAAATATGTTCTCGGATAGGTACAGTGAGCTTGTGTGTGTAAGGAGGAGAATAGAACAAGAATAAACACACATAGCACTGTCACAACCATAATCCAGTCTCTGCTACCAAGAGAGAAAAAGATAAATGAACACTCAGCATTATCTTTAGCTTAACACTGAGTTAGTAAATGCAGAAATTTACTGGGTGAATCTGGATATAAATGAACCCTAGTCCCAGCCTAAAAGGTTCCCGATTGATTGTAATTTAGTTGAGCACTGGCTTAATCTCCGTCTGGATGAGCTGAAATGTCCTAGCACTAATCTAATAAGAGGCTAAACAAATAAGTGTCCTAGAAGTCTCGTTGATGACAAATCATCAAGGCAGAATATCAGAATATCTATGGGGAAAAAATACCTTTCAAATCTTGTGTTTGGTTCCTGTTTGGTTCTGTTCTCAATGTTTCTGCTAATCTTCTGAAAAAGAACCGGATTGGAACAACAAGGCTGTGTGATTCTGTTTTCTCTTCGTTCACTTAGTTCATGTAAAGAATCCAATCTTAAGAGCCAAAGAGCAGAGAGGAAGTGGGTCTGCAGCTCCTCGGAGGGGAATCTGAGAAACGTGGAATGCTCATGGCTTCAGGGCTCGTGTTCGGCTTGCGTTGTCTGAGACGGCTGAATGGCCCTCGAGCCATTTTGGGTCGGTCCCTGAGTGGTGCTCCAGTAAAGAGTTGGTGTTATATCAGCGATGAGAAAATCTAGGGCATTCTGGAGACACGCGAGCACATGAGACAATTTTGACATCGCCCAAATCAACATTAAATATGCTTCCTTTTGCAAGTTTGTGTTTTAAAGGATGTAATTGTGCAGACATGTTGTACATTAATGTACCGTAACTCTAAAAGTTTATACCTCGTACCATCTCTGGAGATATTTCCTTGCCTGATCATTAGCTCTCTAAAGATGCATGTGACATTGTCTGTAGTTAAAAGTGGTCTATAAATAAAACCAAATTTTATTTTAATTGGAAATCTACTTTGAAATTATTTCCCATATCCATGTTTAGTTCTCTTCACATCTGCCCTTAGACACCTTGAGATTAATCTGGAAGCTTGGCAGCAGCTGATTGGTAAACCCGTCCTCAGCCTGCTCCATCAGGAGACATATTAAGTCAGCATTTAACACTCCATTAATTCCTCCACTTGCTCCGAGATATCATCATGTTTGTCCATTAATATTGCAGCTGGAGACCCCAGTCTCATCAGCCTCTCCATCTCCGTCTCCCCAGTCTGGACCTTCAGTGTTGTCTCAGCTCTTGATGTTGAAATACTCAGAACTGTGATGTTTCTTCAAAATCCGATTTCATGTTCTGCATGTTTAGAGGTTGTTTTTTTTTAATGTAAAGGAGTCTACAAAATTGTTGAGTAGGGATACAGCTATAGCATTTTGGGTTTGCTTTTTTTCCCCTAGACCAAGTACATTACATTAACAGCATTTAGCAGACACTCTTATCCAGACAACACACCCAGAGCAGCCTGGGGAGCAGTCGGGGGTTAGGTGCCTTGCTCAAGGGCTCTTCAGCCATTCCTGCTGGTCCAGGGAATTAAACCGGCAACCTTACAGTCCCAAAGCTGCTTGTTGAGCCTTTAGGCCATGGCTTCCCCATGCTTTTGCTCACTATCAAGCAATCAAGGACGAAAGGCAAGGAATATTTTACAACTAGAAGGGAACTCTGTAGCATGTAGGACTCTGCCAAGCCACGTATCAGAATATCCAGATGTTTACTATGTTTACATACATATTCAGATTTGCATCAAAATTTAATCAAGTCAATTGTTCCTTGGTCCATGGCTCATCTTCCCTCAAAACTGAATCAAAATCTGTTCACTCGTGTTGTTGAACTCGAGACCGGTCTCAAGACCACTTTTTTTGAACGTCTTGGTCTCAACCGCATTTTTACTCGGTCTTGGACATAGAGGACTTGGGATTTTATTTCAAGCCCAGTCAAGACCACAACTGTGGGGATTTCACTAAACTGCCTGTGCATTGTCTGATTTATTTGTTAACATCGTTACTGTGGGGGCGGCACGGTGGTGTAGTGGTTAGCGCTGTCGCCTCACAGCAAGAAGGTCCTGGGTTCGAGCCCCGGGGCCGGTGAGGGCCTTTCTGTGTGGAGTTTGCATGTTCTCCCCGTGTCCGCGTGGGTTTCCTCCGGGTGCTCCAGTTTCCCCCACAGTCCAAAGACATGCAGGTTAGGTTAACTGGTGACTCTAAATTGAGCGTAGGTGTGAATGTGAGTGTGAATGGTTGTCTGTGTCTATGTGTCAGCCCTGTGATGACCTGGCGACTTGTCCAGGGTGAACCCCGCCTTTCGCCCATAGTCAGCTGGGATAGGCTCCAGCTTGCCTGCGACCCTGTAGAAAGATAAAGCGGCTAGATATAATGAGATGAGATTGGTACTGTGATTGGATGGAAAACTTCCTGCTTTAAATGCGGCCAATAATGTGACTCATTGCTAATTTTGAAATTTTTCTTCCTGTTAACGGCTGTCATCCCTCCCCCACCCTTTCACACCCACTGATCTGGTTCTGGTACTAGTCTTGACTCAGTCTCGCCCTGTCTTGGTCTTGACTTGATCTCAACCCCCTCAAAGTCTCAGTCTTGAAACACTCTGGTCTTGGTAATGACTTGGTCTTGGTTTAGGTGGTCTTGACTACAATACTACTGTTCGCTACTTTTTGAGTTATGTTGGGAACAAACAAACAAACAAATGGAGGTAAAAACACAACAAACATGGCAGAGGTAAATAATAGCTCTGTTTATGTTGATTGCTGTTGTGTGCTCCTCATACTGAGAACAGTATCTTTAATCAAGAGTGTACAGATCAGTGTCAGTGAGCGTGGGCATTAAAAATGATACGAACTGCATGTGATGCTGGTGAAAGAATGCTCAGGGTGTTATGTCGTGTTATGTCAGTTGTTGCAAAGTTCTCAGTTTGGTTTAATCTGGTTATTTATATTTCCATTACTTGGAAGATTGCATGGGAAGCCTTGTGTGGTCATGGAAAACATATATCAGAACATGTAGCTGCGTTTTATTCCCTGCAGACAACGACAATGACTGTGACAAGTGCAAATACCACACTTGCCAATTGTGGACTTAAATTAGGTAATAGAGCATTGGCGTAACGTAGTAACGTAGCCATTACAGTAGCTTCTGTGCATTTATCTGTGAGCGTGCTATAATTAACGTTTCCAGTTGCGTTTGTTTTTAGCTCTGAAACATTTCTCAATGTGACTGCTCTGTGTAACCAAGAAACAAACAACATTAGTAAAACCCCATATATACATATATATTTAATATCTCTAACTCTGGCATGAGCAGCCTGTTTTCTCCTCCTTTCTGCTTTCATGTTTTCCTTTTTCTTCTTGAATTCTTTCCCACTATGAATTCTTCAAAATTCAAACAAAGGAGCACATCCACCATTAAAGACATCCAATCTATAAATATTCTGCATCTAATAGAGCGGTCAGTGTTCTCAGAAATCATCGTGTCTATGGAAATTCCACCAATGGCGCACTAATTGTAAATGCACATTTATAAGCTGTGCCCAGAATATCTCGTAAAGATCTCCTTACAAATTCCAGCATGGCATTATGTATAAATAGACACTTATATTTGCATGTAATAAATAAATAATACACTGTCTGCATAATGCATTTGGAATGCTGGTCCTGCCTTGTTTGCTTGGGCAAACAGTGTTTTCACTTCCATCCATTCTCGAACGCACGCTTGTATTTTCATCCATGTACTGAGATCTCATTGAGGAAAGAAAAAAAAGCCCTAGCCTCATTCCTCCTCCTTCCTGAAAGCACCTGTGCCTGAGTCTTCCAGAAAGAGGAAATAGTTTGTCATCTTTCATTATTGATAGCACGATTGAGTGGGATGCTTACAGTGTCCTGCCTTGGCTGAGATCGAGGTGGCTCCGGGTTAATGCATGGCCAAATGCACCCGAAGCGTCCTGTTCTGGATTTTTTTTTCCACTGCTCTATCTTTTTTATCTGTGGAGGAACAACACTGGATCCAGCTAATGTTTGGGCTTCGATAGGGGTGTTGAATAGTTAAGGTATCTTTTCATCCAAATATTTCAGAAATGTTAAACTGGATAAAGCAAAACTGACATCTTGTGTGATTCCCTCAACTACTGTGAGGGATAAATATTCTGAAGAGACCGACATGACAATGCTATAAGGTAAACAAAAACACATATGAATTAGAAGGGCAGTCGGAAAGCGCAGACCTCCACCAAGGACTCTTTTATGATATCCCCAACCACTTTATATGCCTGGATACAGTATATTTCCAAAACTATTAGAATTACGTGCCCACATATGTATGTATTTAGTAGCTGTGCACAGGGATTGTGATCCGGAGACATCGTATTTCTACACTGACTGTGTTTTTTCACTATTTAACTTTACTGAGCGCAGACTTCCGCCAAGACCAAATGCCATATTTCGCAATTTTAGTGAAAGTTAAACTAATTCAATCTGCTCCAAAATTTAAATGGTTTTTCCTTGGCCTATGCTACACCCTTCCTCCAAGTTTCATGGAATTCAGTTTGATAGATTTTGCACAATCCTGCTTAAAGCCAGACAGACGAACTACACTGAAAACATAACCTCCTTGGCAGAGCTAGCTTAATATGAGCTAGCCAGCTAACAAACCTAGTAAGCTGCTGAAAAATACAACAGCATTCAGCTAAGTTATCAAGCAAGCTAATATTATTTTTCTGTTAATAATGGAGGTGGTGTTCACATGTTCACTTCAGCATGGATCACTTGGACAGTGAACATCATTGTTCAAAAATTTGTTCCTCAGATGTTGAACATTTTCAGCTTAGTTGTGTCAAATATGTACAAGAAAATTAAGTAATTTGTAATTAATTACTTAATTAGCTTTTCATTAGATAACTTATTTCTCTTAGTTCTGATATTTTTTCTATTATTATTAATCCTGTGATGTTTCTGGTTCATGACATCAAACCTCAAAAGGACAGTCTTAAGCGTACGAATGTTCTGTCTTTCTCCACCTAATGCCATTATCACCTTCTCTTCAATAAGGCCTGGCTATGCTGTGAACAGCTCACAGATCCCAAATAACACAGCCCAGAAATGGAAAGCTTTCCACAGACATGGCAACCTGTCACTCGTAACTGTGAAATGTATTTCAGTGCCAAAAAGGAACCTTCAGCTTGTGCTCGTGACCAAAATTTTCCGAAGCTGTTCTACAAGCTGTCTGTTATATATATATATATATATATATATATATATATATATATATATATATATATATATATATATATGTGCGCTGTACATTTACAGAATTTATCTTAAAGCAAAGTGTTTTACGTTTTATCATTACAGGGCTGGACTGTAAATCAGTGGGTGATTAGAGCAGTGCGTTGATTTACAACGAAATACTTGAAAAAGCAATGCATCCTGGGAAATCTAACATTTTAGACTGGAGTGAGAAGAGTAAATATTCTAAAAACGAAACAAAACTGTGCATTGTTTTTGTGCCTTTTATTTTAGGCAAACACAAAAGGAATCCCTTGTAAACTTGCTATATATTAAGCCATAGAATAATGGTTAGAGAAGCAGCTTTGGGACTAAAAGGTTGCTGGTTCAATTCCCTGGACCAGCAGGAATGGCTGAAGTGCCCTTCAGCAAGGCACCTAAACCCCCAACTGCTCCCCAGGCTGCTCTGGGTATGTTGTACATCGCTCTGGATAAGAGCGTCTGCTAAATGCTATTAATGTAATATATTTGATGCACAGTAATTGTATATGCTCGTTAAAACAAACAAAAAAAGTCCTTGGTTTATTAAAGCACCGAAATTCATGTTTTAGTTCGAGTTAACTCAGCGGTAGAGGTGCTTAAATCAGCATGAGCAATTTGAGGGAATTCGTGGCTCAGTGGTTCAAGCTTGTAATCAGAAGGTCATGAGTTCAAATCCCAGCACTACCAAGCACCACCATGGTTGGATCCTTGATCAAGATCCTTAAACCCTTCAAGTGCTCAGTTGTATCCTGTTTCGATTGGAAGTCGCTTTGGATAAAAAAAAAAAAAAAATTAAATTGGCAAAATGAACCAGAGCGTCAGTGACGCAGTAGCTCACACGTCTGTACCATGAGAAACCAGACTCGTTTATAATTAGCGAAGTTGTTCTTCATAAGAACAATTTGATCTTCAAAACAAAACAATCAGAATCAAAATCCATTGAAAACTCCGTGAGGAGTAGTGATTTTCCTGAAAGTTCATTAACCGGTCTAATTAGCAACTTATTAATGAGAAATCACAAAATCAGGGAGTAACTTTTGTGCAGACTGATTAGCTCTTCCAAACAAAACAATCAGAATCATACTCCACTGAAAACTCAGGGAGGACTAGCAATGTTCCACATTGCTCCAGCATGAAAAGCTGTTACAGTTAGTTATCTCGCTACCTTAAATTAATAGCACAATATGTTGCTGTTGTTGTTTTTTTTTACAGGATACAATTTTTACACTATTTGTGAATCTAAGATACATCTTGCAAACTTTAGTTTTTAAATATGCTTAAAGAAAAAAGAAAGAAAGAACGAATGAAAGAAAGGAAGAAGGTCCCCATGATATAAATGATAATGAAATGCTCAGGAATGATGAAGTTGGCGTTATTTACCTCAATCCGTACAGCACCGTGCCATCAGGGTGGAGCCGGATCATACGGTTCTTGACCGTCACCCCATGCAGGAAGGACTTCTTGTCGTTCAGGAAGTAGGTGTCGGGGAGCCAGAGCTGATCAGCCACGCGGTTGTCGAGGGTCAGATTGAGTGCCATTTCTGCATACGCCAGTCTCTTGTCCCGCCAGCTCTGCTGGAAATACATAGTGATGGTGTAGTCCTGGGGAGAGGGGACAGGAAGAACAAAAATCCCATCTTAAAACACTTCACATCATGAATCCAGGCTACAAAAAAACAAAACAAAATAAAGAGTACGGCAGAGTCTCTTGTTCTTGAATAGTCTGTTCATCTTCTCTCAGAGGCATAGAATCCTGAATAAAAATCATTTGCACAAAGCAAACGTCTTAAACCACTAAGGCCAACATTTCATTTCATTCTCATCTCAATCAAAACAAGCTGCTGAAATGAAATGTTTTATTTGACACTGACTCCTTAAGATGCAACGGGTTATAATCACAAACTTGGTTCTAATTCGCCTTTAATGAAAACAGCAACGTTTAATTTTCAGTCCTGTATAACTCCTGATCGGGTCTTCGCCTCAGTAAGCATGTACATTTCTGAATTCAGCTTAATATCACCAAAACAGAAATGTGTAATGACTTTTAATTTATCCGCTTCTACTGTAGATTGGCCCGTGTATTTGTTCCATTTGAATGCAAATGTAATTTTAATCCGTTTAATAAAGTTTACAAGACTCCACTTAGGAGTGCGGCGATGTCCCACTGAGACTTTGGTTAATAAGTTAAATGATCAATTAAACAAGAACTTGAGGATCTCATTATTTCATATCAACACTAATTAAGACAATACTTTGAATGAATCTGAGGAAAATGAGGAAGAGAAGGGAATCTGTGAGTACCACTGGAGCCAAGCAGGCATTCAAGAAGAGGTATGAGACGGCGTATTTCTTCTTCTGTCTTGGTGATTCGAAAAAAAAAATTGAACACCAGTTTTAGATCAGTGTCTCGACTCTGAACGGATGTTTGGATGGAGAGAGATAATAAAAACAGCCAGGACATTTCATTTTTAACTGAATCGAACCCACTGTAATTTAATTGCGTCCCAAATCTACTTGTGTGGGATGCATGGTGGCACAGCAGGTAGCGTTCATGCCTCAGAGCTCCAGAGTCCAAGATTCAGTCCAGGATTCAATCTGGATCTCTGGTTACTGTTTGTGGAGAGTGTTACAGGTTCTCCTCATGTCTAAATGGGATTCTTCTCCTAAAAACAAGACAGTAGGTTGACGAGCTTCTCTTAATTGCCTCTGAGCATGAATATGCGTGTGTGTGTGTGTGTGTAAGAGAGAGAGAGAGAGAGAGAGAGAGAGAGATACCCATCCCTGCTTTGTGCCCAGTGTTCCATTGTGACCCTGACCAGAACAAAGAAGATGAATAAATGAATCTACTCATGTACTAATTAGCTGTGTTTTATCTCAGAGTTAAAGGACACCATCCATGCAGATTTACTAATCGCATAACACATCGCTAAATAGATAAAGACACTGACTCGAAACCTGAATTAACATATTTTATAAAACAGCGTAAGCATGCTGAAAACGTGTGGCTTGGCTAATGAAACGAGTCTCGGCTAAGTCACGTAACAGGTCATGCTTCACTGTACAAGTGAAACTATATATACTCTCCCTGGCCACTTTAATAGCAACTTGTACTACTTGATTCTAAGATCCCTGTTCTTGGCTGCAGGAGTGGAACCCAATGTGTTCTTCTGCTGTTGCATGCTGAGATGCTTTTCTGCTCACCACAGTTGTAAACAGTGATTATATGATTTACTATATCCTTCCTGGCAAAAAAAAAAAGCTCAAACCAATCTGGCCATTTTCCTCTGACCCTCTCTTATCAACAAGGCGTTTGTTTCCACCCACAGAACTGTCGCTCACTCACTCACTCACTCGATGTTTTTTGTTTTCCGCACCATTCTGTGTAAACTCTACAGACTGTTGTGTGTGAAAACCCCAGGAAGGAGATCAGCAGTTTCTGAAATACTCAAACCAGCAGTCCATCTGGCTCAAACCAACACCCATACCACAGTGAAAGAAAGTCACGGTTTGCGATCACAATTTTTTCCCATTCTGATGTTTGAACACTGTGAACATTAAAGGTAGACTGCTCTTCATATTTTTCAAATATAGGTCATAAAAAGAATTTCCCTGACACCCAATTATTTTTGTTTAGTGACCGAAAGCTACTGAATTTGAATCACAGACTTCCAATTTTATTAGCTTTTAGCCTAATAGAACAATTAATGAATTTAAGGTCATGTGGCCCTAAATTCTCCGCTATTTTTTCCTGCTTCTTCTTCTTCTTCGTCTTTAACTCATGGCTTCACCATGACCCAATTCAAGATACTACGTCATGCGTCACGTGGTGGGCTTTCCTTGTTCACGCAAGGCATTGTGGGATACAAATTTGAAACAGGAGAGAAAAATGGAGGACATGAGTGTGCGAATGAAATGTGAAAGAAGAAGAAGAAGAAGAAGAAGAAGAAGGTAAACCTGCGCATGCGCACACGGACTTCCTCTGTCTGCTTGACTGCGCCAAGCGAGCGATTTCATGCACATTATTTGCTTTAATCCCCTCAAATTAAATAACTTCCCAGCCACAGAATGGCCTGATATTTTGTGAGATATTACAGAAATAAACAGATATCACAATCACCACATTTCAGAGTGAACTAAATTTCACCGATTTTATGAAATCGAAAGGCCGTCCAGCTTTAACTGAGGCTCTTAATTTGTATCTGCATGATTTTATGCTGTCAAGGGATCGGCTGATTAGAGAACTGCATCAAGTAGATATGGGGTGTTCCTAATAAAGTGGCCGGTGAGTGTATTATTCCGATTATTATAGAATGGATAATGTGTTCTAAACGAATATAAATAGGAGGTTAAAGTTTCACACGGTGTCTGCTTCAGACTAGAGGTGTGCACAAAAACTGGAAAAGTCGTTCAAGTGTGAGATTTTTACTTTCATTCCGACTCACAGCGCTCGTTTACGAACAGGAAGAACACGATACTCTTTTTCTTGCCTATCATCAGTGCTTTGCTTCAGAATCCTGAACTAAACACTGCACTCCAAAATTAAACCATATTTCATCATATTTCTATGAAATCTGGATAATAAAATACCCACAGAGCCAGAGCGTCCTGTCCAGGTCAGCGAACCGTATCTCTACTGGACTCTCGTTTCTTGTGCACTATGTTTCTAGTCGTTCTTAAAAGATCATGCTTGATCATTATCTTCCTGGGAAAATCATACAGGACTCCATTTTGACTCGCAGTAGCACCAGTTTCACAGTTGATTCTGATCACTGTGATTTACTGATCGTAAATCTGATCAAATATTATTAGTTGGTTATCGTTGTCGACTGTAATTAATGGCAGCCTGATTTTGGAAAGATAGGCTATTATTGTTTTCCAAGAGATAGCTTCCTCGCTTATGCAGTCACATGAGATTTCCAGAAAGTTCTACGGGAAGTCTGGGTGAGAGTGATGATGAACTCGCTGATGTGATGTAGCTGAGGTTGAGGAATGTTAGAACTTCAGGAGGTGAATAATCTGCAAAGTGCTATTTATTGTTAGAGTTATGATTGTTGAATGTTTATTCAGAACTTCTTTTTTCAATTTTTTTTATTGTTTATTGCACATATAAGAACAAAATTGGCATAATAAAATATAACAAATACAAGACATGCAGAGGAGGCCTGCAACCTGATGATTTTTCAAGGGTCTCCCCTTATTAAAATAGAAATGACAATATTAGGGTCAACCTATATAAAGCATAAAATAAAAATAAATAAATAAACGTTAATAATTAAAGTAATTGATCAATAGATAGCCAGGAAAAACAAACATACAATTTGCTACAAGCAAATATATGAACACATGGTAAAATAACAATAATGACCGATTTACTGAATAAAATGATAGGAATAAGCTAAAGATCAACTGACTGAACAAATCAAATTAAACATGAAAACATCATCAATTATGAACAATTAATTGATAACAAGGACTTGGTAAGACAGATCAGTGTAATTTTGTCGTTGGATTATTCAAGATTTCCTTTATCAGTTGCTTCTTGAAAAGGGGCAGAGATGTAATTGTTTTTGTAGACTGTTCCATACAAAGGGTCCTCTGTACATTAAACTGTCGCCGATTAGATTTGGTTAGAATCGGTCTTAAGTTATTGTACTGTCTTGTGTTGTGTTTGTGGATTCGGAGTTAAATGTGATGCTATCTCTGTAATGTGCTGGTAAACATCAACTTCCACAGATGATTTTGTGAACAAAAAGGCTAATCTGTAAGTTGTTAATGTCATATATTGTTAATACTTTTAAATCAGGGGCGGCACGGTGGTGTAGTGGTTAGCGCTGTCGCCTCACAGCAAGAAGGTCCGGGTTCGAGCCCCGTGGCCGGCGAGGGCCTTTCTGTGCGGAGTTTGCACGTTCTCCCCGTGTCCGCGTGGGTTTCCTCCGGGTGCTCCGGTTTCCCCCACAGTCCAAAGACATGCAGGTTAGGTTAACTGGTGACTCTAAATTGAGCGTAGGTGTGAATGTGAGTGTGAATGGTTGTCTGTGTCTATGTGTCAGCCCTGTGATGACCTGGCGACTTGTCCAGGGTGTACCCCGCCTTTCGCCCGTAGTCAGTTGGGATAGGATCCAGCTCGCCTGTGACCCTGTAGAACAGGATAAAGCAGCTACAGATAATGAGATGAGATGAGACTTTTAAATCATGAAACAAATTTGCTGAAGGGAATGTATATGACACATTTGAAGCGATCCTAATAAAGCGTTTCTGTAGTAAGAGCAGAGGCTTTAGCGTTGTTGGATAAGTGCTTGCCCATATAATATTACAGTATGTTCGGTACGGGTAAATCAAGGTGTAGTATAGAATCATGAGTATTTTTTGTGATAGTAAATATCTAACCTTTCGTATTATTCCTATATTCTTGTATATCTTTTTGCTAATGAGCTCAACATGATTTTTCCATGTCAATTATTTGTCTATTAAAACACCTAACAAGCGTGTATATGTAACTTGATTGATTGGTAAGTTGTTGATATATATTTTGCAGTTTTTCTGACAGTGTTTACTTTTTCCTGCAAAGATCATAATTTTTTTTTTTTTGATATTTAGGGACAGTTTGTTTGCTCAAAACCACTTATTTACCCCGCACATTTTATAAGTCATGGAGCTTACTAGGACATCAAAGTTTCAGTGGGACATAAACAGGTCCGTGTCGTCTTTGAATAGTAAAGTAAACATTTTTTAGGATGCAAATGCTAAGTCATTTAATTTAATGACTAATTAAATTTTATTTAATTAGTCATTTAATAAAATCTAAAGTCAACTTCTTCTAATTCCAGTAGCCATGGGTTTTTAACCAGTGGCATATAGTTGTAGGGTTTTTATTAAAAAAAGAGATACAGATCTGTGTTGTGCTAAACAGATACAGATAATGGCACCACATTACACCTCTAAGTATAACACACTGGGGTTTGAACAAGGGAACAAGGGGAAATGCTATACTAATGCTCTTAGAGAGAGAGAATGATGGCTCGCTTAGCATTCAGTACAGGTATCACGGCAATGGATTGCTCTGATATGATCCAGTCTGAACATCCTGCACATGGCCACAACAGCTCCGCTAAGCAGATAAAAAGAGCCCCAGAATGACAAGGTGGCTATTTATACACAATAGCTAATGGGAACCAAATGATGTGCTTTACGTAATGTGAACAAACTGGCAGCTGGAAATAGTGGCACATTTAGCAGAAGCATTTGTTTAACTTTTTGATTCTATGAGTAATATGTGAAGTTCATCTTAATTAAAGGATTATAAAAATTCAACAGTTTATTATTAGCAGATAGAAAAGGATGTCAATTGCATTTTATATTTAACAATTATTTACTGAAGGTGAAGTGAATATGGGTGATTATTCTCTCCACATTCACTGGATATGAGCAATCGCAAGCTCTGATTGGCTACTCTACTACTAGGATATCAGCTTATATACCATGAGTAGAGAAAAACAAAATGGCGGAGCATGTTGCTGAACCAATCGAGGACGAAATGAAAACTCTACTCGAAAACAAAATCCCCCAAAATACAAAAAAGCAACAAAATATGGAATAAAAGTATTTGATGCTAAGAATGTTTTTTTTTCAAGAATTATTATTCTCACATTTTTCACAAATCGCTCCTGTCATTTCACTGGTTTGTTTACATTCTAAGCGGAAATTATTTTGTCGAACATTTTGTATAAAGTTTTTATTTATTTATCTAATTTGCTAAAAATAAAAATGCTCAGTTTATTTTTTCAAAATCCAGTGAATGTGGAGAGAATAAAACAGTTATTCCACTGAATCTCATCGTACATGGAATATAGACAACTCAGGGCTACGTGCCTCGTCATCTATCAGCTCATGTACAACTCAATTTCGTGGAATAACTGTTAAATAATAACTGAGATGAAGTCAATATTCACTGAGCCTGAGGTGGATAACTGTTTTAGTATAAATACACAGGTGATTATAAAAAAAAATTCAATCTTCAAAATCTTCATGTAAATGTAATAACTTTGCGACGCAGACTTGTGTCACTTCTCTGCGCCGAGTCACATAAAATACTTTGTTTTGAAATGGATAAAATAAATCACAGTTCCACCTTCCCCTTGAATAGTTTTAGACCAAACTTCGTAGCATCTTTAGTGCTTTTAGGAACAGCATTTTCTTTCATCATTTGTAATTCTTCCTCACTTACGTGTAACTCTCATGCCTCCACGTGATACGGTACAATACGACACGACATGATCCATCCATCCATGATGTCAATTCTTAAGGCAACTATTCGACTTTAAGGGATCTGGTCATTATCATGAAATAAACCCTGACAGGATGATGCAGGGTCTTAAATCACCCTGAAGGGGTTTATTTTGCAATAATGACCATCTTACTGTCGATTATCCTGCGGATTACATGGCTACTTACTAAAGAAATCAATAATTTAACATAAAATTGATCTTATTGCTTCTGCTAATGACATGGCCCATACCAACAGTCTGTTATTTAGCAGTTCTTCCCTGAAAATGAGTCGTACATGAGCTGATAGCCGACAAGGCGCATAGCACCGAGTTGTCTATAATCCATGTACGACGAGATTGAATGGAATAACTGTTTTATTCTATCCATATTCACTGGATTTTGAGAAACTGAGCATTTTTATTTTTATTTTTTGCAAATTCGACAAATAAAAACTTTATACAAATCGTCTGACAAAATAATTTCCTCTTAGAAAATTAAATAAACTGGCGAAATGACAGGAGCAATTTGTGAAAAATGCAATAATAATAATAATAATAATTCTTGAAAAATTTAAAAAAGATATGTTCTTACCATCAAATACTTTCATTCCATATTTTGCTGCCTTTTTTGGGGGGGGGTTGTTTTCGAGTAGAGTTTTTACTTTGTCCTCGGTTGATTCAGCAACACACTCCACCATTTTGTTTTTCTCTACTCATGGTATATGAGCTGATATCCTAGTAGTAGAGTAGCCAATCAGAGCATGCCATTTCTCATATCCAGTGAATGTGGAGAGAATAAAAAGAAATACCAGACTGTAGAATGCTGTAATTGACCAATCAGATTCATGTAATATCTGATGATAACCCTGAACCTGCTATAATAATAATAATCTCATCTCATTATCTGTAGCCGCTTTATCCTTCTACAGGGTCGCAGGCAAGCTGGATCCTATCCCAGCTGACTACGGGCGAAAGGCGGGGTTCACCCTGGACAAGTCGTCAGGTCATCACAGGGCTGACACATAGACACAGACAACCATTCACACTCACATTCACACCTACGGTCAATTTAGAGTCACCAGTTAACCTAACCTGCATGTCTTTGGGGGAAACCGGAGCACCCGGAGGAAACCCACATGGACACGGGGAGAACATGCAAACTCCACACAGAAAGGCCCTCGACGGCCACGGGGCTCGAACCCAGGACCTTCTTGCTGTGAGGCGACAGCGCTAACCACTACACCACCGTGCCACTAATAATAATAATAATAATAATAATAATAATAATAATATCAGAGTTTCCACAAATATGGCTGTTTGACTGATATAAAAGCTACAGTAAATATACAGACACTACTCATGTTGAAAATCTGAAATACTAATTGTTAAACTTGTAATACTAATTATAAAAGATAAGAAAATGTCCTCGTCTGAAAAAAACTTTACTTATAATACTAAATATTGAAGATACATGAAAAATAAATAAAATTTATGATGCAATATGATTTAATTTAAAAGTCACCGACTGCTTAATGAACAACTTTGTTCAGAATCTGGACTCGGCCTGCCTTTAATTTGTGAATGAAGATGAAATAGAAGATGAAGAAGGGTTATGTTAAAGGAATCAGATTACAAGCAGATCATCTCATCAGCTGATTAAATGATGGACAGTTTTAGGGATCAGTTTAAAAGTCTGATTTATGGTTATTGAACTGATTTGTTTCAATCGTTGACAAATCATTGCATTGTTACACTGCTAATAAATACTGGTCCATTTATTCATTTGAAACTCTTTTCAAGTTTTTCACAATTTTTTTTGAAAATAGTTTGGCAGTGATTTGTGAAATCAGAATCGTGACAAGAAATGTGATCTTCACTGAAAATGGTTGAGCCTGTTACTGATTTTCCAGGCGCTTTCTGTTTCTTTATTGCTCAGAAATGCTCTTAGATGATTTCAGTTCACAAGCCCTTAATGCACTGGTGTATTATGCAATACAATTATATATTTAATAAATATACAGTATGCGATAATATGCAATAAATCTACTGGAAACAAGAGCACACTGATCATCAGGTTAACGGATAAAAATGAGATAAATGTGTCGAATCCAAAGCAGGGGTCGTGATTGGCTTACGTCTCTTCCATTAACTGTGTTTTCTTCACATGCGCTATGAATGTATTCCATTATCTTGACTCTTAAGTATACAACAAAAAAAAAAAAACAACTGAATGTTTTAAAACACAACCGAAGCAAAATGTACATCGTTTCATAAGTGGACGGGACAGCAGACTGGAGTGGTCACTCAGCTGGACTGGAAATGACCTACATTCCTGACAAGAGTGAGATTCCACTTTTCTGTTAGTTAAATAAATAAATAAATAAATAAATACATCTATTTGTGGCATGGAATAAAGGATGAAATATTCACACTCGGGTCGCTTTATTCCACCTGCTATGTTCACTGGAGTTTGGGAAGATGGTAAAATTTTGAGGTAAATCCTCACAACAATAACACTTTTCACCCAAGGCCTTTGGCAATCCCAGAAAAAATAAATGCACCTTGGAAAAAGTATGTGCTTATTTTCTTTTTAAGTATTTCGAACATCCTGAAGCATCATTAAAACTTTTTAAAATAAAACAAGTGTTCTGAGTCTGACTGGAGAGGGAAGAGAGAGCAAGGAAACATGACAGAGGAGAGAGTCTGGCTGGAGTTTGTGGGAAAAAAAAAAGGAGATGAAACCAGTTCCTGGTGCAATAAACGCCTGAACCGTGCAGTCGGGTAATAAATCAAAGCCGATGAAACATTTGATTAATTATTGAATTAATCTCCGTCAGGAAAATTACAGAGATTTTGACTGTATGAGATTAGACCGGCAGAGATTAGAAAGTTAGAAAAAGGAAGACAGGAGAAGACAAATTTGCAGGTTAGGGAACAGTTTTACAAATCATCATTTTTATTTTTTTTTCGCAAGAAAAAGTTTGGTAATACAGGGTTAGTCAAAATTATGTTAACACTAATGGATTATTTTTCTCCTGAATGCGTAGTGCGTCGTGACCACTGCTGCCGTAATTGGGCCCTACTTTTCTGAACCCCAACAGTGATGTCAGACGTCTACTTACAGATGGTGCAGCAGTACGCCATTGATGAACTTCCACTACAGATCCAATTGGCGGGGTATTTCCAACAGGATGGCGCACCGCCACATTTCCAGATCGATGGATAGGTCGCGGTGGACCATTGCTGTGGCCTCCACACTCCCCTGATTTGATGCCCTGTGATTTCTGGTTATGGGGTATGGTGAAGGAGCACATGTATAGCAGGAAAGTTCGTGATATCAATGACCTCAAGGACAGAATAAGGACTGTGGTATCATCTATTCCTCGCAAAATGTGTGTCTGGGCTTTAAATGGTACTGTTACTCACTGGTTTTTGTGTGTTGAACACGATGGCGAACAGGTTGAGCCCATCCTGTAAATCATCTTGCACATATGATGTATGTTTTGCGAATAAATGGTTTCTCCCATTTACGGTAAGTGTTAACATAATTTTGATTAACCCTGTATTACATTTGTCAGTGTGTAAACATGTGCATTCATCAGCTAGCGCCTAAACTAGCATTTATTAGCGATCTAGTTAGCTGGAATTCAGACACCATATCGAGATGTATTCATAGATATACTGTACTAATATATTATATTAGTATATTAGTATAAGTGTTAACCACAGTGTTTTGATGTTGATGGGGAGACCTCCAAACCCTTTGCAATTTGGACTGGTGTGAAACAAGGGTGTGTCCTGGCCCCGACTCTGTTCAGAATTTTCTTCTCTCTGCTGCTGAACTTTGCGTTCGGTCACTCCACACAAGGCGTCCACTTACACACCCGCAGTGATGGGAAACTGTTTAACCTAGCCCGACTGAGAGCCAAGACCAAAGTCCGCACAGTCCTGATCAGAGACTTGTTGTTTGCAGATGACGCAGCACTGACCGCACACGTCGAGCACGAGCTACAACAGATGATCAACCAGTTTGCACTTGCTTGTAGGGAGTTTGCGCTGACCATCAGCACTAAGAAAACTGTTGTCATGGGTCAAGACGTTCCCAAGCCACCCGTCATCACCATTCAAGTCAAGTCAAGTCATTTTATTTATATAGCACATTTAAATACAACAAAGTTGGCCCCAAAGTGCTTCACAACATAACACAAGATTTGATCTGTCACTTCAAGCACTGAAGTGCTTGAAGTGACAGATCACTTCACATATCTTGGTTCAACTGTCACTAATAATCTGTCTCTAGATAAGGAAATTGACAGAAAGATAGCCAGGGCTGCAGGTGTGATGACTCAACTTGGTAAGAGAGTGTGGAACAATAACCACTTGACACTAAACACAAAACTTAAAGTGTATTGATCGTGTGTTCTCAGCACGCTGCTGTACGGCAGTGAGTCTTGGACCACGTATGCCAGACAAGAAAACAGCCTTAAAAGTTTTCACCTACGCTGCTTGAGGCACATCCTTGGTATCTCATGGAGGAACAGGGTACCCAACATCACTGTTTTGGAGCATTCCGGCTCCCTGAGTATGCATCTCCTCCTTTGCCAGCGACGTCTACGCTGGCTGGGACATGTATTCAGAATGAAGGATGGGCGCATCCCGAAGGACA
Source organism: Neoarius graeffei (assembly GCF_027579695.1). Classification (NCBI taxonomy): domain Eukaryota; kingdom Metazoa; phylum Chordata; class Actinopteri; order Siluriformes; family Ariidae; genus Neoarius; species Neoarius graeffei. The sequence goes on from NC_083580.1 coordinate 80,715,575, forward strand.
TCTTGTATGGCGAACTAGCTACAGGAAAACGCCCAGTAGGACGCCCAGCACTGCACTTCAGGGATGTTTGCAAACGTGACCTGAAGTGCACCGACATAGACCCAGCCAGTTGGGAACATCTTGCAGTAGACTGCAGTGGATGGCGTTATGCAGTCAAGGCCAGTCTAGCGATGGGCCAGGCAAAACGCAACAAGCAGCTTGAGGTAAAGAGACAGAAATGAAAAGAGAGACAACAACCTCAGAACCTTTCTACTTTCATATGTCCCAGCTGTGACTGGGATTGCCATGCAAGGATAGGACTGACAAGTCACACAAGACGCTGCCCACGGCCATGACACCAGAGTGCTATCATCATCTCTCGAGATGGAAGGATGCCTACTACTACAATATTAGTATAAGTGTTAACCACAGTGTTTTGATGTTGTAGGTGAGAGTTGTGATAGTTCTCAGGCTGCTTGTTCTCCAGCTGATGTTGTCATCCACATGGAAAACACACCCTTCACTACAGCAGCTGAAGGGACGGAGGAATGTTGTAGAGTCACAGAGCAGAAGACTAACTGCTGAAGTCGAACAAACACACAGCTACTTATACAGCATATGAGCAGGCGACAGTGTGTGATCAGCAGGGGTTATAAAAACACGTGCTCTGTTTATCTTAAGATAAGATACCCACATTGCCATCACACAAGCAACAACATTTCATTAAGCAGCGATCCATCACACTATCATGCTGTTACAACACGATACCACATAGAACACTGAATAATACAACTTATTCTATCCACATTCACTGGATATGAGCAATCGTGCACTCTGATTGGCTACTCTACTACTAGGATATCAGTTCATATACCGTGAGTAGAGAAAAACAAAATGGCGGAGCATGTTGTTGAACCAACCGAGGACGAAATAAAACTTTTGGGGTTTCGAAAACAAACCCCCCCAAAAATACAAAAAAAGTAACAAAATATGGAATGAAAGTATTTGTAGGTAAGAACGTGTCTTTTTTATTTTTCAAGAATTATTATTATCGCATTTTTCACAAATTGCTCCTGTCATTTCACCAGTTTGTTTACATTCTAAGCAGAAATGATTTTGTCAGATGTTTTGTGTAAAGTGTTTATTTATCAAATTTGTAAAATATAAAAATAAAAATGCTCTGTTTCTCAAAATCCAGTGAATGTGGATAGAATAAAAGTTATTCCACTCAATCTCGTCATACATGGATTATAGACAACTCAGTGCTACGCGCCTTGTCGCCTGTCAGCTCATGTACGACTCAATTTCATGGAATAACTGTTAATTATAATACAAAGACAGTAGAGATGTGGTGGGTGGCACGGTGGTGTAGTGGTTAGCGCTGTTGCCTCACAGCAAGAAGGTCCGGGTTCGAGCCCCGTGGCCGGCGAGGGCCTTTCTGTGCGGAGTTTGCATGTTCTCCCCGTGTCCGTGTGGGTTTCCTCCGGGTGCTCCGGTTTCCCCCACAGTCCAAAGACATGCAGGTTAGGTTAACTGGTGACTCTAAATTGAGCGTAGGTGTGAATGTGAGTGTGAATGGTTGTCTGTGTCTATGTGTCAGCCCTGTGATGACCTGGCGACTTGTCCAGGGTGTACCCCGCCTTTCGCCCGTAGTCAGCTGGGATAGGATCCAGCTTGCCTGCGACCCTGTAGAACAGGATAAAGCGGCTACAGATAATGAGATGAAATGAGTAGAGATGTGTAAATACAGTTTTACATAATAAACAAATAATAATAAATAACTTTTTGAAAAAATATACTGTTTGTATTGGTATCATTCATACGACAGCATATTACAGCCATTGCGGTAAAAAAATGGAGCTGAGTGATTTTTTAAAAATCTCAGAATTTCCTCAGTTAAAGTCATATATTTACAAGAAAAAACACAGAGGTGTTCTCTGAAATTATAAAGTCGTAAATTTGTGTAAATTAATAAATAAAGAAATACCGAGATTTAAAAGTAAGAGATTTATAAGGAAATAAATCTTGGAAAATAATGTTTTTTTGTTTTTTTGCCAAGGAATCACACCACTTCACTTTGCATGACTGGATCAACATCATCACACCAAAGATGCAACGGCTGAACCGAGAGTTATAGGAAAATCTTATATAGTCTTTCCTGCTCGATCGCACAATATAAAAGAATAAAGTGCTAAGAAATTTTCAACTACTTCTTCTTCTTCTTCTTCTGGCTGCACTCGTTAGGGGTCACCACAGCAGATCATCCTGTCCAATTTAAGATCCATATGTTTGATTTGGCCTAGGTTTTACACCAGATGCCCTTCCTGACGCAACCCTCCCCAGTCTATTCGGGCTTGGGACTGGCAACATACACTGGCTTGTATGTCCCCAGTAGCTGGGTATTTTACCTAAACTGCATGTCTTTGAACTGTAGGAGGAAACTGGAGAACCCGGAGGAAACCCACACAGACACGGGAAGAACGTGCAAACTCCACACAGAAAGGCCCCCGTCAGCCATGAGGTCCAAACTCAGAACCTTCTTGCTATGAGGTGACAGTGATAACCACTACACCACCGTGCCGCCCCTTAAGAGATTTTAGCTACATTTCCCAGAATGCACTGCAGCCAGGAAGCTGGGAAGAATGAGAGTTTTTTCTCGTAAATTTCTGACTTTTTAATCTCTTTATAATCTTGGAGAATATCTGAGTTTTTTCTTGTTAATGTACAACTTTAATCTCGGAAGATTTTTTTTCCACAATTCCCTCCCCCCCTCCCTCCAGCTCTGTTTTTTAACATATAATGACCCTAATACGCCATAGTAAACTCAGAGTATAAAATAATTTTTGTTTTTTCAAATGATATCCAGCCTTTTTCTTCATATACTGAAAAGGCCGAAGTTGTAAAAATGCCAGTTTTATTTGCTAATGCTGTAAAGGGCTGAACAGATTGCTTGCTTGCTTGCTCTCTCTCTCTCTCTCTCTCTCTCTCTTCTGTTGCTCTGATTTACTGCATTCCTTTTTTTCAACGCTTCTCAAATATACAGAGAAGTCAAAAAAAAATCACAGAATATCAGATGGAAATACGTCAAAACATCCGAGTATGAAAAAATATTCAGCAGTAAGTCCATTATAAATAAATTTCAAAGCAGACTCGCGCTTGTAAAAAAAGAGAAGGAATAGTAGGAAGAAAACAACTTCATACTTGAGTGACTGCTTCCAACAAATTAAAATAAAATCTGCTGCCAGAGACCGAACGAAAAGCCTCTAGTGGCCTGAAATGGAAAGGCTGCAGGGGAAACAAAGCAGGATATCATGCCTTCTGCTGGATTCTGCACCTCTTACATCATCTTATTCATTCATTCATTCATTCATTCATTTTCTCTCTCTCTCATCTCGTGTAAGGTCATCGTGTTAGTATAATGTTTTCCGTCAGATATTCCTCATATTGCTTCATATTACACACAGCTGTTATAGAACATTTCGAATGGATATGAGTTCTTTTCCAGAGTCTTGACTTCACAAAACATTCATACTCATTACACAGAGGACACCAGTCATTACAAACATTTAGTTTAAATACTTAAATCTACACTCAGGGCTGACGTTAGACTTGTTTGTGGGCAGGGCTTATCATCACAGGTTTGCGTTAACACAAAAGAAAGAATTCCTTCCAAAATGTGGATCAACGCTGCAGTTCCCTGCATCATTTTTGTTCATGGAGGTTTGCATTATGGATGGTAGGCACGAGGTTCATCTGATTTTTCAAAATGATTTTCCTGTGACACGAAGACTCGAGCGGGGAAGAAAAATGCTTTATGGATGCATGGGCTGCCATCATGCAGGAAGACCTGCAAATGAACAGTAGATCTCGTACAAGATCTCATACATTTTTAGCCATGCAGGACTGCACAAGTCTGGTTTTATACACTACATCAATAACCATAATAATTCATAACATCTCTACTGTGCAGACGCTCCAATTTTCACAAGATGAAGACTCTCTCTCTCCCATTTAAACCAAAAAAGCTTTGCAGAAATGGAGCAAATGGAACCATGTTGTCCACTTATTAGCTCATCTAGCCGATAGGTGATGAGTTTATGCCATCATGTGTTGTCCGTTGTCTGTCTGATGTCGTCCACATTTCACAAAAATCGGTTCTTCTCCCTCAATTCTTCACCAATTTTTTATTCTTTTTGTCTGCCTGGGGTGTATATGGCTTCTACCCAAATTTACATAATTGCAATTAATAATGAAGATATGGAGTAATTAATCAATCCCTAACAAGTAGTTTCCACACAAATCACTTCTTCTCCCTCAATTCTTCACTGATTTTGATTCTTTCTGGCATGAAGGTAGGGGAACCTAGGGTGCATATAACTTCTACCCTGATTTGCTTCATTACAATTATTAATGAAGTTATGGACTAATTAAGTCTTAAGGAGCAGTTCAACAAAAATCACTTCTTCTCGGTCAATACCTCACCATTTTGGATTCTTTCTGGTAAATAGGTCGGTATTCCTAGGGTGGATATTGCTTCTATATATAGCATATATATAGTGTATATAGCTTACAACATTTATTGCACAAGGTGGCCCACTTTAGATCGTTCCTTCTGGGCTAGATGGGACCGGAGTGAGCTACACCATCATTCACAGTCTTGTACTCCATATACAGTTATTGTTCCACGCACAATGATGAGCATGACACAGTAAACGTGAAGTGAACTCCAGGCCAGACCATTATTTTCAAGAGGATTAGGGATCGGTTCTGTGGAAAAAGCGTTCAGTTTCACCAAATGTACCAAATTCTGGGTTCAAATGACTTGGAGTTTGGAAGAAAAAAAACACCATGTCATTTATTTACAACAATGTCGCAGGTTTGACTTGACTTCGTAGACCATGTAGACACGGAGATATACACGAGGTGAACATGTAAATTTAATTGCATTTAATCTAAACTTTAAAGGGGTACCAAATATAATATATACAGTTGCTGATGTGACAAAGTAACGTATTCTTAAGTATTCTATCAAATTTATATACTAGAAAACAACGAAATATCTTGGTAATTGTAAATATAATACTTTATACGCTAAACCGCACAAGAGTCGCCATTTTTAAAAGACCGTGACGTCAGCGCTACCCACTGCACTAGCGGAACTCTCCGAAATAGAGGAGATAAGCGTGTAATCATGGCGTCGGGCGCATCAAGTGAAAGCGACAGCTCTGTCGAATCATATGAAGAGATCCCGCAAGACACACTGCAAGCAGGCTATGGCTTAGAAGGGTACCAGTTTGAACCTAGGAGAGGTACTCTCGACTCCGGTGATGAAATAAGAGAAGAAAGCTCGGATGACGGCGAGGATGAGACCAGGCCCGGCGCCAGGAACAGTTTACTAAGGGGGCAATTAGAAATCGCAAGGGGGCAAATATTTTTCATATAGTGTGTAGTAGTGATGGCGGTCTGACAACGTGTTTCAAACAATTAACTGCGCCAACCACAAAACCACGGCCCCGAAGGTTGCTTTAGTACGGGAAAATCATGTGACATATTACCAGGGCAGTTGCGCTTTATCAACACCTGTGCCCACCTGTTAACCCTCCCCTCCAATTTTCTCACAGACACGCGTTACAACCGGAAAGATGCCAAACATAAAACAACACACATAAACCTACAGGCAAGTCCTTTAAATTTAAAATACATACAAATAGCTCCGCGGCATGAAAACAAAACGTCAATGCAAGTCTAAGGTACTTGGCTCGGCGGCCAAAATCATAATTTAAAAAAATCAACAGACCCCGCGGCTGCACCAGTAATAGCCTTCCTGACTCGCACCGAGTCAACGCTAACCACTTAATCCGCGATCCCAGTTTAGGCGTGTAGGGGACAAAACACTCTGAAGTGATGAATTTTCACCCCCGCTGCATGGGGGGTGACGTCAACGACACATATTTTTACGCTATTTGCGCACAAAGCGGACCATATATGAACACATACACCAACATAAACGGAGATAAATTTAGCCTACAAAGAAAGAAAATGGATTCACAATATTGTGATTGAATTCGTTTAATTCGGTGGGGGAAAGACTACTCCCGTAAACTGACTGCATATTGCAGAGACAGTGCACTTGTAAGTGTAGACTGCATGTAAAAACCCCGCCCGCACGACCCCTCCGCTTGTCCTTATCACAGGTCTGTGTGTGCGCGGCTGTGTCAGCATTTCACACATACACCCACAATAACAATTAAGAAAACAATTAAGTGATCTGAGTCTCCGTTGAGGGGGCGGGGCTGTAGCCACGAGGGGGCGACGCCCCCTTTCGCCCCCCCACGGCGCCGGGCCTGGATGAGACTGATGCTGACCATGGGCATGGCGAGCGTGGGGCAGAGCGTCTGCATGCAGGTGACACGGCGTGGTGCTCGTGCGGAAAATGTAACGTGGAGTTCCTCACAAGTCCAGCAGAATTTATTTGCTGCAATGAGATAGGCGCCACCCGTGGACTTGCGAAATCGTCGCAAGAGGCAGAAACAGGTATTTCACACGTGCTATTCCCAACCTCAATGAGCCAACACAACTGGGCACATACATACGTCATGAGTGTTATGCAGAGAAAATGAACGTGCATTCTGATTGGATAAAATTAATATCATGACAGGCTGTTCAAACTGTGGAAATAGTTTGCTCGAGCTACTTTCAAAACACTATAATTTTCCAACCTTAGAACAAAAAACTTTTGTAAGTCTTGAATAAGGTTCGTTAATGTGTGTTTTATTGTTATATTTACTCTATATATTGCCCTCTGTTCCCCTTTAAAGGAACCTTAAATTTTGTTGTGCATTTAAGTTACCTTTACTGAACGTTTTTTTTTTTAATTAATTGAACACACTCCGTAAATTTAAGACCCTTTATTGGCATTCTTAAAAGCAGCAGTGACTCTTTTTACATACATTTAAATGTTAAACTTAATAACTTTAAGTGACATCTTAAACATTCTTTTTAACAGCATTTTGTTCTCTTTAAGAAGTGATGGAAAGTCACTTCAAGTTATATGATAAGAATTCTCAAAGTTATAAGTAAACACACTGAAATTTAGCATTTCGTAAACTTTTAGGATCCTTTAAGATAAGACCAGAACGTCAGGGACGTAGTCGCTCATCTGTCCTGCCATCAAAACACCCATGACGACCAAAACATCAAACAGAACTGAAATGTGACGATGTGAGAGAGAGACCAACCTCCACGACAAACTGTTTACAACAGGAACATCAACAAAGGACTAAATTTTGTTCCCCAAGGGAAGATCGACCCAAAACATCGATCAGAACTGAATTCGCATGATAAATGAGAGAGGAGATACAATTCTAGTCAGAAGTCCCAAAATATATTAAGTTGACCTAATGACTAATTTGTTCACAAAAATTTGAAAATACAATGACCAAGTGTTGTGCAGAAGGTCGAGATCTTTCAAATAAAACAATCAGAACTGAAATCCATTGAGAACTGAGGGAGGAGACACGATTTAACTGAAAACAAAGTTATAAACAAATGATTTACAACAAGAAAAATCAACAAACAAACAACCAAGTTTTGTTCCTCAAGAGATGATCAACCCAAAACATCGATCAGAACTGGAATCAGATGAGAACTGCAAGAGGAGATATAATTCTAGTGAGAGGCCTGGAAAATTAGTTAATTTGGCCTAATTAGTAACTCATTAGCAAAAAAACTGACAAAACAACGAACACGTTTTGTGCGGAGTGATGAGTTCTTTCAAACAAAACAATTGGAACGGAAATCTGTGGAGAACTGACGGAGGAGATACGATTTAACTGAATTGTGGACGACGGACGCCATGCCATGGCAACAGGTCATCAGCTTTATGGCCAGATGAGCTAATTATCTTAAAGCTGTTAATTCGTCCAGTGTAGTAAATAAAATTTCATATCAACTGTTTGTTTTGATTGAGTATCAATCAGACTGTACACAGGACAGCCATTGCATTTATTAGAATATAAAAAATGTATAAAAAATGAAAAAAAAAAAACATAGATAGTATATAATATCAATTAAAGTCCCTCCAGTGCCAGGACCTGGTCTTCCCAGGCAGACTCCTGTCCCAGTACTAACCAGGCCCATCGGGAGGCGCCAATCTCTGTTTCTGTAGACCTCGGCGTCAAGCGTATTACATAGGTAGGGTTACAGTGGGGGGGTCCTCTGGTAAATATGAGAGTTTGACTCCCTACTCACATCTGTATTGTGATGCCTCACTAGATGGCACCATTTTTGTGATGGTCTTTGGTCTGACCCAACCACAAGTAGAACTCATAATCAGGAGGTGGACATGCTAACCACTAGGCCAGCTCACGGTAGTGTACAATACAGTAGGTTTAAAGCTAGACTGCCTTTCAGATTTTTCAAGTGTAGGTCATAACAAGAATTTTCCCAACACCCAATTATTTTTGTTTAGTGACTGAAAGCTACTGAATTCGAATCACAGACTTCCAATTTTATTAGGTTTTTTAAAAAAAATAGAACAATTAATGACTTTATCTCCACGTGTTCCTAAATTCTCCGCTATTCTTTCCTGCTTCACCATGAGCCAATTCAAGATACTACGGTACGTCATGCATCCCGTTCACGCAAGGCATTGTGGGATACAAATTTGAAGCAGGAGAGAAAAATGGAGGACGTAAGTGTGCGAATGAAACATGAAAGACTGACTACAGTAACGGAAAGCGAGAAGAAAAGACGTTATGTTATATACGAAGGAAAGGAAACGCAGGACCAAACTAAAAAATATGGGCGCTCAGCGAGCACCTCGGTGTGATCAGCTGTTCGTTTAGCGACAGAATGATGGAACTGTCAGTGCACAGTCAAAGGTAAACCTGTAGATGGCAGTAATGCAACACTGTGGATGCCAGCTGCCATAAAACCCAAAAGAAGAAGGTAAACCTGCGCATGCGCACACGGACTTCCTCTGTCTGCTTGACTGCGCCAAGCGAGCGATTTCATGCACATTATTTGCTTTAATCCCCTCAAATTAAATAACTTCCCAGCCACAGAATGGCCTGATATTTTGTGAGATATTACAGAAATAAACAGATATCACAATCACCACATTTCAGACGGAACTACATTTCACTGATTTTATGAAATCAAAAGGCCGTCTCGCTTTAAAAGGCAAAAAAAAAAAAAAAGCTAAGGTTATATTGGCTAAAAAACGATACCAGACACTGGTAAAAATGGCCAATTCTGCTTTAACCAGTTGATTGTTTGTTTTTTAATCCTAGCACTTGCGGTCTAGCGGTATAATAATAAATAAATCATATAAATGTCCAAGCAGAATGTTAATAATAGTACGAAATACTAATGAACTATAATTAAAGTCAGATTATGTCTTCTGATTATACGCATCCCGAAACATGTCGTGCGTTCACAACGCAAGTGAGCAACTGATTCCATCCTGGAGTAATACTGTTATTTGCTTAGTAAAGTAAAGCACAATTTCTTCCCTGTTTTTTTTTTTAGCTTCCTGTTTCTTTAAATATACTGCGTTAAAGAATGTTGGTAAGTTTCAATGGGATTTTTTTTATTTGTATATTTTATTTCATCAGCATCTCTGCGATATTGCAATGGAGGCAAATTTATACACCTGCAGTACAATTCAGCAGTTTTCTCTCCATGTGCTCTGGAGACGACAACGTGCTCATGTTTGATTTTGATGATTCGTGATTCAATGCTGCCAATTGATTCTACAGTAAAATTGTTCTGCGTATGATGTGTACAGCGTTTTACAGAATGCAATGTCGGTTGATTTCATAACCTAATAATCCTAATTGAGCAGATTTTCTCTCGGAAACCTGGACGGTGAGAAACATCATTTTCATAATGCCTTCGAACTGAAAACGGTCTCGTCAGGATTTACAGAAAGTTAAGAAAAGAGGTGTAAAGGACTGCTTAAGCTGAGTGGAGCTTTTGTATTCCGAGCTCAGCCTCATCCTCACACATCTGTTAGACGGGGGTTTATTTTAGTCGTGTGAAGAAGACTGCTGTCTCAAAGAGTCTCGAGTGCAATCTGATGACTGGGACAGGAGGCATGCCAGAACTTTCTGTGATGATGATGAGGCCACAGCTCGCCTCAGGGGCTTGCAGGGAACTGAAGGTCCCCAGTGGGATAGTATCTCCAACTATTTGCCTGATGACAGGCCAAGTAAAGTGCTTCTATCTGAAAAAGGCTGAGCATGCATTTAGAAATGATCACAGCAAAGCGCTGACCTGAAAGCAATTCCCTATCGCGCAGGCTGGTCTTAGTTTCAAGAGATTCTGGAGAAAAGCTGATCTGGAGACTGTGGTCCTCCTCAGAGGCGTTTTATGAATGCAGGCGCTGGTCGCTCAGGCCGAGTCTCTCATAAAATCTAAAAGATCCCTGACTTGGCATCGGGGAAATGATGAATGCAATAACTCAGCATGGGGTCTACATGGGAGAAGTCGAGGGAGTGTTGTCAGCATAAATGTAGAGCACTGCTCTTAAAATCCTCTTTTAAAAGCTCCTGGGTGATGCTTAACATAAGGTGGTTAACTTGAGCAAAAAGGTCTATGAGCCCGACACAACTGAGCATGACCTCTGTTGTGCATAATTACGACTGCACGTTATGGTTATATAAAGAGCAGAAGAAACCGAAATGTACTTTGTAATAATCCTCAGTGGCTCTTACTTAGCAAATGGTGAATCATAGTATTTGAAGGAGTTGGTCATTTGCATGGTGAGAGGAATATGCATTCCAATTCTCCATACTCAGTCCACTTACGGCAGAACTCTGAGAACACTACAGCCACTAACAGTGGTATTTTACACTCAAGATGAACATCTTCTGTTACTGTAGGAAGAATAATTGCAAAGCCGAATCTAGCAAGATGGAGGAAGGTTCAAAACTGTACGCTTTGTCATCAGTACACAACTATGATGGCAAGAAAGAAAACTCTATGTTCTTATATTTATAAAATTTAGGAATGATACTTAGAGAAACCTGAAGGACAATTTGCTCTTTCACTGTGCTGACAATAATAAACTAGATTGAGACTGTGACTAAAGTCACAGTAATTTGCACTAGCTGTTGCAAACCGGGACGTCTGGTCACCATACTCCATAGAGCCGGAACGGTCAGAAATAGAGAATGACACTTAGTGAGGAAAAGTTGCGTCCTGCTGCCTTGAACAAAATATAAAAAACTGATTGAAAAAATCATGAAAATTGACAGAGTTACAAGTGATTGAAAAAAAATCCTGTTTTTCATGGATCATTCTGGATCAATGATCCGGATCAGCACCAAAAGTCATAGCAATGTACTTCAGGCCAGATGGATTCTTCATACAAAATTTGTTGATGATTGGTTGAAAACTAAGGGAGAAATAACGTCCTAAAAATGTTAGGAGAATAATAATAAGAGGAATAAAGTAGAAAGATCCTAAGTGAGAGTAACAATTTACGCCAGTGCTGCTAGCGCAAATTAATAATAATTTAATACTTATTTCACGCAAATTAACATTTAAATATGATCAAATGAATGTTACAGACATTTAATAAATAGCTAAATTACAAAACATTGTCTATTGTACAAAATATATATAAAAATTCCTGTATAAAACCCCTAAAGCTAAACACATTTATATTGCTTCTTGTCTAAAATAATTTATCTTGATTGATCATTATCTTCATATAAATATCACAGTTGCAAAATCAATTAATAAAATGTTTCTAGAAAAGAAAATCAGAATATGATGGAAATATCTCATAATATAATATAATATGGGCAGCACGGTGGTGTAGTGGTTAGCACTGTCGCCTCACAGCAAGAAGGTCTGGGTTCGAGCCCCATGGCCGGCGAGGGCCTTTCTGTGCGGAGTTTGCATGTTCTCCCCGTGTCCGTGTGGGTTTCCTCCGGGTGCTCCGGTTTCCCCCACAGTCCAAAGACATGCAGGTTAGGTTAACTGGTGACTCTAAATTGAGCGTAGGTGTGAATGTGAGTGTGAATGGTTGTCTGTGTCTATGTGTCAGCCCTGTGATGACCTGGCGACTTGTCCAGGGTGAACCCCGCCTTTTGCCCGTAGTCAGCTGGGATAGGCTCCAGCTTGCCTGCGACCCTGTAGAACAGGATAAAGCGGCTACAGATAATGAGATGAGATAATCATGATACATTAATATGATCAGTTGTAGTCTCTAAAATTTATCCAGAAGCAGCCCAAAACAAAAATGCTTTAACCAAAGATGTAAAATTATCAAAATTCTTCTTGTGCCTGATTTCACGAGGAAGAGCATTAAAAAGGTTAGGCACTGCAACAGTGAAGGCCCCGTCACCCAGAGTCTTCTTGCCTCTTACATTAATAGGTTAAAGAAAGATATCGCTATTTCTGGGATGCATCACCTCAACTAGGCTACATATACTGTATAAGTTGGTAAGTTGGTGCAAGACCATTCATAGCTTTAAAAGTTAGAGTTAATAGCTGAAAACATACTCTTTCTTTAAAGCTAGACAGCCTTTCGATTTCATAAAATCAGTGAAATTTAGTTCCCTCTGAAATGTGGTGATTGTGATATATGTTTATTTCTGTAATATCTCACAAAATATCAGACCATTCTGTGGCTGGGAAGTTATTTAATTTGAGGGGATTAAAGCAAATAATGTGCATGAAATCGCTCGCTTGGCGAAGTCAAGCAGACAGAGGAAGTCCGTGTGCGCATGCGCAGGTTTACCTTCTTCTTCTTCTTTTGGGTTTTACGGCAGCTGGCATCCACAGTGTTGCATTACTGCCATCTACAGGTTAACCTTTGAGCGTGCACTGACAGTTCCATCATTCTGTCGCTAAACGAACAGCTGATCACACCGAGGTGCTCGCTGAGTGCCCATATTTATTAGTTTGGTCCTGCGTTTCCTTTCCTTCGTATATAACATAACGTCTTTTCTTCTCGCTTTCTTTCCGTTACTGTAGTCGGTCTTTCACGTTTCATTCGCACACTCACGTCCTCCATTTTTCTCTCCTGTTTCAAATTTGTATCCCACAATGCCTTGCGTGAACGGGGAAAGCCCACCATGTGATGCATGACGTAGTATCTTGAATTGGGTCATGGTGAAGCAGGAAAAAATAGCGGAAAATTTAGGGCCACGTGGCCCAAAATTCATTAATTGTTCTGTTAAAAAAATGAATAAAATTGGAAGTCTGTGATTCAAATTCAGTAGCTTTTGGTCACTAAACAAAAATAATTAGGTGTTGGGGAAATTTTTTTTTATGACCTACACTTGAAATATCTGAAAGGCAGTCTACCTTTAACTGGCAGCCGAGAGAGAGAGAGAGAGAGAGAGAGAGAGAGAGAGAGAGAGAGCAACACAGGAGTAATATGAAAAAAAACCTTAGATGTAGCTGTTACTAGCCGTGCTGCTGCATTTTGTACACGTTGCAACTTGCTAATTGACTTTGCAGGCAAACCATAAAGGAAGCTGTTACAATAGTCTATCCTACTTGTAATAAAGGCGTGTATTAAAATCCTAGTCATTTCTAATAAAAGATATTTCCTGATTCTCCTGATGTTGTGGAGATGGAAAAATGCAGCTTTGCATGTGTTACTGATAGATATGTGGTCCTAAACTCATATTACTATCAAAATAAATTCCAAAGTTCCTGGCAACTGAAACAGGAGTAATTCTGATTTCCCACAGAATTTGTCAATTTGTCCTTTCCTGAGCTGTTGTTTAATTCCAGTGGTTACAAATTCCGTCTTGCCGTCATTCAGTTTCATTTTGTCCTTAATCATCCAAACTCGAACAGCCTTTATGCACTTCTCCATTGCAGGAACACACTCCGTCTCGCTGCACGTGTTGACGAGTAAACAATTCCCCAGAAGTGCAAGATTTGGAAATGTGTCACAATACTGGATGTAAGTAGTCTATCAGAATAAGATGCACGATAGTATCACTTACCATGTTGACTTCTGAGATGGAGTCAATGCTGGCGATATTTATGCTCATTCCCACAATAACTGGGGGACCTGAAAGAAAAATAAAAGCTCAGTTAGTTGTTGAGCTGCAAGTCGAACCAAGCGATGCGGTTCTCTTTCAGTACAGGATGCTTTCTGTGCCATCGGTCATCTATAATGACACTGACACAAGGTCAGGAACTATTTACAGTAAACCTGCTCCTATCAAATGATGGCTTTTCTTTCAGGAGCACATTACTTGCTCACAGAGAACAGAAAGATTCCAAAAAGTCATTCTAGGAACTGCTTGTTCTGATCAATACTGCTGTTTCCATCCTGATCAGTGCCACTGCAATCAGCGACGGTGTATAAAAACAGGTGCTTTTTCCCGTTCTGAATCGTTATTTGTAATAAGTTTAGATTTGAATTACAGGCATAATTTAACCTTTATACATTTATTTGCTGATCAGGCATTTCACAGTTTCATTAAACCCCCCCTACAGTAATCACAGAGTCTGTATGTAAATTTCTGTGATATTGATTTGTCCCTGCTTGTGATTCACCGCTTTAAAAAAAATCATGATTAATGAGTTAATCATTGAGAACCAGTAGTCTAAAAAAAGACAGAAAAATGAGCATTTCCATCATTTCAGGTTTAAGGAGAGTAGGAGAGGTGTAACAAAAGTGGGTTTTCAGACTGGAGGAACTTTTTCATAGTTCTAAGAACTGTTGGAGGAAGTTCACCCTTTTGTGTGTGTCCAGACTGCAGGAACTGGTTCTTACAACACAGTTTTGAAGGACTTTTTTTAGCTCCTATTTCAGGGTAGGTTCTCTCCCAACACAAGAGGAACCGATATAGCCGAAAACAGCGATGAAGGGCCCAAGCATCTCCGGTATACAAAATCTGGCATGAATCCAACAAACTACCTAGGAGGAGAACATCAAAATGTAACACGTGTCAAAATGCACAAAACCAAAAATAACTCACTTCCTGTTGAGTATGGATAATACAATGTACCTTACAGTTTTGTTCATCTTGGGGCACCCGACACACCTACCAAATTTGATATGAATAGGTGAAACTATAAACCAGGAAAAAGTCTCAATGATGTGTGGGGGTGCTATGGAGTCCTGTGGACATGCCCATGGCCAAGCCTCTATCCCCGAGTAGCGGTGGCCAGGACTGATGTGTGTACCAAATTTCATGAGTTTTCGCCCATGGGAACCACCTCAAAAATGGCCAAGTCTTGAATAAAAGGAGAAGAAGAATCCTTAAGAAAACAATAGGGCATTGCACTTCAGTGCAGCGCCATCTTGTGGACACCGGACGCCACACACTTCCAGTGCTCAGGCACTAATGAGTGATGCAAGCGTACGTTGATTGGTTGAGCCAATGGAGCATTTTTAATCCGCCATTTTTAAAAATCCATGAAAAACATCAGCTGTGTAAACAATAGTTTAAAAATGGACAAATGGGCCGACGGTGAAGTCCAGGCTTATGATGTAATTTTGACACATCTAAGTGAAATATAAAAATCTTAATTATACTAAATGTGCTTGTCCATGGATATTTATTAGCCATCACATAAGATGACCTGTTATAAAATAATAATCCACAATAACATTAGATAAAGATTTTTAAGCAAATCACAAACTATTTTCCACCACAATTCGGTCTTTATAATGTAAAATAAAGAATTTACTGTCAGCACATAACACTTCCTGGTCTCCTCCCATTCTACAGTGCAGTGGAACAATCTGTTTCACATGAAAGTGGACAAGTTTAAATCCTAACATTGCTAGTTTGCTGCTTTCACAACAATGCATGAACACTGGTGGACAAGACGCACATTCAGATGAAAACAAACAACAAACTAGTGAGGTTGCTATAGCAACAGTTGGCTGGCTTATGTCACTATGGTGTTCCTACTCTACTGGTGGTGCGAATGCAAACAGGAAAAAAAGCCAAGCCCTTGAAGATGCTGTATCTAGTTCTCAGTGAGTTCCCCAGGGGGTAGTTCTTCTCAACGAGTCCCTGGAACTGTTTGGTCTGAAAGCACCCAATCTGACCAGCTGTGGAGTCAGGAACTGCTTACCAGGCAGAGACAATCACGAAAAAACCTCACCTGGAGGTGGATTTGGTTTTTTCTAGTTAAAAAAAACCATAATATACATTTTCAATATAGTCCTTTTATAAATCAGTTCTGAAATGTCCACATCGTAGTCAGTGATATTTTCACTATTCATCTGCTTTTTACTCTTTCAACCATTTTTTGGCCAAACAAAGGGTTTTTTTTTTGTACTCTCTAATAAATATCATAACTGATTGTGGCAGCGGGGGCGTGGTCAAGCGTCGGTCTGTGAATGGAGGGCGGAGTCAGGGAAGGTAAGTAGCAGAATCACTGCACCTGATGTGAATTAACCTGTGTTTGTGTGTCTCCCCCAGTTACCGCGCCCTATAAAAGGAGAGAGAGAGCAAAGAAAGGGGGCTCTCCCCCAACCAGAACACTTGTGTGCGTGTGTGTGTGTGTGTGGGCGAGTGAAGTAAGCCGCTGAAAAGTGAAAAATAAAGTTTTTTTAAGAACTCAGTTCTGGCCTGCCATGCTTCTGTGCTCCACCCACCTTCAACTATTTCTACAGTGGTGCTGAAACCCGGGACGGAGTACAGAAGAGAACAGCCTCATGGAGTCCTCCCCCTCCAAGAACCTGGTCCATGCCCTCGCCACGGCCCAACAGAGCCAGCACCAGGCGCTGGTCACCCTCCGGAAGGAGCAGGAACAGCAGCAGGAACTGGCGCAGCAGGAAGATCGCTAGGCGTTCCGGCGCCTACTCGTGTCGGCGGGGTCCACCACCTCCACCGCCGCGGACCCTCCCCACCTCACCCTAATGAAGATGGGTCCGCAGGACAACCCCGAAGCCTTCCTCACTCTTTTTGAGCAGGCAGCAGAGGCGTGGGGTTGACCGGTGGAACAGCGCGTGGCACGCCTCCTCCCCCTGCTAACAGGCAAGGCACAGCTGGCCACGCTACAGCTCCCTGCCAACAGCTGGCTGGTCTATGCCAACCTCCGCAGGGCCATCCTCCAACATGTGGGCCGCACCCCGGAGCAGCAACAGCAGGGCTTCCACACGCTGCACCTGGAGGAGGTCGGCCGGCCGTTCGCGTTTGGCCAGCAACTCCGGAACGCCTGCCGGCAGTGGCTGAGGGTCAACAACTGCGACGCCGAGGGAATCAACAACCTGGTGGCGCTGGAACAATTCATCACCCGACTTCCGGAAGGAACAGCGGAGTGGGTCCAGTGCCATCGCCCGGTGTCGCTAGATCAGGCCATCGTGCTGGCGGAGGACCATATGGCGGCTGTTCCGATGGCAGGACAGCATGTCTCCTCTTCTACCCTCTTCTCTCTCTCCCCTTCTGTTCCTCGTCCTCGCCCCATTCCCCCACCGCGGAGGTGGGGGCCAGCATCACCCCAGCCGGCCCACTGCACCCGCGGTGCCCTACCATTTCCTACTTCCTTGTCTGTGTCTTCCCCCCCTCAGGTGAGTGAGCTCTGGAACACCAGTGCAGAGGGAAAGCCTGGGCCAGTATGCTGGTGCTGCGGGGAGCCGGGTCACCCCCAGCATCAGTGCTCAGCGATGGAGGTGGGCGCGGTGGTCCAGATCTCCGAAGCGCCAGGGACCGCCCTCGATCATGCTGGAGCGTATTGCATACCAGTGAGTATCCAAGGGGATACGTATCAGGCTTTGGTGGACTCCGGCTGTAATCAGACCTCAATCCACCAAAGCCTGGTGCAAGATGAGGCATTGGGGAGAGCACAATTGGTGAAGGTGTTGTGTGTGCATGGGGATGTTCACAACTACCCTTTAGTGCCGTTCCACATTCTATTTCAAGGGGAGAAATTTAGAGTAAAGGCGGCGGTTAATCCTCGCCTTACCCACTCGATAATTTTGGGGACTGATTGGCCAGGATTTAGGGAATTAATGTCACATTTAGTGAAGAGTGGGGCCTGCCATAATTTAGTGGGGGGAGGTCCCAGGGTGGCATTGGCGGGAGCAGCTGTCACAGAGCCGTCTACATCATCACCGCATCAGAGTGAGGAGCAACAGGCTCCTCCTCCCTCTCTCGGGAAATCCCTCGCGGATTTCCCGTTAGAGCAGTTGTGAGACGAAACTCTGCGGCATGGTCAAACGCTCCAGCCAAATGCCACCCCATCCTTCCCCTATTTCTCCATTACTAAGGATAGGCTATACCAAGTGACGCAGGACACTCAGACTAAGGAACCGATAACACAGCTTTTGATCCCAAAGAGCCTCCAGGAATTTATATTCCAGGCAGCTCACTTTAATCCCATGGCCGGACACTTGGGGCAGGACAAGACACTAGCCCGAATAATGGCCTGGTTCTATTGGCCAGGGATTCGCGGCGATGTCCGTAGGTGGTGTACAGCGTGCCGCAAATGTCAGTTAGTAAATCCCGCGGCCATTCCAAAAGCGCCTTTGCGCCCTCTACCATTAAACGAGACCCCATTCGAAAGAATTGGGATGGATCTTGTCAGGCCATTAGATCGGTCAACACAAGGATATCGCTTTATTTTAGTTCTGGTGGACTATGCAACGCGATATCCGGAAGCAGTGCCTCTTCACAATATTTCAGCATGTAGTATTGCAGAAGCACTCTTCTGCGTCATCTCCCGAGTTGGAATCCCCAAAGAGATTCTGACTGATCAAGGCACTACGTTTATGTCATGCACACTGCACGAACTGAATGGGTTACTGGGAATTAAGCCTATCCGCACCAGCATTTATCACCCACAAATGGATGGCTTAGTTGAACGGTTCAATCGCACCCTCAAGAACACAATTCAGAAATTTGTAAGCCAGGACGCACGCAACTGGGATAAATGGCTCGAGCCCCAGTTATTCGCAGTGCGAGAGATCCCACAATCCTCCACGGGGTTCTCCCCGTTCGAATTATTATACGTGCGTAAGCCGTGTGGCATTCTAGATGTCCTGCATGAAAATTGGGAGGAGGGACCTTCAACAAGTAAAAATGAAATTCAATATGTTATCGACCTGCGCGCCAAACTCCACACACTCACACACCTAACCCAGGAGAATTTGCGGCAGGCCCAAGAACGTCAAGTCCGTCTGTACGACAGGGGCACACGCCTTAGGGAATTTACACCGGGAGATAAAGTACTCATGTTGTTGCCCACATCGAGCTCCAAATTGATCGCCAGGTGGCAAGGACCCTCTGAGGTCACATGGCGAGTTGGGGACGTTGACTATGAGGTGAGGCGAATGGACAGGGGTAGGGCATTACAGATTTACCACCTCAATCTGTTAAAACTTTGGAATGAGGAGGTCCCCGTGGCATTGGTGTCAGTGGTTCCAGAGAAGGCAGAGCTGGGGCCGGAGGTTCAAAAAGGAAAATTGACATCGCCCACTGCTCCGGTCCCCTGTGAAGACCACCTCTCCCCAACCCAACTCACGAAGGTCGCCCAGTTGCAGACAGAATTTTCTGATGTGTTCTCGCCCCTGCCTGGCCGCACCCACCTCATAGAACACCACATTGCGACGCCCCCAGGGGTAGTAGTGCGCAGCTGCCCTTACAGTCTGCCCAAACACAAAAAAAAGGTGGTTCAGGAAGAACTCGAGGCCATGCTCGAAATGGGCATCGTCGAGGAGTCCCACAGTGACTGGAGCAGCCCGGTGGTCTTGGTTCCCAAGGCCGACGGGTCGGTCCGGTTCTGTGTGGACTATAGAAAAGTCAACGCAGTGTCTAAATTCGATGCGTACCCAATGCCTCGTATTGATGAGTTGCTCGATCGACTAGGCACGGCTCGTTTTTATTCGACACTGGATTTGACAATGGGATATTGGCAGATCCCCTTGACTCCGCTATCCCGAGAGAAAACGGCCTTTTCCACACCATTTGGCTTACACCAGTTTGTCACACTTCCTTTTGGGCTGTTTGGGGCGCCCGCTATGTTCCAGCAGCTTATGGATAGGGTCTTCCACCCCCACGCCACCTACGTGGCTGCATACTTGGATGACATCATTATTTATAGTAATGACTGGCCACGGCACCTAGACCACCTAAGGGCCGTCCTTAGGTCGCTGAGGTGAGCGGGTCTCACAGCCAACCCGAAGAACTGTGCGATTGGGCAGGTGGAAGTACAGTATCTGGGCTTGGGCAGTACTTGGGCAATGGGCAGGTGCATCCTCAAATCAATAAGACAGCAGTGATTGCGGCCAGCCCGAGGCCCAAGACCAAAAAGGGGGTGAGACAGTTCCTTGGGCTGGCTGGCTACTATCGTAGGTTTATACCTAATTATTCAGACATCACCAGCCCACTGACTGATCTCACTAAAAAGGGTGCACCAGATCCGGTCCAGTGGACGAAGCAATGCCAGCGGGCTTTCTCTGAGGTAAAGGCTGCACTGTGTGGGGGGCCACTGTTACACTCCCCTGACTTTTCTCTCCCCTTTCTTTTGCAGACGGACGAGTCGGACAGAGGGCTGGGGGCTGTTCTGTCCCAGGAGGTGGAGGGGAAGGACCGTCCAATGCTGTACATTAGCCGGAAGCTGTCGGTGTGTGAGGGCAGGTACAGCACAATAGAAAAGGAATGCCTTGCCATCAAGTGGGCGGTCCTCGCCCTCCGCTACTACCTGCTGGGGAGCCCTTTCACCCTCTGTTCGGACCACGCGCCCCTGCAGTGGCTCCACCGCATGAAGGATGCCAACGTGCGGATCACCCGTTGGTATCTGGCACTCCAGCCGTTTAAGTTCGAGATGGTCCACAGGCCGGGGGCGCAGATGGTCGTGGCGGATTTCCTCTCCCGTCGGGGGGGGTGGGGGGTGGGGGGGTGGGGGGGGGTGTCAGCTGCAGGCCGGATGGCTCCCCGGCCTGAGTCGGGCGGTAGGGGTATGTGGCAGCGGGGGTGTGGTCAAACGTCAGTCTGTGAATGGAGGGCGGAGTCAGGGAAGGTAAGTGGCAGAATCACTGCACCGACATGAATTAACCTGTGTTTGTGTGTCTCCCCCAGTGACCGCGCCCTATAAAAGGAGAGAGAGAGCAGAGAAAGGGGGCTCTCTCCCCAACCAGAACACTTGTGTGTGTGTGTGTGTGTGTGTGTGTGTGTGTGTGTGTGTGTGTGTGTGTGTGTGCGAGTGAAGTAAGCCGCTGAAAAGTGCAAAATAAAGTTTTTTTAAGAACTCAGTTCTGGCCTGCCGTGCTTCTGTGTTCCACCCACCTTCAACTATTTCTACACTGATGTTAGCTATTAACTTCACATCAAACAGCAATAGATTTTATTTCAATTCACGAACTCAAGACGTTATCCATTTACCGTGACAGAAAGCAAGAACCCGGTGTAAGTCCAGTCGAGAGCATGTGATATAGTGGAAGGAGGCAGGGCTTCCACATGGCATGAGTTAATATCAGAAAGTTCAAAACACCTGCACAAATCATTCCAGATTTAACTGTGGATTGGATCATCTCCTGATTTATTGGTGTATTTGTTTAGAGTGATAACTCATACTAGCGCAATCTGGTGGTAAATTCCAGAGCTCTTATGCTAAATGTGTAAAAGTTGGCAGGTCTGGAAATATAATGAGGATGTTACATGGTGGCAAAGATATGAAGTTTATCTTTGAGTGGTGAACATGTTCACAAGTGAGTGAAGCGCACAAGTGATGTATTTTTCAAAACAAGAAGATAAACTTCATATCTTCACCCCACCATGTAATGTTCTTGATATTACATGGGCACATCCACAAACAAAATATGCAAGTTAATCAAAAGAATTTGAATTTTGAACTGGTTCACCATTTTGACAATGCGTGTCTAGTCAGCGGGAAAACACTGGGAGTGACGTCATCGGAGTGAAACATTGGGAATTGTTATCCATACAGGACACTTTTTTCCATGGAATAAAAATGTGTTCTATTTCCTTCTAGCGGGTTCCATTTATTTGGTTTCATAGCATGCAATATTGTTAGCATATTGCTTATCCTACCTGTATTACATCACTTTACCCAATGGAGAATGAGCACTGAATATGGTTTACGATATTGCATGGTTGTCAAGACAACATGACGTCACACGTCAGAGACGTAAAACTTCTGCACTAATGAGTGAGCGACTGTGACAATTTGTAAACAAACATGGCCGCCAGGTTTGCTTCGTTACAAAATACAGAAGGTTTTGAGAGAACTTTGAAAGAGAAAAATGTGTTGAACACCCAAAAGGAATGTGTATGTAGAATAATAATAATAATAATAATAATAATAATAATAATAATAATAATAATATTGTCAGGCTTTTTTGTGGTCTATCAAATATATTCCATTCAGCAACTCGTCTTCGACTCGTTCAGTATCATGCTCGCTGAATGGAATATATCTGATAGACCACGAAAAAAGCCAGCCAATATTATTTAATTATTTAAATATGTCCCTCAGATCCGTGATGTATTTCGTATGAAAAATGTGAGTTTCTCAACACAAGAAGATAAACTTCATATCTTCAATCCAACGTGTGATTTTCTTTTTATTATATCGACACATTCACAAACAAAAAGTCCCCAAATTTATCAAAACAATTCATCGATTTCCTCACGAGTGACAGAGATTTAATCACGCTACTTTGGACTCTACTTTGGCTGCTTTTTACCAGGCTGTGGATTGTTCAACAAGGAACAACAGGACAATTGACTTGCTGTATGCTAATATGAGGGATGCATACAGAGTCACACCCCTCCCCCCACTAGGGAAGTCTGACCACAACCTGGTTTTCTATAGCCGAAGTACACCCCCCTGGTTCAAAGGCAGCCTGCAACAACTAGCTCCATCAGGAGGTGGTCCCCTGAAATGGAAGATGCCCTCAGGGACTGCTATGACATCACGGACTGGGATGTGCTGCTTAGCCCACACTGTGAGGACAGAGAGGGGCTGACACACTGTCTGACAGATTTACCTCAACTTCTGTGCAGACGTGATCTCCCTCGCTAAGACTGTACGGTGTTACCCTAATAACAAGCCATGGGTAACACAGGAAGTCAAAGCTGTCCTCAACAGGAAGAAGGCCGCCTTCAGGAGCAGGAATAGGGAGGCGATGAAAGCAGCACAGCAGGAGGTGAAACGCTGCGTGAGGGAAGCTAAGGACAGCTACAGGAGAAAGGTGGAGCAGAAGCTGAAGGAGAACAGCATGAGAGAGGTCTGGGAAGGTGTGAAAACCATCACAGGTCACAATACAAAGACCAGAGTCGTTGAGGGGACAGCGGATAGGGCGAACGAGTTGAATGACTTCTTCAATCGGTTCAACCAGCCCATGTCCCCCCCACCCTCTCCCTCACTGCAGCCATCTCTCCTTCTTCCCTCAACACACCTCCCCCCAGTCATCACAGCAGCCCCCTCCTCCCCCACCTCAATACAGCCTCCTCCATGCATTACTGCAGACCAGGTCAGAGGTCAACTGAGGAAGCTTCACCCCAGGAAAGCAGCAGGCCCGGACAAGGTGTGTCCACGACTACTGAAGACCTGTGCTGCTGAACTGGGTGAACCACTCCAACACATCTTCAACCTCAGCCTGCAGCTGGAGAGAGTGCCAACCCTCTGGAAGACATCATGTATCGTTCCAGTTCCCAAAAAGAATCGGCCCAGCGAGCTGAATGACTTCCGACCGGTGGCACTCATTTCACATCTGATGAAGATGTTGGAGCGGCTCTTCCTCAGCCTCCTCAGACCCCAGGTACAACATGCCCAGGACTGTCTGCAGTTTGCGTACCGGGCAGGTGTTGGTGTGGAAGATGCCATCCTCTACCTGCTACACCGAGCCCACTCGCATCTGGATAAGGGAAATGGCACAGTGAGGATCCTCTTCTTGGACTTCTCGAGTGCCTTCAACACCATCCAGCCCCTATTGGTTCAGGACAAACTAAACAGGATACGAGTGGACCCCTGCCTGGTCACCTGGATCTCCAGGTACCTCACTGACAGGCCGCAGTACGTCAGGCTGAAGGACATCACGTCTGACACTGTGATTAGCAGCACCGGAGCACCCCAGGGCATGGTGCTGGCCCCTCTTCTCTTCACCCTGTACACCACTGACTTCTGCTACAACTCGGAGCTGTGTCACATTCAGAAGTTTGCCAATGACACAGCCATCGTTGGGTGTATCAGTGACGACAGAGAGGAGGAGTATAGGAGCCTGGTGAGGGACTTTGCTGTGTGGTGCAACAAGAACCATCTGCAGCTCAACACCTAGAAGACCAAGGAGCTGGTCATTGACTTTGGGAGGTCCAGACCAAGGTCACGACCAGTTCTGATCGAGGGAGTCGAGGTGGAGGCTGTGGATTCCTACAAGTACCTCGGGCTGTGGCTGGACAGCAAGCTGGACTGGACTTGCAACACCAAACACTTATACAGGAAGGGACAGAGCAGGCTATACTTTCTTAGGAGGCTGCGGTCCTTTAACATCTGCAGGAAACTCCTGTGGATGTTCTATCAGTCTGTGGTCGCCAGTGTCCTGTTTTACACCGTGGTGTGCTGGGGGGGCAGCACATCCAAGAAGGACACATCCAGGCTGGACAAACTGATCAGGCGGGCCGGCTCTGTGGTTGGCATGAAGCTGGACTCTCTGGTGACGGTGGCAGAGAAGAGGTCTATGGACAAACTGTTGAATATCATGAACAATGCCAGTCACCCTCTGCACACCGTCATCAGCAACCAGAGGAGCCTGTTCAGTGACAGAATGCTCCTTCCCAAGTGCAGGACGAACAGACTCAAAAACTCCTTTGTCCCTCACGCCATCAGACTGTACAACTCCTCTCTGGGGGGGAGGAGGGGTAACAGGAGGACAGAGGACGGGACGGAGCAGTAGCCTAGCCTGACAGTAAGCAATACCGGACAATGTGCAATATAATGTGCAATATAATGTGCAATATAAAGTGCAATATCTCTCCTGCTGCCCCCCCTTCTCCCCTTCCCCCTCCTCTCTTTCCCCCTTCCTCTCGTCCCCATATCTTATTCTTTTTATTTGTATATGTAAATACTTAATTTATTTTAATTTATCTAGAAGTTTTCTCTATTTCTTTTCTCTGTTTATCTGTAAGGGGCGGCACGGTGGTGTAGTGGTTAGCGCTGTCGCCTCACAGCAAGAAGGTCCTGGGTTCGAGCCCCGGGGCCGGCGAGGGCCTTTCTGTGCGGAGTTTGCATGTTCTCCCCGTGTCCGCGTGGGTTTCCTCCGGGTGCTCCGGTTTCCCCCACAGTCCAAAGACATGCAGGTTAGGTTAACTGGTGACTCTAAATTGAGCGTAGGTGTGAATGTGAGTGTGAATGGTTGTCTGTGTCTATGTGTCAGCCCTGTGATGACCTGGCGACTTGTCCAGGGTGAACCCCGCCTTTCGCCCGTAGTCAGCTGGGATAGGCTCCAGCTTGCCTGCGACCCTGTAGAAGGATAAAGCGGCTAGAGATAATGTGATGTGTGTGTGTGTTTATCTGTAATGATGCTGCTGGAATCTTAATTTCCCTGAGGGAACCCTCCCAAGGGGATCAATAAAGTTTTATCTAATCTAATCTAATCTAGAGATTTATGTCATGGTTTTGGTTCTCCATGTCCCGGATGGAGCTCAGATGAAAAATATGAGTGGCATATTTCCCAGGAAAACACTTGTGTCTGTATAATATAATATAATATAATATAATATAATATAATATAATATAATATAATATAATATAATATAATCAGAGTAAACGTCTCTGGACATCATGATTGTGGCAGTGTAATATCATGTAGAGACAATTAATTTGTTATATTTATATAGCACAAGCTGCATGTAAATGCAGTTCCTATTTGGGGTTGTTTCTGCGTGAACCTTGAGAACCAAATGGAAGCTAAGTGTTAAATGATCTTGGAAGCGTTAGCTCTCGTCTGCTGTGTTCTCGCTCCATCTGGTTTTCAGAGCTGTGCTTCATTACAAGTCACTTTGCTTTCTGACAGTGATCGGCCTTGTCCCTGGCGGCCTCCTGAGTGAAACAGCTTTTTATACACGAGTGGAGAATCAGAGTTCCTGATTCTGTCAACTGTGCAAAGCTCTGACTATCAGCAGCTGATAGTTAAGTCCTGAAGAAAAACAATTCATCGGTCCATGGCCAGGAGACCCTGTAAAATCTCCATGCTGCAATGTACATGTACTGTGGTTTTCATGAGGAACATTACAAAACCTCCAGATTGTAGAAGAGGTTATGGACGAGGTAGAGAGAGCATAATCGACACAGATGTCCAAGTCTGAGTTCATCTACAGAAATATGTATATGACTGAAATGGTATTCTGATAAGCAGACTTATCACACATCAGTCATACTAATATCCAGTAAAAGCAAACTTAAGTTGGAGTTAAAAATATCTCTCCTTTAAGTCATTGATCTGACTAATTTCAGAAAGTTGCCAGGCTGGTGAGGAGACAGACTGCGTCACATCACTGAGGAGCATTAACACACATTAAAATCAGGAGATTTAATCACACTGGACTTTTATTCTCATAAAAAGCTTCAGTTCCTGGGAATGGTGGAACGGGAAAACTGCCAGCTACGAACAAAACATTTCAATCAAAGCATCTCATGCAGTGGGTCACTGAAATGCATTAGAAATGAGAGAGTTAGTGAGATATATGCTATATTTATTCTACCCACATTCACTGGGTATAAGCAATCACATGTTCTGATTGGTTACTCTACTACTTGGCTATCAGCTCATATACAGTGAATAGAGAAAAACAAAATGGTGGATTGCATCAAGTCAGATATATCACTTTGTTATCAAGTATTTAAAAGAAACCAAAATAGTGAAAAGAATTTCATCCCCCCCTCATATCGCCTGTTCCACACTCCAGCCCAGTCGGTGGTGCCAAACCATCAAAACCCTAAAGAAGAAAAACAAAATGGCAGCGCGTGTTACTGAACTAACTGAGGACGAAATAAAAACTCTACTCGAAAACAAAGCCCTAAAAAATACAAAAAATAAGCAACAAAATATGGAATAAAAGTATTTGATGGTAAGAACATATCTTTTTTTTTAATTTTTCAAGAATCATTATTATCGCATTTTTCACAAATTGCTCCTGTCATTTCACCGGTTTGTTTACCTTCTAAGTGGAAATTATTTTGTCAGACGTTTTGTATAAAGTTTTTATTTATCAAATTTGCAAAAAATAAAAATAAAAATGCTCTGTTTCTCAAAATCCAGTGAATTTGGATAGAATAAAACAGTTATTCCACTCATTCTCATCGTATGTGGATTATAGACAACTCGGTGCTGTGTGCCTTATCGGCTATCAGCTCATGTACGACTCGATTTTATGAAATAACTGTTAATTATATGTTGATCTTTGAGATAAAATATACTCTATATATAATTTTAGATTGTTTGATGAGTCACCATGTAACAATTCACCCAATTCAAAATTCAGTTCAAATCACGATATTTGGGTTCACGATTCGATTTTCCCACAATATTTTTGGGAAAAAAAGAAGAAAAATTTATGACCAAAAAAAAAATTGCAAGATTTATTTTCCTGTTCTTTATCAACTTAAAAAGTCCTTTTGTTAAATTAAAAATACTTTTGTTTCATTTTCTTACTCATCTCATTATCTCAAGCCGCTTTATCCTTCTACAGGGTCGCAGGCAAGCTGGATCCTATCCCAGCTGACTACAGGCGAAAGGCGGGGTACACCCTGGACAAGTCGCCAGGTCATCACAGGGCTGACACATAGACACAGACAACCATTCACATCTACGCTCAATTTAGAGTCACCAGTTAACCTAACCTGCATGTCTTTGGACTGTGGGGGAAACCGGAGCACCCAGAGGAAACCCACGCGGACACAGGGAGAACATGCAAACACAGAAAGGCCCTCGCCGGCCCCGGGGCTCGAACCCAGGACCTTCTTGCTGTGAGGTGACAGCGCTAACCACTACACCACCGTGCCGCCCATTTTCTTACTAACCAACAATAAATATTTATGCACATTTGTAAAGGTTGGACTAAAATATTAATTTTATTAAAAATGAAAAAAGTTAATAAATATTCCTTTTCTTAATAAACATTTATGAACATTTCTACTCTTTTCATTTTCTTCTCTTCTCTTTATCTTTCAGCAGTCTGTAAAAAGAGAGAGTGCTCAGATTTCTTGTTAAGTTTATTTGTACACAATCACACAACAGCTCTTTCACATTTTATGTCAGTTTACTGTGTGTTTTCACAGCATTAGAGTTGTGTTACTTCCACCTACAGTGAAGTCACGTGTATTCCCTGTGGATATTGTACATTATTGCGCCCTCTACTGTCTAAACAACACAATTACAGTTCGGAAAAAAATAAGATATTATGCAGCCTGATGATAATCATGAATCGTTTTTTATTTATTGATTCAAATCATGATAAATTTGTATCACAGTTTATCATCATACAATATATTATCACATTCCCATCGATGAGTGTACACTGCACCTGAGTCACAGGTATATTGTTTTTGACCTAAACCATGCTCAATAAAGAGAGTGTTCGGGTTTTCTCTGAATATTATTCAACTGCATCAGATTCCTGAAAGTGCTGAACCATCAGAGTGAGTGTGGAAAAGGAAACCAGTGTAATGTACTGTATGCTCTGCACTGTGAGGACAAAGGAAGGCCTACTGAAATTTACCAAGTTCTGTCTTTTCATTTAAAAAAACAAAAATGATCGGAAGATACGTTTATGCATATTTAGGGTTAAAAGAAGACAATGGTTTATACATTTAAATGATTATAAGGAGATAATTATGACCTGTATTATTATTATTATTATTATAGTTGTACGTCTTTAAATGGAGGCACGAAACTGTAATAAGAAAATCAGTTCATGGCAGATAGAAGACGTCACATCCCACAATGTCCATGATGAATTTTATTTTAAGATACTAAAAGATACGATAATACCATTGTCTCTTAGGATTGGCAGAGATTCACCATACAGTATACACCATATCAGTATCCACTGTATCAACCGTTTGACAAATATTCATCTTCATAAAGTCCTTGTTTCATTCAGAAGCTCTTCTGAGTGACCAAACTGTTGCTATTTGATGGATAGAAGCTGATGTTCTGTTGATTTGCTCACCCTTTTTTATATGTTGTAGTGTGCTCACTGCCTCATTTGGCTCCATCGAGTTATTACTGCGAGGCGGCATGGTGGTGTAGTGGTTAGCGCTGTCGCCTCACAGAAAGAAGGTCCGGGTTCGAGCCCCGTGGCCGGCGAGGGCCTTTCTGTGCAGAGTTTGCATGTTCTCCCCGTGTCTGCATGGGTTTCCTCCGGGTGCTCCGGTTTCCCCCACAGTCCAAAGACATGCAGGTTAGGTTAACTGGTGACTCTAAATTGAGCGTAGGTGTGAATGTGAGTGTGAATGGTTGTCTGTGTCTATGTGTCAGCCCTGTGATGACCTGGCGACTTGTCCAGGGTGAACCCCGCCTTTTGCCCGTAGTCAGCTGGGATAGGATCCAGCTCGCCTGCGACCCTGTAGAACAGGATAAAGCGGCTACAGATAATGAGATGAGATGAGATGAGTTATTATTGCACCTAGTGGTCAAACATGGGAACTGCAACAAGTGCTAATAAGTAAAGGCCCACTGGGGCAGGAATCATGTTGCCCAATGCTCACTCTATATATCAGTAGTGGAGCAGCAGCAGACAGGGCAGTTAATGACATGGTTGCCAGGTTTGCAATTTTTTTCTCCAAATTGCTGAAATGTAAAAATTTTCACAGGATGCTATGATCATCTTGAATAGCAAATAATTGCAGTGTGTATATGATGTACAAAACCATTTCTATTGTAAGATATATTGTAAAGAGAGAGAGAGAGAGAGAGAGAGAGAGAGAGAGGTAAAGGGGGATTATAGAGTGAATAATGGCTGTACATTATTATCATCTCATCCGGTCGACAGGTGATGAGTTTATGCCATCATGTGTAGTCTGGCGTCTGTCCGTCGTCGTTCACATTTCACGAAAATCGCTTCTTCTGTCTCAATTCTTCACTGATTTTTATTCTTTTTGGCAGGAAGGTAGGTCTGCCTGGGGTGTATATAGCTTCTACACAAATATGCATAATTGCAATTAATAATGAGGATATGGAGTAATTAAGCCCTAACGAGCAGTTTCCACACAAATCGCTTCTTCTCCCTCAATTCTTCACCAATTTTTATTCTTTCTGGCATGAAGGTAGGGGTACTGAGGGTGCATATGGTATAACTTCTACCCCGGTTTGCTTAATTACATTATTAATGAGGTTATGGACTAATTAAGTCTTAATGAGCAGTTCAACAGAAATTGCTTCTTCTCCATCAATTCCTGGCCATTTTGGATTCTTTCTGGTAAATAGGTTGGTATTCCTAGGGTGGATATCGCTTCTATATATAGCTTGTATATAGTGTATGTAGCTTGCATCATTTATTGCACAAGGTGGCCCACTTTAGATCGTTCCTTCTTGACTAGACGGGGCTGGAGTGAGCTACGCCATCATTCATGGTTTTATTATTATTATTATTATTATTATTATTCCTGCAGAAATGTGTGTGCATCATGGTGAACTTATTGCCCCATACAAAGGCTGAGAAAAATATGTCCACTTCTTTATCGGACACAATTAAATGAAATGAAAATGAGCTCCTCGTCTGTACACCAGTTGACTGTATGTTGTCAAATCTTAACGACTGTAAATTACAGAGTTACTCTAATGAATCTCTCCATAGTAGCCAATAGCATAAGTCAAGTATGATAGTTGTTTGGTACACGTTACCTTTCAGATGACCCCTAAAAGCCATCCATGACCCCTTTGGGAAGATCCAACACATACTTTATGAATTCTGAAATATTAACCTGACTGTAAATGCTCACTGCATTCTCTTCACCATCTCCGCTCAGCACCTGCGCTGATTCGTTGACGTGGCATCAGCCCACCTCCGTCCTAAATACCCTGCAGCTCAGTCATTCCCAGAGCCATCTCTACCTCATAAAAGTGAAGAAATGAAGGCAATGAAAAAAAGTGGGGGCATTTCCATGACGCTGTTTGGACAACCAGCAACAATTTTCCCAAGAGAATGTCAAAGTACATTCATCAGCTGTTTACAAACCTGGAGATCTCACGCCCTGCTTTTCCTTCCTCAGCTGAACTGCTATGAGAGAGAGTGAGTTAGAGAAATGCTTTTCCATGACTGTTGATGATTTTAGCTCAGAAATAAGTCCACTTACCTACAGCTGAGTCTCTTCTATCCCACTAAAAGCTTGTTTGGGCCTTGCTCTATAAATTCCTTCCTCTCAAAAACGCTTTGACGTTGCGTTTGCTGAGTGTGTTGCCCATATTCTTTCCTGATTATCTTAATAATTGTATCATGACTGGTGTCATATTCCATGTGGGTGAGAATGCTTGGCAACTTGAGCTGGGCCAAAGTGGCTGAGTTGAATTGCGAGTCATCAGCAGTGCAGCAAACGATCTCCATTTACTGATGTTCGAAACTCATTCTAAACGCAAGCAGGAAACACACAGCGTCATCTAAAGCTGAAGTGTCTCTATCGGACAATGCATTCATGAGTGCTTGAGGGTGGGAAAAAAATAGAAACTTTTATTTTCATTGTTGGAAAATCTTAAAATGATCATTTCTTTGAATTCTTGAATCAGGTGTTGATTCATTTTCTAAAACAGCAGGTTTAATGGTTTACTTCCTGGGTCCTACTTTTTGTTACCGGTATCTACTTCCTGTTTCTCCACTTCCTATTTCCTGTCTTCATCTCCTCTCAGCATCTACCTCTTGCAGTGTTTGTGCCTTTTTGTATGTTTTTAAAGGTCTTCTTTTTTTTAGTCATGTTTTGTAAGATGGATCCCCGAGCCTTTCTTTGTCTCATCTCATCTCATTATCTGTAGCCGCTTTATCCTGTTCTACAGGGTCGCAGGCAAGCTGGATCTTATCCCAGCTGACTACGGGCGAAAGGCGGGGTACACCCTGGACAAGTCGCCAGGTCATCACAGGGCTGACACATAGACACAGACAACCATTCACACTCACATTCACACCTACGCTCAATTTAGAGTCACCAGTTAACCTAACCTGCATGTCTTTGGACTGTGGGGGAAACCGGAGCACCCGGAGGAAACCCACGCGGACACGGGGAGAACATGCAAACTCCACACAGAAAGGCCCTCGCCGGCCACGGGGCTCGAACCCGGACCTTCTTGCTGTGAGGCGACAGCGCTAACCACTACACCACCGTGCCGCCCCCTTTCTTTGTCATTAGCAAATAATCAGTACTTTGTTATCTATATTATTTTTTGGTGGGTTTTTTTCTGGTTTTAACTGTTTGATTGAAGTATAAATGTAGATTCACTTCTAATAAACATGCCTTAGACCTCGGGTATGAACTCAGACAAAATGAATGAATGAATGAACCCTTTATTTAGGAGGGGGGGAGGGGGGCGATCAGGGGAGGGGGCGATCGGGGTGGGGGAAAGGGGGGAGAGGTAGAGGTAACCCAGCGCAAGCAAGCAGCCGTGCATTCCTGCAGCATTGATGGCGCTGGTCATGCACCCGCTTGTCACACTGGGGGTAAAAGTGGCGACTGCAGGAAGTGGGGGAAGGAAGGCGAGAGCGTCTCACAGCAGTGACCTTCAGGGGGAGATGTTGTCCCAGCAACAGCCTTGGCCGAGGCCAGTGCTGTCTGAGGGAGCTGAAAGCAGATAAGATTGGGATTGTTTGGTCTTGGGGCGAGTAGACGCATTCTTTTACACGACCACTCTGTTTGTCCATTCTGGTCTTCGGATCAATCCATTTCCTTTGCAAAGCAGAAAGCTTCTCTATGATGTCATCCATGTTGCGGTTCAAGTCCTGAATAGCCACAGTCTGAGTGCCGACAGCTCTGCCGACCACTTTAATCATGTCGGGCAGCTTTATGGGGCTTTGGACAGCTGTCACCGTTGTTTGATTTCCTCGATAAACCAGGGCAATGCCTAATCCAATCAGCAAAAGTCCTGTAATCATGGTTCCGAATAGGTAGATGTCTTCAATGTCCTCCACAGAAAGAATCGCCAGGCACACGATTTGAATTGTTAAATGCAAATTTAAACAATTCATGTGAGAAGGTATGAGACTTAAAGTGAGTTTTTAGATGTAATCTTCATGTTTTTTATTCATATAAAGTTGAAAAAGGGCAATTTCAACCAGATTAATTCACCTTATTTTTAAAATTCATGCAAATTATTCATAAATACTTTTTTTTTTGCTTTTTACACAAACTCATATCTGTCATGAAATTGGAGGCTAGCAGATGTAAGTGTGCGTAATCTACTGTATATATAAATATATATAGTATAAATAGGGATGTGATTATTGAAAATTGGTTGAGTGATTCGGACTATTTCTCAATAATCATCTTGAGCGACTCAGCAAAATGGCGGCCAATTGCTTCATCACTGTAAGTGAGGAAGAATTACAAATGATGAAAGAAAACGCTGTTCCTAAAAGCACTAAAGATGCTACAAAGTTTAGTGTAAAACTATTCAAAGGTAAAGTGGAATTGTGATTTATTTTATCCATTTCAAAACAAAGTATTTTATGTGACTCGGCGTAGAGAAGTGACACAAGTCTGTGCCACAAAGTTATTACATTTACATGTTGCTTTTGAAGTTTGAAATACATTTTTTAAAATATTTTTTAAATAATCACCTGTGTGTTTATACTAAAACAATCATCCACCTCTGGGTTAGTGAGTATCATTGAATAATAACATTGACTTTGTGTAAGTTATTATTCACCGATATTCATTTCACCTTCAGTAAATAATTGTTAAATAACTATCCAAATCCTGAGATAAAGGTGTAATCTAAAAACAGACTGTTATCACTAGAGCTAAAAGATAAATGCAGGAAAACATGGATTCAAGACAAGGAAGCACAAACAGAAACAAAGCCAGAGGAACCAGAGGCTTGGAATCGAATCAGGAAAAGCAAAAGACTTTCAAAAGCACAAAATGAGCCGAATTGAGCTGAGTTGCTTAAATACATGGAGTAATTAACAGGAAAACAGTCACAGGTGGAAATAAGGGTCAGATGTGGGCGATAGAATCCAGGAGGTAAAAATGCATGTCAAAATAAAAAAAAATCACATTGTCCATTTTGCGAACAATACAAAACGAGACCATCAATGACAGCATAGCTCAGTCCGACCCTGTGAGAAATCAAATCTGGGTAGAAGTTCTATGCATCCTAAGTACCCCTAAGAAGAAGCAGCGATTTGTGTGGTAACTGCTCGTTAGGGCTTAATTACTCCATATCTTCATTATTAATTGCAATTATGCAAATTTGGGTAGAAGCTATATGCACCCCAGGCAGACCTACCTTCCTGCTAAAAAGAATAAAAATCGGTGAAGAATTGAGACGGAAGAAGCGATTTTTGTGAAATGTGGACGACGATGGACAACACATAATGGCATAAACTCATCACCTGTCAGCCACATGAGCTAACAAAGTATATACAAATAAATACATGATACCAAATACCAAATCATGAGACAAAAGTGTCATCTAAAAACAGATCCTTTTCACCGTGGCTGTGTTCGAACCAGAAGGTTGCTGCCTTGTACAGGAGTCTCATAAGGCAGGACTTTCATCTGAAATCATCTTCATTTGGAACGACCTTTTCATATTGCACGGGCAGCTGCCTGTCCCTACAATTCCAGACACTCTGGCTCTAGAGTCAGGGGAAGACCGAGAAGGAGATGGATCGATGGGGTAAAAGAGACACTACGAGACCACGGCATGTCAGTTCTCCAAGCCTCCTGCCTTGCCGCAGAAAGAAGGTAACATCTCCCTGCAACACCCCAGAGTAGAAGCATACAGAAAAAGTAAAAGTAAGTTTTCGGATCGCATTTACTGTAACGTGTGATGTCAGCACGACATGCAACTAAACCAGAGTTAGCTAGTTGGCTAAAGGATCCCACACAAATCATATTAAACAAACGTTTCAGGTTACAGGGTTATAAGAGAGTACAATGTTTATTTCTCTGAAACGTTTCAAAAATCTGTGACTTCTGTGAAGTTCAATTGGCCACGTTTTTAATTTTTTTCCGTTGTTTCATCATCATCATCATCATCATCATCATCATCATCATCATCTTTTCCCATTAGATGTTTTTCCAGCCTTAGGGAGCTTCTGTCTGGATAGGTTGGGAAATCTTTCCTCCAGCAGTCATATGAAGTCTGATGTCTTCATCATCATCATTCTCCTTGCCTGTTGGGTGTCTATACCCAGCAGGGATTCTATCCTAGTCCAGACTGTCCTAGATATTCTTCTATCAAACAGAATCTGCTTCTAAAATGCACCATTTTACATTCTACATATGTGAGCAATGATGGTGAAGGTAGCAGAAATCCTGGATTGGTAGAGTAAGTTAGTTCATGCGGTACGGCATTAGAGATCTTGAAGCTCCAGTCTATTTCTCCTTCCACTTGAGTTCTTGGGTTGATATTTGTTTTTTGTTCTTTCCTGCTTGGAGCATTCTTACATACATATCCTCCACGTATCATTTTCCACAAGAAGCCATGCAGTATTACCTCAATCTTCTTGAGCTCATTTTCAGACAGTTCCCACACTTGAATGCTGTAGAGAAGGTACGAGCGGACACATGTGGTGAGGAATTTCACTCTAGCTGTTCATCGTATCCTCTGGTCTGTTAAGATATGTTTTAACTCATTCCATTTCTGATAAACAGTGTTGTAGTTGAGTCACTAAATCTCGAGTCCGAGTCCAGTCTCAAGTCCCCAGTGTTCAAGTCCAAGTCATAAAAGAAAACTTAGAATCGAGTCCGAATCGAGTCCGAGAACAAGACTCCAACCGCACTATTTGACGGTGGCTGTTTCAGCGTTTGTTCCTGAACATGACGTATGAACAGGTGAATGTGCTTCTCTTTATCAGGGAGTGTGAAGTATTCTGTCAGAGATGGTTGGGAGACGGATGGAAGTGCAGAAGGTGTGTTTATTAATACAAGTGAAGATGGTAAACAATCCAGAATGGCAGGCAAAATCATAAAACGGTGAAACAGGCAACAGGTCGCACAAGGCACAAACAGGCTATCGTAGACTCGGCAGAATCAAAGATGAGAAACAGGAAATCAGGGATCAGGAAACCAAACAAGGAAATACGGCTTGGTAACATGTCAGCAATGCAACTCAATACTTCGCAAAGTAAGTGTGTTTTCACAGTTTTTATATCAGTGCGCTGATTGCGCCTTAATCCTGTGCAGGTGCGAGTCGTTTACAGCACGTGAGAGTCTCTGCTTGATGCGCGCGCTGTCCAGAGCGCCCGAGAATCTATCTGATGTACACGCCAAGGCACGCAGGTGTGACACTCTTAGACAAAATTAGTAAAAACATTAATATAGATGTAAATATCTTCTGGCAAATTATTATGGCATGTTACAAAAAATAAAGAAAAAAATCCAAGTCCTCGTCTCCAATTTACGAGTTCGAATGCAGTTAATGCACGAGTCCAAGTCATCAGTGCTCAAGTCCAAGTTGAGTTACGAGTCCTTAAAATTAGGGCACAAGTCGGACTTGAGTACTACAAGCCTGCTGATAAGCAGCACTGATTCTCATCTAGAGGAATTGTGATACATCATCAAAGTTCATGATGGTATTTCCAAGGTACTTAAAACTACGAACATTTTTTGTTTGACAGATCTGCCGTACAGATTTCTGGTTAATAGGAAGCACTGAGGATACATCGATGCTGCCTTCAACTGGGGGCAGTGTGAAAGCATGGTAGAAGACAGGAAACGAGAGTTCGACCAGATCTGAATGGTCCTTGATGCCTTGTTGTCTTGTGAGAACACACCCTAGAATTAACAAACAGCTGTTACTATAGAAACGATAACGATATCAGTACGAGCACACTCATATAAACCTGTGATTTATGTTACAGCCAGAACAGTTGCTGTTATAAAAAGATTAATTGACACCTGATTCAAGAATTCAAAGGAACGATAACCTTGTATGATGGGATATTCCGACAATAAAAACAGGCCAACAGCACGCAGCTCAGGCCTGCTCTAACTTCCAGCGTCCGTGAGATTGCTGACTAAGATGAATGGTAATGCACCAAGTGCCAAATGTGAGATTATTCCTTCTACCTTTTCTCCTTTTGCATCCATCTTCTCTTTGCCGAGTGCTCTGGGACACCTGAAACCTTCTGATCTATAGTCCTGTGTGTTCACATTCATTTATTTTTCCCTTTTCTGCATCTCTGCAGACAGATGGCACTATAATCGATGTACATACTGTATTTAAATGACAAATGTATGGCAGGTGGCATCTCTGGAGGTGCTGACTATGTTCAGACGACCGGCTTGTTTCCCCCCGATGGCGTTGTTTTCCTAAACAGTGGGTGAATCACCAGGAGCTCGGCTTGACTAAGAGAGCCAATGCAATGCAAATGCAACTTTTTTTGCCCAGCCAAACTTTTGGCTCAGTCAAAGAAGGAAAAGGGGGGGGGGGGGGGGGGGGGGGGCAAAAAAGTTGCATTTGTAATGAAGAATAATGTTCCATATCTATCAGAGTTGTGATCCTCACAGGTCAGTGGCTCCTTCCTGACATGTCACGTCACGTGTCTCCCCAACAGGTAATGATGGCGATAATGACCTCTGTCTCTGGTACATCTCTGAGCTTTTGGGTGGAGCTCTACATGCTTTATTAATACGGGACAAGCCGAACGTATAGCATCCATGTGTATGATGTACAGCTGCAGACCCTCAGACTGAACAGAGTACTGCCAAAGATTTATTACCTCAATTAGCTGAAGGGGTTAATGAGCTATCATTGTTTTGGGAAGTATAACATGAGTCTCCATTGCTTTATTGGCCAAGTACGCTACAGTATGCAAGGAATTTTTTGAGCTCTTATTGTGCTTTTGGACATTAAGCATTACAATAACATAAAGACAACACGTAGATATAACACATGGTAGCTAGGAATGGATAGCATGAGAATACCACATACGAGAAATAGTAGTTCAATATTGAAGTTAAACCACAGCAATTTGCAAATAATTGCAATGTTTAACTTATTAATGAATGACACATCACTCTTTCAGTCTTTAACTGTTTACAGCAGGGGCGTGTTTAGCCTATTTTTGGGGGTGCTCAAGCACCCCCAAAAATGAGCTCAGCACCCCCTAGCTCAGCACCCTCAAAAACACTGCTTTTGGACGTAATTTTCAGAAATAAGTGCCCTTGCGCACTGCGCAATGAATGTGTGCGCGGGCGTAGTTCTATGACCAGTAAAATCCCTCTCCTCCTTGCGTCCCCTCTGATTGGGTTGCCTGTCCGTGCAAGTGCTTGCTACGACATGGTGTTTTTTTTAACTGGATTCCACGCCGATGAGGAACTCGAAGTAGCACCTGAGTATTACTGGCATAGCGAGATGTGAAGGTACGGACTGGAGTTACAATTGTTAAACAACACAATAATATGCATAATGCAATATTGATGTTCCCTAGTCTATGAATAGAATGATAAAAACGACATTTATCATCCATATCGAGATACTTTTGTGCAGAGCTGTACAAGTGCTACGGTGCTAGACCAGTCAATTTTATTTAATGTAACATAGCGTTTACGTTTGCTTATCATGCTTATCAACAAAAAATATAAACTAATGTAAACTAATGTAAAATCATAATAATACACACTATTATTACATAATACACAATAACACATTAATTAACAATTACCACTGTTCAAAATGAATAGCTCCAACATTACAAATGCAGTAGTAGGTCTTGTTTAGTTAAAAATATAACGTAAATATTTGTGTCAGTGGTTGTAAATGTGTAGATATCATAGTTTATTGGGTCAGCTTCTGTTAAAACATTGCATAAGTCTAGTCTTGTCTAGTCTAGTCTTCTTGTCTAGTTAAGTCTAGTCTAAATGCGGAATAAATGTGGAAACACTGTCGTTCAAGCCAGGTGCCTCTGTCAGCTCTGGGGGCTAAGCACCCCCAAAGATCAGATAAATACATTTAACTCTAGTTGTGTAACAATATCTCATGCGATAATAAAGCGCGATAAAAATTTATTACGGTTCGAATTGATGAAATAAAACTGAATCATGATAATTATCAGGCTGCATAATTGCTTAGTTTTTCCTCACTGTAATTGTGTTGTTTATTGAGATATTTTCCCTAATTTTACCAGATCACTGTGGATTTTCACAGAGGCGTAGAGCACGCCGAGCCCTTTCTGAAGCGGGCAGCCACAGCCCGCTGTGACCGCGGCTCAGCCTGTTATTCACCCCTGAAGCCCCCATGCAAGCACGGCTCACCGAAAACTTTAATATGAGCCCTGGCTCCAGCGGCGCCAAATTCATAAGTCAGCCACTGAAAGTCTTAGCACCACCAAACTTTATAGGCATCTCCGTCTCCCCAAGACCTTTCAAAACAGCCAGGCTTGGCCTGCTATGACCATGGTTCAGCCTGTTATTTCGACCTCTTTTTGGAGCATTTTATTGGTTTGACCTACATTCTTTGTCTCAGGTCACGCTATACAAAGCATCATGATAATACAGGTAATTAGATCAGGTAAGCATCACTGCTTACCACAGGTGATCCTAAACCATTGGTCTGTTGGTTGAGCGTGGCTATAGCCCGTGTAGCCAGCTAACGGTAAAGTAAACAAACGCCCCGTGACTGATGCCAGGTGATGCACATATATTTCTGACTGGTGCATGTGTATTGGTTGCATCAGTCTGGATCCGCCCGTGTGACTTCAATGTAGGCGGAAGTAACACAGCTCTAATGCTGTGAAAAGACACAAAAAACCAGAGGTAAAATGTGAAAGAGCTGCTGTGCGATTGTGTACAAATAGATTTAACAAGAAATCGGAGCTCTCTTTTTACAGACTGCTGAAAGATAAAGAAAAGAGAAGCAAATAGAGGCAGAACAAATGTTCATTAAAGTTTATTAAGAAAAGGTGTATTTGTGATTAACATTTTTCATGAATTTAGTGAATCATTCCATCCAAGTAACAGTTAGTTCCTGTTCTCCATCCATCCATCCATCCATCCATCCATCCATCCATCCATCCATTATCTGCAGCCGCTTATCCTGTTCTACAGGGTCGCAGGCAAACTGGATCCTATCCCAGCTGACTACGGGCGAGAGGCAGGGTACACCCTGGACAAGTCGCCAGGTCATTGTAGAGCTGACACAGAGACAAACAACCATTCACACTCACATTCACACCTACGTTCAATTTAGAGTCACCAGTTAACCTAACATGCATGTCTTTGGACTGTGGGGGAAACCGGAGCACCCGGAGGAAACGTGGACACGGGAAGAACATGCAAACTCCGCACAGAAAGGCCCTCGTCAGCTGCTGGGCTTGAACCCGGGACCTTCTTGCTGTGAGGCGACAGTGCTAACCACTACACCACTGTGCCGCCCGTTCCTGTTCTCACTTATGTAAAAACAGTCATTCCATCACCACCATTTTTTTCCTTTTTTGATGCTAACAAGAATGTAACGACAACAAAAAAAACCCGCAACTTGTCATGTACCTGAGAAACCACAAAGAGTAAATGTAAACTCCTGAAGGTTTCAGAAAATTCCACAAAAGTGTTTTTTAAATCTGTTTATTATGAATGTTTGATTAGGTTGAGCATCCACCCTCCATGCGAGTCCCTGTGAATGAGCTGTTACTATGGAAACAATAACGCATTAAACCAAGTGCACTGATGTGAACCTGTCGTTTATGTTACTACTCTCAGAGATGTTCCGTGATAGAAAATTAATCCCTTCTTTCTGATTTGAGAACAAAAATCGATCAGTGACGTCATGTTTGTGATGCAGATCATAAGCAAAAAATAAACACACCGTGAGCGCAGTCGGCCCCGTCTCTGTTGATGATGTACTGCCCTCTTCTGCCACTCAAGGATCATGACGACATTTTACATGGATTTAAAACTCCTTAACCTCTCTAAAGCCATGCTAAACATCTTTAGAATACATATTTCAATCCAGAGCCACGTTAACGATTAACTTTTTTTTTTTATAAAGTGCAGCTGGAAATAAAATCTGGTGCTGAAATCCATTACTGTGTCCCACACTACGCTATATGACTGACATTAAGGATGGAGATGATCGTTCAGTGCTTCAGCAGCAGAACTGCATCGAACGGATCAGGATGAGACGAGAGCAACACGCATTCCACTGAAGCAGTCATGCACAGCAAGAGCAGCAAAAGCAACGCAACTCCTGGCAGAACGATGGAAAGAAAATACCACTCTTCCTTCCTCTGGATTCGGAATTCTAATCATCAACTCATTGCTTAGCAACAGAGGGGTTACATAGCAACAGGGCAGCATTGTCATTTTAGCATTGCGAAGGGAGACACAGTGCTTTTCATATGTTGTGTTCAATCTGCCTCTCATTTTATCTTCCTTTTTTTCAACGGCCACATGTTTACACCATTTTTGTTGTTTGTTTATTTAATCAAATGTACATGTATGAAAGTTTTTGATGAGCATGATTAGATGGTTGATGGAGGGATGGACAGATGTTAGACAGAAGGAGAGACACAGGGATATCTCCATATAATACGGACTTACACTGGGGGAAAAAATGCTGTGCAGAAAATGCTCCGTCTTTAATGGTGCATGATGCTGGAATCAGTATATTCATCATCCATTCCTTTACCTGACGTTCATTGTTATTAACACAGTGTTGACATTTATAAACGTGGTGCTGGAAGGAGGTGAGTCAGACCAAACAGCCTATTTATTATCCTTTAATGGTCAATGGGAACACCTACATGAACCACAGCCTTCTAATGAAGCAGACAAACAATCAAGAGACACATCAAAAAAAAAATAAATAAAAAATCCACGTTATTATATAATTCGGGTCACATGTGTCATCAGATCTTTGAAGCTTTTAATGACGATAAATGCAGGCTTAAGTGTTTACTTTTAAAAGATTTGAGGTTCGTATTATTTTGATGGTTTAAACACAAAACACAAATTCCGATGAAGAAGAACGTGAACAGAGCGGAAGCATGTTGCTTAATGAACCTGATTTATTTATTTATTTATTTATTTATTGGATGAGATGCTGATTCTAAACTGACTAGACAAGCCTTTTGTTATTTCAGTCTTCTTTTTGGAAATAGATTAAAAGCATTGCTCAGGAGAATGCCAAGCAGCGCCAAAGGAAGAGAGGAATGTACATTTTGGATGAATGTTTTGGACAAATAAATCCCTCTGATATCTCCAATGAAGGAAGATGATTATATCCATGTTACAAGTCAAAGGACACATCAGAAAGCCGCCGCCGCCGCTGCCGATGATGATGATGATGATGATGAATTTATAAAGCACCATTTCCATGAGTTCACTAGCACTGGAGACAAGTTACAATTCAAAGGCCTGATTAAACAAATCCTTCTTGAGTTTTTGTTTCAAGCAGTCGATGTTAGCACAGTCCTTGATATCTTCTGTTAAGTTGTTCCACAGTTCAGGAGCAGCAATACAAAAAGCATGACTTCCACAGGTCTTGAGATTGAAGGAAGGTTTCTTTACTCCTTACAAACCATCACGTCCCCTCCGTTCCTCCAGTAGGAATCTTTTAAAGAAAGAAAGAAAGCCTGTGACCATTTTCTGTTTTCCATGTGGTTCAGATCCTAAAACCAGGTCCACCAGAAAGCAAAACCAAGCCAAGAAGATGTCCTCCTGAGGCGCGGTAGATAACCAGATATCCTTTTACACCTGCATTCAGCCCCGAGTCTGACCCTGTAACAATCTAAACCTGTCTGTATTTATTTCAGAGATTTGCCCAGCACCATCACACCCTTCCCAATGATACGCCAATGCATCAATTTCTCACCATCCACTTTATTAGAAACACCTCTACACCTGGCCATTCAGGCTCACTGAAACTGCTCAGTCTTTGTAGCCTCAAATTCCTGTGCTTGGCTGACAGGAGTGGAACTTGATGTAATCTTCTGCTGTTGTAGATCATTTACCTGAAAGTTCGACATGATGAGATGCTTTTCTGCTCACCATGGTTGTACAGAGTGGCTATTTGAGTTACCATCCCCCTCCTGTCAGCTGTGATCCTCTCTCATTAAAGTGCCATTCCACCATTGGATGTATTCTTTGGCATAAAATACAATATATTTTATGACAACATGACTAGACAGAGAAATCTTTTAACTTCAAAATTATATATCCAACATAATTTTTTGACAACGACAAGTATATTAATTTTGCGACCAAAGTCACCTACCCTTTTAATTTCCACGCGGTAGTGAAACGTGATGTCATCGGCAGGCTCCCCTTCTTGTGTACCACGTGTCGGTCTATTTTTAGACCAGGAAACCCCCAAAGTGAGAGAGTCATTTCTCCTCGTATATGGGGGCCAGAAAAATTGCGAAAAATTTTGAGTTAATCTTTCAGTTAGCTAGATTTATTGGTATTATTTTTATCGCGTTCTATCCGCCATTGCTGATAATATGTGCCACGTCACACGTCACGTGGTACACAAGAAGGGGAACCTGCCGATGACATCACGCGCGGAAATTAAAAGGGTAGGTGACTTTGGTCGCAAAATTAATATACTTGTCGTTGTCAAAAAATTATGTTTGATATATCATTTTGAAGCTAAAAGATTTCTCTATCTAGTGATACCATTTATATATGTTGTCAAAATATATTGTATTTTATGCCAAAGAATACATCCAATGGTGGAATGGGACTTTAACATTCCACTGATCTGGATGGGTGGTTTTTTTTGTTTTTTGCACCATTCTAAAGATGTGTACGTGAAAATCCCAGCAGATCAGATGTTTCTGAAATATTCCAACCAACACCATCTGGCACCAACAACCATTTTGGCCATTCTGATGATGGATATGAAGATTAACTGAAGTTCTTGACCTGTATCATACACACAATTGGCTGATTGGATAATTTAATGAATGTTACGGTGAGTGTATTGCTTACATCATATATATATATATATATATATATATATATATATATATATATATTTTATTTTTTTTTTACTTTCAGGCAAGCAACTTCTTTCTCATTCCTGATTCTGCTGATCAGTACAGTGTTCACGATGCGAAGGATGTAGGCTGTGTTTCCCCGGTTCTTTGTACACTAAACAGGCTTCCTCATTTTGCCTTTCTGTGCATATCACTCTCACACACTCCTACACACGAGTAAACCTCCAGGAAAGGAAAGTGCAAGAGATTCCTTAAGTTAAAAAAAAAACTAGCTCCTCAAGCAATTCCAGCCATAAATCAGTAGGATTTCTCTCCTTGTTGGGTTTGGGTTCGGATACAGATCATTCCCGTGTCACTCGCTATCCATCCTCTGTGCTGTACCTGCTGAAGATTTATGGGTTGTGCAAACAAACACACAGAAAAACACATTTTTCATGGAGACACATGTGAGCGGCCTGACTAACAAGCCTGCTGGTTGACTGGATTCATTTATTATTAACAAAGGTGCTTTATGTAGACTGGG
The DNA here is from genome assembly GCF_027579695.1 of Neoarius graeffei. Lineage (NCBI taxonomy): Eukaryota > Metazoa > Chordata > Actinopteri > Siluriformes > Ariidae > Neoarius > Neoarius graeffei. The sequence continues at coordinate 80,760,125 of NC_083580.1, forward strand.
AGAACTGGTGTGGAAAGAGATGACGCATCCTTTTTTTTCATGGAGTGTATCCTGTAGGAGCTGCTGTGTATTCTGGGAAACATACAGGCTGTGAGATTACTTTTTTTTTAAAATAAAGCACAGTGATGTTACAGACTCCAAAACGAGGTAGATTAGTAAGTGCTATTTAATATAAACATAAAATACAATCTTGTAGTTTTCAGTCTTGCCAAATAATTGGTTTTGGAGAGCATGATTTATTTCTCATCTCTCCCTCCTCACCTTCCAGTTTTCTCAGTTCCAGCTGCAGCTGCCTCTGGTTTGATCTGATCATCTTGCATGTCTTTTAGGTGGTGCGTGTTAGCTGCTAACGCCTGTGCCGAAGGTATTTGGAGAAAGCGCTGGTGTCCATGACAACCTAAAGCTCAGGTGGGAGGTGACTGCAGCAACATGATGTAATCTGGTACACATCAAAGAGGTTGATTCTGTCTCTCGTTTGCTTTCAATCTGTTTATTTGTTTCTTTCTCTCCATTCTTGGGTTTTTTTTTGTGATTTGTTTTTCAGATAGTCCGATGTAGACACCCTACATCTACCCTACGTCTGTAGATGATTAGCCACCAGTCAGGTGACTCTCAACCAGCGTATCGGCTCATAAACAACATTCCCACAGTGTATACTGTAGTTGTTGATGTTTGGCAGATCCACTCTATAGACTGTTGTCTTGCCTCTAGTTTTCTCAATTTCAACCCAAAGTGCAGTTGAATTCTCAAATCGGACGTTTTGATCAGTAATTCTGGCTGTAACATGAACGACAGTTTTGTACTGTGTTAATACACTCACTCACACACAACAACATGTACAGATTAAATAAAGATGGATTGTTATTTAACAAAGAAAAATCCTTCATGTGGTGAAACTTTGTGTTATGTAATGTTGATGTGCTGTAAGGAGTCTCCAGTGTCAGTGCTTTGTAACAGTTTCCAGACTCAAAAGAACAGAGGAGTTTACTCTTTCCAATTACACATGTAATCACATGACAAGCTGCAGTTTTTTGTCTCATAAGCTTAAAAAGAGAGAGAAAACAAAGGCCAGTGAGGGAAAAAAAAATGTTTATAGCTGCTATAATTGTTGTAGATTCTAAGATCCCTGTTCTTGGCTGCAGGAGTGGAACCCAATGTGTTCTTCTGCTGTTGCATGCTGAGATGCTTTTCTGCTCATCACAGTTGTAAAGAGTGATTATATGAGTTACTAAGACTACGTTCAGACTGCACCCTGAAACGACCCATATCCGATTTTTTTTGCCCATATGCGACCTGTATCTGATTTGTTATTGACAATCTGAACGGCACAGATCCAATTTTTTCACATGCGACCCAGGCCGCTTGGATATGTGGTCCTAGTTCCAATGCATATCCGTTATTTTCACATGCGACTGCAGTCTGACCGGACAGGTCGCATTCATGCGACCTACACGCCATCAACAAGAGACAAACGTCACTATTCTGCGTTGGCTAATCCCGCCTCTTTGGTGGAAAACAACAACATTTGTACAGTTTTCAGAATTTAAATAGACTTTTATAGAATTGATCAAGGGCGGCACGGTGGTGTAGTGGTTAGCGCTGTCGCCTCACAGCAAGAAGGTCCTGGGTTCGAGCCCCGTGGCCGGCGAGGGCCTTTCTGTGCGGAGTTTGCATGTTCTCCCCGTGTCCGCGTGGGTTTCCTCCGGGTGCTCCGGTTTCCCCCACAGTCCAAAGACATGCAGGTTAGGTTAACTGGTGACTCTAAATTGAGCGTAGGTGTGAATGTGAGTGTGAATGGTTGTCTGTGTCTATGTGTCAGCCCTGTGATGACCTGGCGACTTGTCCAGGGTGTACCCCACCTTTCGCCCATAGTCAGCTGGGATAGGCTCCAGCTTGCCTGCAACCCTGTAGAAGGATAAAGCGGCTAGAGATAATGAGATGAGATGAGAATTGATCAAGCTAATGGTGGATTTGGTAGGGACCTGGATGTTGATCTGTTAGCCTGATTAAATAAAACAGTTTCTATAGCTGATTTATAACTTAAACCATCCTGTATTAAAAGATTATAAGATTGTTCTGGAAATTTCCAGTAATTTGACACCTTCGGTCTCATTAGTCTGCTGCCCACATTAATCAGATTATTGTGTGAGTTCCGCCGCCGCCACAAAAACCACATCGCCAGGTCTCGCCTCATCTCCATCACAAACTGCACTGGTGTTTCTGCACCTTGAGCCAGCGCTGAGAGAAGTTGCAGAATTCAGCCGGCTATAAACAATCTAAATAAATATTTATAAAAATGTAGAAAAAGTTTATTAATATGACGAAATAAATATGTGCAAATTATTAAGCCTGAATTAAGAGTTTGGTAATACAGCGGCCGTATCCCAAATGACTGCCTACTGAAGCTCGAGTGCACTATATAGAGTTTAAAAATCCAGTACTTCCTAGTAACATGTAGTGCACTTATATAGAAATTAGAGAGACATTTAGGAGTCAACCCTCGTTACCAGGCTACACGTTTTCATTTCAGTTCAGAAACAAAAACACACATGAGACCTCACACTTTACCACTAACCAGATAATTAAACAAACAAACAACAAAGAAATCATTAAACATGAAGAGTGCGCTTTTTTTTTTTGTTTACGTATTACGTAGATGTGCTTATTACGTGTCAATTTGCGCATGCGGGACACTTTTAGGTCGTTTTCCGTTCATATTGGAGATCGCATACAAGTCTCCTATAATTGGTAATGTGAACGGCCTAACAAAAAAATCGGATTTCACAACAAATCGGATATGGGTCGTTTCAGGTTGCAGTCTGAACGTAGTGAATATCCTTCCTGGCAAAAAAAATAAAATAATTTAACCAATCTGTCCATTTCCCTCTGACCCTCTCTTATCAACAAGGCGTTTGTTTCCACCCACAGAACTGTCGCTCACTCACTCACTCACTCACTCACTCACTCACTCAATGTTTGTCTTTTTTGTTTTCCACACCATTCTGTGTAAACTCTACAGACTGTTGTGTGTGAAAACCCCAGGAAGGAGATCAGCAGTTTCTGAAATACTCAAACCAGCAGTCCATCTGGCTCAAACCAACACCCATACCACAGTGAAAGAAAGTCACACTTTGAGATCACAATTTTTCCCATTCTGATGTTTGAACATTGTGAAAATTAACTGAAGCTCTTGATTTTTATCTGCATGATTTTATGCTGTCGAGGGATCGGCTGATTAGAGAACTGCAGAAAAGAGAACAGCAGGTGGATATAGGGGTGTTCCTATTAAAGTGGCCGGTGAGAGTGTATCTCATCTCATCTCATTATCTCAAGCCGCTTTATCCTTCTACAGGGTCGCAGGCAAGCTGGAGCCTATCCCAGCTGACTACGGGCGAAAGGCGGGGTTCACCCTGGACAAGTCGCCAGGTCATCACAGGGCTGACACATAGACACAGACAACCATTCACACTCACATTCACACCTACGCTCAATTTAGAGTCACCAGTTAACCTAACCTGCATGTCTTTGGACTGTGGGGGAAACCGGAGCACCCGGAGGAAACCCACGCGGACACGGGGAGAACATGCAAACTCCACACAGAAAGGCCCTCGCCGGCCCCAGGGCTCGAACCCAGGACCTTCTTGCTGTGAGGCGACAGCGCTAACCACTATACCACCGTGCCGCCTGTGAGAGTGTATATATGTATAAAATATTTACCAGTTATTCCACGAAATCAAGTCATACATGAGCTGATAGCTGACAAGGAGCGTAGCACCGAGATTGAGTGGAATAACTGTTTTATTCTATCCACATTCACTGGATTTTGAGAAACGGAGCATTTTTATTTTTATTTTTTGCAAATTTGATAAATAAAAACTTTACACAAAACGTCCGACAAAATCATTTCCGCTTAGAATGTAAACAAACCGGCGAAATGACAGGAGCAATTTGTGAAAAATGCGATAATAATAATAATTCTTGAAAAATAAATAAAAGATACGTTCTTACCATCAAATACTTTTATTCCATATTTTGTTGCTTTTTTTGTATTTTTTGGGGGGTTGTTTTTGAGTAGTTTTTATTTCATCCTCGGTTGGTAGAAGTACTGGTGCTGTAAATAATCACATTCTGGTGAGAGATCGTGCAGCTAGGTGATGTCACTGCAACTCTTATGCATCATTTTGATGTAGGAACCAAAGTCGTGGATGTTGTCTCCTTATAATAATAATAATAATAATAATAATAATAATAATAAGTTCAACTTATATAGCACCTTTTTCACACCCAAAGTCACTTTACAATTACAAAAAAAACAAAAACAAAAGAGTCCACCAAAAGAGGGTCAGGATGTAATTCCAATGGCATAGCTACCCAAAGTCCCACCAAAAGGCACACGAAAGTGTGTCCCACGCCGCCTGCACAGCCACCGCGACGCCACTGGGCAACATCCCTTGGAACACTGCGTCAAGCACAGAAGCACTGCCGCACAGAGCGCTGGAAAACCCTGATGTTAAAAAGCGTAACGAGCTCACTGCAGTCTATAGCGAGGAGCACAGACATCACCCATGGCGGACCAAGGCCTGAAGGAAACCGACACCCAAAACTGGGTCTGGAGCTACGCCACAACCGGCGGATAAAACACTCAAACAAAGAACAAACATCAAATTATAAAGACACAAAAAGAAAAACAAAGGGGGGGGGAAGAAAAATAAAAAGCTCCAGTGAGAAGCGGCAGCCAAAATGCTCACAGCGTACTCTCAACCGGAAACGGGAGTAACATTCCGTTAACTTGATAGTAGTATCGATAACTCAATAAACATTTTGCCGTCATCCGTCAGTCAACAGAATCCTTTTGCTCCCATTGGTCATCACATCAATTGCATCGCCTCAAGGTCGAGAGCAATTTAACTCTGTACCCGCCCACTTCGCATCTCTGGCGTTTATTTCACCTGTCATGGCGACATGTCACTGACTTCCATTGACTTTACATGGTCATTCATTGCCATATGGTGATGAATCGCTTCCCCTTGTGTCTATCAAATACTCCAGAATAGAGGACATAGACACTGTAGTTTTACAGCACCATCTTCCTCGACTGGAACCGGACCAACGGGTCACTAAGGTGAGAACGGAGGTGTGACTCGAAGCCTACAGAATGGGTCCAGTGTTCACAGTCCCTCAGATATAACAACCAAGAGCCAAGGCAATAAAAATCACACACCAGTGTTGATGACAGCGACATTTAAAATGTGGCCTCCTGGGTGTGGTGTGAAAGAATGAAGGGTTTGGGAGAGAAGGGGCTTTTATCTCTCTCTCTCTCTCTCTCTGTGCCATGTTCTGCCATCTTCAGTATACACTGATTTGATCACCCCACTCACAACAGTTTGGATGCTCCATGAGTCACTCAGTGCTCCCACTTGGCTTCCCAAACTGATGACAGGGTACACACTTTCACCTCTCGTCTCTCACTTTCTGCATCCCTCGTTCCCTGTGCATAGCCCACAGGAGCCCGAGGAAAACACCACAGCACACGCCTACTCAAAATGGACCAACTTCTTTCTATTTATTAGTGACTTGCTGACTGTCTTGGGAATGTTCTTTATAAACCTTCTGCAGTTTTCTCATCTTTAAAGGCATCTAGAATCATCGCTGAATGAATGACAAGCAACAGTTAAAGGTTACACATATATCATGGGCTTAAAATATTAATAACTGTTAATCATACTTAGTTTGAAGACCTGAGTTCGCACTCAGGATTGATTCTGGTCTCGTTTAGGGGTGGGGCTTATAAATGCAAAGCAAAGGGGAGTCCCATATACGATTCGTACATTGGGGGAGTGCCTGTTAGAGAGCGCACTTGTCCTGGGCCATCGGCATAGTGAGGTAGGGTGGCCAGTTCCTTTCCTCGCCGCCTTTAACTTCCCCAGTGTTTCCACCAGGTCCCCATTCACTGCTGGGTGGACAGGGAGCGAGCCCCAGATCCCCGTCGAGCCGAGGCTCGAACCAGGGACCGTTCGCTTAGCGGTCAAGCGCTCTAACCACTTGGCCACCTGTGCTCCCTTATAAATGCATTTCAGAATGGTTATTTTCTTTTATTTTTTCTCATTTGAAACCAACACTCAGAAAAGTAAAAGTGAAGGGTTTTTTTTTTAGATGTCCAGCATGTCATCATACAGGAATGATGTTCTTGTACAGTATGTGGAAATTTTCATCCATGTCACTGGTACAAGACGTGCATTTATCATGATAATCTTTGTACAAGAACTCGAACCACAAAGGTGAACTAATTACAGCGCTCCAGTCCAGTCCTGTGAACATCTGGTTTTAGAGATGGATAACTGCAGCAAATATTTTCCCAGCATTGCTCAAGCTGAAACAGGAAGTGACGTGACGTCAAGTTGAACCAATCATGTTACTTGGCATGCGGATAGCCGGTGCTGATCATATGACTCTTTGGTAGACGTAAACCCCAGACCATCATTTTCAAAAGGAGCAGGGATCGGATCTCTGGAGCACTCCAAACCAAGGCTCAAAACTAATCACTGAATTCTGGGATCAAATGGCCCAAAAACATCTGCCCTAAATGAGTATAAACAGGGCCGCGTTAACCCTTGTCGAGGCCCTGGGCAGACACACCCCCGAGGCCCCACCCCCAACCTGTTGTCAACTGCGCTCAGCAAATTCACCCCCTCAGACGTGCCTGTCTAACTAGACACAGAAACTTAAATAATGACAGTGGCACAATTAGAAATACTATTGAATGATAAAACTTTATATCCATCAACACCTATTTAATCGAGAAAAAGCAATGGTGAAATAGGCAACTGCATGGTGAAAAAATCCATCAGACATCACGGTTAACAAGCCTGGTTAACTAAAGTTTAACCTCAAGAAGCCTTTGAATGAGTGAGTCAATGAACAACATGTCAAGAACATGACCTCGGCCTACAGCAGTTTCTTTAGTATTCAGAACAAGAACATTCATTTGGTATATAACCGTTCATTTTCATTTTGGAATCCAGGCGACTTTTAACTTGTGAAAACAAAGAGCGATAACAAAGAAAGAAAAATATCTTGCTTCTCAGAAATAAATCTCAAAATGTTAGGCTATGTGAAACATTTCATCCTTTCACACACGTAATGTCCCAAACAGCAGCGGCACACAGCTTTGCGCATTCAGTTTGACAGCCATGGGTCAACTTACAAGGGCACTTTCCTACTTTTCTGGAAAGCGAAGTCATTAATTAAATCATTGAACTCAAGCTGGCGTAGCGTGTGAAGACATGGTGGACAATGATCATATTGACAATGACGGGTGATTTATGCGACGGGACAAGGTGGGCTTCCTTACGGGTGGCGAAATGCATCAAAAATGTTATCAATATGATCAAAACTTCTGAAAATATCGTTTCATATTTTCCGATCTCGCTACCTCCGAGGCCCCCTAGTGGCCGAGGCCCTGGGCAGCTGCCCATGAAGCCCATTAGGATAACGCGTCCTTGAGAATAAATAGTTTATTTGAAGCATAAAATGCCTTCCAAATATATATAAAAGTCGGCGTATTAGATGCTCACTGGCCGTGCTATGAAAATTGTCCATGCAGACGCTCATCAAAGTTTCCAAATCTGTCATTGCTTAACTTTTGAATATTTTCTATAATGAATACTCTCATTAAAAAGCTTATAATCTCTGCTTTCCAAAGAAATGTATCTGGTTAAGATCTGTTTAGTACTTTAGGAGTAATGTCGGGAAACTGCCAGTGCTTTCTGAGTCAGGCTCTCTCTCTCTCTCTCTCTCTCTCTCCCGATCGGTTTCTGACTGGATTACTCATGAATATCAATCAGATCACTTTTATAAGGATGTTCTCTCTCTCTCTCTCTCTCTCTCTCTCTCTCACTGTTTTTGATGAAGGATTCAGCAAAATTTTCCCTCTGCTAGTCTTGATGTTCTGATTCACAGGAGACTTTGAAGTAAGTTTTCATAGCTTTACCCACTTATTTTTTTAAATAAAACTGATTCGTGTAAATAAATAACTATTTAAGAATATTAGTTGTTTTGATGAATAATATTAAGATCTTAGTGGTTGGAATGATATTTTAAAAAACTGGAAGTCAGAAACGCGAGTGTCGGTTTCAGTTGAGTTAATGTGAATTGTTTATTGGATGTGGATCAGACATTTTTTTCGAGGTTCGCCTTGAAAGCTGTGAATATTAATCGAAATAATCATTTATATTCTTTCATATAAACACTAGTCGGCCCTACTGAGAAATGCAAAGGCCTACAGAGCACAAAGAGGGGATTAGAAATAATCTTTTATTACTTTTTTATTTTTATAGAGAATAGTAGATGTGAACAGTGTTGTAGTCGAGTCACTAAACCCCGAGTCTGAGTCCAGTCTTGAGTCCCCAGTGTTCAAGTCCAAGTCATTAAAGAAAATTTTGGGTTGCATCCAAGTTGAGTCCACTATTGATCCGAGTCGAGTCCGAGAACAAGACTCCACCCGCACCATGTGACGGTGGCTGTTGCTGCCTTTATGTGAAAGCGTCTCTGCTACTGTGTTGGACTAACGTTCCTGCTCCACTGCCCCATTTTAGTTAACAGGCTACAGATAAAAACTTCTTCATCGCTCAGCAAGCCCCGCCCACTATCAACAGAGCAATGAACATAGCGTGTCACTTCCTTCTCTGGGTGTGGTCTCGCCAAATGACGATTGAAGTTCGAGGTCGTCCCCGTCGTCTCCTCGATAGTTCTTCTACATATGAAACACACAGCAGTGCATTTTTTCCCACTGCACAAGAAGTCTGTATAAGCAAAGCGGACAATCCTAGGAGCGTTCTCTCCAGGCATTTTAGCGTCGTTAACGTTAGTTTGTTCCTGAACATGACATATGAACAGGTGAAGGTGTATTCTCTTGCACAAAATTAGTATAAAAATTAATGCAGATAGAAATATCTTATGGCAAATTATTATGGCATGTTACAAAAAATAAAGAAAAAATTTGAGCCCTCATCTCCAACTTACGAGTCTGAATGCAGTTAATGCATAAGTCCGAGTCTAAGTCTGAGTCATCAGTGCTCAAGTCCAAGTCAAGTCACGAGTCCTTAAAATTAGGGCACAAGTCGGAATCAGGGCAGCACGGTGGTGTAGTGGTTAGCGCTGTCACCTCACAACAAGAAGGTCCTGGGTTCGAGCCCCGGGGCCGGCGAGGGCCTTTCTGTGTGGAGTTTGCATGTTCTCCCCGTGTCCGCGTGGGTTTCCTCCGGGTGCTCCAGTTTCCCCCACAGTCCAAAGACATGCAGGTTAGGTTAACTGGTGACTCTAAATTGAGCGTAGGTGTGAGTGTGAATGGTTGTCTGTGTCTATGTGTCAGCCCTGTGATGACCTGGCGACTTGTCCAGGGTGTACCCCGCCTTTCGCCCACAGTCAGCTGGGATAGGCTCCAGCTTGCCTGCGACCCTGTAGAAGGATAAAGCGGCTACAGATAATGAGATGAGATGAGCAGTCGGAATCAAGTACTACAAGCCTGGATGTGAATAACATTCAGTGCTTATTATCCCTCACCCAAATGGAGTTTGGCAGGGGATATACAAACAGGTTCCGTCCGGTCTCGTTTCCGGGCCATATCTTTTAAACTACTGATCTTCATAAAACTTTGTATACATGTCAAACAACATGTGAACTGGTGCCTTTTGCTATTTTGGATTTTTGGGGAAAAAAGTATTTTTCAAATATTTACATTAAAAAATAGATTTTGACTTAGTTTCTAAGCGCAATGTTCGTTTCCGGAGCGTATATCCAAAACTATTCATGATACGGATTTGAAACTTGGTATACATGTTAACGAGGTGATGTAGATGTGCCTTTTCATACTAAGAAATTTGAGAAATATAAATGTTTCACGTTTCCATGGAAACAATTTCAGACTTAGCCTCTCAGGTTAGTCTTAGGGGTAGGTTTTGTTTCCGGAGCAGAACTTGAAAACTATGAGTGGTTTGGTCTTGAAAGTTGGTATATGTGTTGATTAAGTAATGTATATGTGACTTTTGATACTAAGAAATGTGAGAAATGTTAATTTTTAGCTCACCTGGACCAAAGGTCCAATGGGTTTATGCTAGAGCCCTTCACTCCCGCGGGAGTCCCGCGGGACCCACAGGACCCGACGCAAAGTAGTGCGGTGCGGGACAAATTTTGAAAGCTCATTGCGGGCACGGGCAGGAGGGGGAGTGCACAATGCGGGAGTGGGCAGGAGAGGTGATAAGCTGCAGTCCCGCTAACTAAAAACCAGGGCTTTGAACCAGAATTTTTTTCCTATTGGTTCGTTCTGAACAGAAACGGAATTTTAACGTTTCCGGTTTTGGGTTCCACCATTAAATAGACGTTCCCGAACCGGTTAGAACAAAAAAATTTCATTCCCGGAATGGTTAATTACGTTCCCTGTCAGCTGTTTAACAAATGGCTATAAAATTATGTCTCTGTCTCATCCAGCTTAAGCCAAATGTAGGCTAATTCTATTACAACCTTCATTAAATAAGACAAGAAATAATTCAAAACAATTATTATTTCAAATGTTGGCGATTTGGATTCTCAGTATGTCTTCCCATCTACACAAACAGAAAAAGTGCCAAAAATGAAAAGATAATTCGTTTAGTGTGTTACCAAAGGCTAGTCAGGCCCTATAGAGGGCTACCGCATGACGTCACCGCGCCGCGAGATTTTGTTAGGCGCCATATTGGAAGACCAAGTACACATCTATACAAGTACATACATACATAAAACACAACTACACCTGAAATGTAGCCAGGGCCGGTTCTGCCCTAATCTGGACCCGGGTGCAACATCGCGCAACACCCCCCCCAAAAAAAAAAAAAAAACACCAGTCTAAATCAGGACAACCATCACATAACTATAACTATAAACATTTTATATCAACTATTTTAACTAAATGGGCTATAATAAATAAGCCTGCAGGCAGCCACAGCGGGCTGCCTCAGAAAAGTAACCATTCAATGACACAACTGAAAGCCTGCAGCCACGGCGGGCTGCCTCAGAAAAGGAACCATTTGTCCTACCTTAAAACTCGTTTTGCATTTTCTGCCTCCTTTTTTGTATTTTCAACCCTGCATTTATTTTCTTTCCTTTTCTGAAAACCCGATTTGTGTCCAGACATTTTGTTCTGCTACCAACGAACTAACTCGTCAGGTCTCGTCTCTCGAGCCCGCGATGATTCCCGTGGGAGGGGCAACAACTGATACATTTTTACAAACAGCCAATAGGGAGGTTGCATCATTCAGGCTCTTCTTTGCTCAGACACTCAGTAATGGAGACGTGATAGCAGTCCACCTTCCCGCTCTCTCCATTCAGTCAGCGAACGTCACACAGGAAGTGAACCCCAGCGGGTCATAGAAACTTGCGCAGGAGAAGAATGGCTTTTTTATTTGTAGGCTACGGAAACTTTGAGGAACGAAATAAAAACCGGTATTAACCGGTTACCATTATTTTTAATAAGCGTTTCTGTTCCGGAACATAAAAAATAATAAAGTTTCTGGTTTCGGTTCTGTTCCATGTGAAATAGAAAAAGTTCCCGGTTTTCGTTTTCGTTCCTTGAACCGGTTCAAAGCCCTGCTAAAAACGTGTTTAAAATAAAATGTATAAATTATTAATTTATGTCTATCATATATAATTTGTGCTGGATATTTTATTTGGCATTAATAAAAACATTTTAAGATGCCTAAATTTGCGGATGTGGTCTAATCTCGCGTACGTTTCCGATTCCTTTCCGCTCTTCCGTGTTTGAGATCTCCGATCATGGCAGAAGAGCAGAGCTCCTCTAGTGAAGCTCACAGTGCTTCAGAAGTAAGTGCTGCTTTAAAAAGAGGTACATTTACCGTTAAAAAGTCAAGAGTCCTGAAATCAGACATTCGGAAATCGTTCTCACTCGTGTACGACGCAGAGGGAAATCAGCTGCCCTTTGCTTGTTGTGATAAGTGCCAAAAGGTTCTGACATACAACGGCCATAAATCAGGTACATCAGGCCTGAACTGCCATGTATGTACTGTCTTAAAAGGACAACAATTGTTGGAGTTCAGCGGGAACAATGCAAAAGTGACAGATGCGTTGAAGGCAAAGACCGTGGAGAAATGCATTAATTTTGTTGCTGCGGACCTCCGCCCATATGACAGCATCGCTGGTCGGGGATTAGTTCAGTTAGCCCAACACTTACTGTAGTTGACACGGCAGCCACAATAGGCAAATTCGATGTGCGAGATATTCTGCCCCATCCAACAACTGTGTCACGTCATGTAGATGATAGGGCACTCAAATTTAGAAGAGCTGTTGTTGATGACATGAACAATGACAAGAACTTTCGTGAGAAATAACGCGAACGTCTGCATCATGCGGGATTTGCAGGTGGGAGCAGGACAAAATATGGCAGGCGCGGGCGGGAGCGGGACTGAAAATCATAATTCTTTGCGGGAGCGGGCGGGAGCAGGATTGCACAATGCGGGAGCGGGCGGGAGCAGGACTGAAAATTTTGTCCCGCGCAGACCTCTAGTTTATGCCATGGGCTGCTGAGGTCAGTGTAAAGAGGTCGGGTTGGTTTCCTGTAGCAGAACTTGAAAAATGTGACAAATAATATCTTGAAACTTGGTATATAGTTGGTATATAGGGCGGGGGATATACAACCCCGATTCCAAAAAAGTTGGGACAAAGTACAAATTGTAAATAAAAACGGAATGCAATGATGTGGAAGTTTCAAAACTCCATATTTTATTCAGAATAGAACATAGATGACATATCAAATGTTTAAACTGAGAAAATGTATCATTTAAAGAGAAAAATTAGGTGATTTTAAATTTCATGACAACAACACATCTCAAAAAAGTTGGGACAAGGCCATGTTTACCACTGTGAGACATCCCCTTTTCTCTTTACAACAGTCTGTAAACGTCTGGGGACTGAGGAGACAAGTTGCTCAAGTTTAGGGATAGGAATGTTAACCCATTCTTGTCTAATGTAGGATTCTAGTTGCTCAGCTGTCTTAGGTCTTTTTTGTCATATCTTCCGTTTTATGATGCGCCAAATATTTTCTATGGGTGAAAGATCTGGACTGCAGGCTGGCCAGTTCAGTACCCGGACCCTTCTTCTACGCAGCCATGATGCTGTAATTGATGCAGTATGTGGTTTGGGAATGTCATGTTGAAAAATGCAAGGTCTTCCCTGAAAGAGACGTCGTCTGGATGGGAGCATATGTTGCTCTAGAACCTGGATATACCTTTCAGCATTGATGGTGTCTTTCCAGATGTGTAAGCTGCCCATGCCACACGCACTAATGCAACCCCATACCATCAGAGATGCAGGCTTCTGAACTGAGCGCTGATAACAACTTGGGTCGTCCTTCTCCTCTTTAGTCCAAATGACACGGTGTCCCTGATTTCCATAAAGAACTTCAAATTTTGATTTGTCTGACCACAGAACAGTTTTCCACTTTGCCACAGTCCATTTTAAATGAGCCTTGGCCCAGAGAAGACGTCTGCGCTTCTGGATCATGTTTAGATACGGCTTCTTCTTTGAACTATAGAGTTTTAGCTGGCAACGGCGGATGGCACGGTGAATTGTGTTCACAGATAATGTTCTCTGGAAATATTCCTGAGCCCATTTTGTGATTTCCAATACAGAAGCATGCCTGTATGTGATGCAGTGCCGTCTAAGGGCCTGAAGATCACGGGCACCCAGTATGGTTTTCCGGCCTTGACCCTTACGCACAGAGATTCTTCCAGATTCTCTGAATCTTTTAATGATATTATGCACTGTAGATGATGATATGTTCAAACTCTTTGCAATTTTACACTGTCAAACTCCTTTCTGATATTGGTCCACTGTTTGTCGGCGCAGAATTAGGGGGATTGGTGATCCTCTTCCCATCTTTACTTCTGAGAGCCGCTGCCACTCCAAGATGCTCTTTTTATACCCAGTCATGTTAATGACCTATTGCCAATTGACCTAATGAGTTGCAATTTGGTCCTCCAGCTGTTCCTTTTTTGTACCTTTAACTTTTCCAGCCTCTTATTGCCCCTGTCCCAACTTTTTTGAGATGTGTTGCTGTCATGAAATTTCAAATGAGCCAATATTTGGCATGAAATTTCAAAATGTCTCACTTTCGACATTTGATATGTTGTCTATGTTCTATTGTGAATACAATATCAGTTTTTGAGATTTGTAAATTATTGCATTCCATTTTCATTTACAATTTGTACTTTGTCCCAACTTTTTTGGAATTGGGGTTGTAGATGACTGTCTTCTTGTTTATGCATACTTTATAATTAACATTGATTTCTCCTTCTTTGTGATGTATAAATGAGAGTTAAGATCAGCTTTATGTTGCACAAATAAAGCCACTTGGTGAAACTTTGAAGAAGAGAGTGTACTGATTTGATGGTTTAACCTTATTAGCATAATTAATACTCATTAAATACTAATTTGCATCATTTGTTTTTATAAATTTTTCAAACTTTGTATTCAGTATACAACCATCAATGTTCCTGCCAATTTCCATGTAAATATCTTGAAAAATAAAAAAAAGTTATTAAGAAAAAAACATTTGATGTCATTGGTTAATGAGGCCCATTTTGGACCATGTGATCCTCATACAGAATATTATGGCAGTTTTCTAACAATTAAGCGTTTTTTTCAATCTTTGATTTGTAATATCTCAAGAACGGATAAACATATTTTAATTCTGTAAAAAGTCTGTTGTTCTGCATTCAATTCTGAATTCAGTTTGGACTGAATTTGAATTTTCACCTGATATTCCTAATAAAAATGCTTTATAACTGCCATAGCATTTTGTTAATAAAAGTCTGTTACACATCAGTGATCTTATCTCCAATCTCACACTAAATATGTTCACGTTTTCTTTAACAACACTTTTAAACGTACTGACATAATAAGAGAAGGGCGGAGAGCGTAAACACTTACTGATACAATTTACCGGCCACTGGACTTTTTATTAAATTTCTCTGAAGTCCACAGAGGCCACTTACAATGTGGATGGAATGGTGGAATGGTGGGCTCCTCAAAGATAATGTCATTTGTGGCTTTTGGCTCATGGTTTGAATTCTTCTAGGATTTCTGGTGTTCCTTCTTTCTGACCAAAGACACCAGTGTCTGATACTTCATTGGTATTTATTAACCCTGAGGATAGACATCGGAGGAGCACTGTTTGTTTTTACTGTTGTTTTTTTTTGTAGAAAGGTTCACAGGGTATCTATAAGAAACCAGAGGAGTGCATCAAGACTCAGATCCTACAGGATTTGACAAAAAACTTGTCCGAGCAGGAGGTTTTTACTTTCATACTGTCAGATATGAAGCTTGCAAGATAATTAGTGAATGAAGTGAGGAGGATTGAAAGAACAGTCCTGCTTGAGATGATGAAATCATAACTTCCAGAATTTTCCAGGAGGCATCGTGGTTCATAGGGTTCATATTAAATAATAATAATAATAATAATAATGATAGTGTTTTAGGCCACACCCACTTCTGATTTAAATCCAAATATAGTTATTTGGAGCATTAAAGAGATACAGAGTGGCTTTGCTCTTCTATCAGTACTCACATCTCCACATTAACACAAAAGTCACTGGACTAATCACTGATTATGTGGAATTTTGTCTGATGGCCTGCTGAGTGCCATTCTCTCATTTTTAATCTGTCTTCAGCGATAGACATTTCAACGAAACGAACACGTGATGCTGAGCATTAATGCGGCTCTAGGACTCGAATCATGCTGAACTTAAACTGCAGTCTTACATTGCAGCAAAAAAAAAAAAATCAGTGTATATATAACAGTTATTCCACTAAATTGAGTCGTGCACAAGCTGATGTATGCTGATGTACATCATAATCCATGTACGACAAGATTAAGAAGAATAACTGTTTTATTCTATCCACATTCACTGGATTTTGAGAAACAGAGCAATTTTTTTTTGCAAATTCGATAAATGAAAACTTTATACAAAATGTCTGACAAAATAATTTCTGCTTAGAACATAAACAAACTGGCGAAATGACAGGAGCAATTTGTGAAAAATGCAATAATAATAATAATAATTCTTGAAAAATAATTTTTAAAAAAGATGCTTTCTTACCATCAAATACTTTTATTCCATATTTTGTTGCTTTTTTGTATATTTTTTGGGGGGTTTTGTTTTTGAGTAGAGTTTTTATTTCTTCGTCCTCATATGAGGTGATATCCTAGTAGTAGAGCAGCCAATCAGAGTGCAAGATTGCTCCTATCTAGTGAATGTGGATAAAATAATTCTCGTTATATATACACACATCAACAAAACTACAATAAATACTTTTTTTTTTTAAAGTCCTGTCTTGTAACATGGAGTCCTGATGATTCATGGTCTCGGGTGTGACGTGTGACAGTCGCAGATCCCATTCCATTTTGTTAATTAAATTTACAGCATATTTTTTATGTCTCAGAGACTCACAGGATACAGAGGATGTATTCAGACACAGAGAGGAATCTCTCACTGGGAAGAATGACTTTAAATGAGAAACCTCAATCTCGTAAAAATCACGGTCCTCAGAGGCTGACCTGATTATTGAGGTCATAAATAAGGTCCTCCTGGGTGTAATTAGTCCAGTGTCTTCCTCACACACACACACACACACACACACACACACACACACACACACACACACACATGCGCACACACATGCGCACACACGCACACATTCTCCTGTTTCATTAACCTGAACTGAAACAGCAGAGAGCTTCCTCACAGTTTGACGAGAACAAAAAATATCAAGTGTTTCCAGACTGTACGCTGGACGACTTCATGTTGTTGAGTTTCTACTTTGGATTATGGAGCGACTCTAAAACTTCATGCTATGACATCGTTGTTAATGTCATCCTGCAACATCAAGAGCTATGATCACAAACCTTTCCTGGATAAAACCATGAAGTTAAAGTTCATAGAAGAAAGTGAAAAACCAAGATGAAGACTAAAAAGCTTAACAATCAGCAGATCACAAAATAACGATCGGAGCTGAGGCCAATGCCGACGTCACAAAATCGTAAAGCCGCTGTGTGAACTCTTTACAAGGTCACGGATTGGACTGTGTCTCACTGTTTACTGTTTTATGACTTCTACATTATCGAGTCAAAGCATCACAAAAACATTTTAGAATCCAAACATTCGTGTTTTTTTCCCAGCACAAAATTAAATGTTACAGAAAAAAAAAGTTTGTATCTGTGCAGCATATTCCATAAGAGATCACTTTTCAGATTGAAAAAGAAAACATAATGAAGGCGACTGGTGCAAAATTTTGGTGTAAAATGAAGAAGTGAGTGTGACAGTCAAAGTGTCCAGAAGAACTGTGGCTGGTTCTGTAAGATGCTCAGGAAAACCTACAGCTCGTCTCACACCAAATATCGACTTTGTTTCACTTATTACGGCTCACTGATTACTGTTTATAGTATTTTTTTTAATGTTGAAACATTTCATTTCATTATTTTTTTAAGCCATTTTTGGTCGACATCATTTCTTTACGTGTCGAAGACTTTTACACAGGACTGTACATTAAATCATCTACATTTTTGCAAAAAATTTGAATCTCAAATATCAAAAGTCACCTGAAATTTATTTGACAGAAATGTCAACCGTTAACTTAAAAATAATACTGACGTCATGTTTTTCAGAAACGTGTTTTACTGACAATAAATAATAATTATATGGAAAATATAAATCAATGATAAATAATTAACAGTTATTCCATGAAATCAAGTCGTACACGAGCTGATAGACGATGAGGGGTGTAGCACCGAGATTGAGTGGAATAACTGTTTTATTCTATCCACATTCACTGGATTTTGAGAAACGGAGCATTTTTATTTTTTGCAAATTCATTAATTAAAATCTTTATACAATACATCTGACAAAATCATTTCTGCTTAGAATGTAAACAAGCTGGCAAAATGACAGGAGCAATTTGTGAAAAATGCGATAATAATAATTCTTGAAAAATAATTTTTAAAAAGATGCGTTCTTACCATCAAATACTTTTATTCCATATTTTGTTGCCTTTTTTTGTTTTTTTTTTTGGGGGGGGGTTCGAGTAGAGTTTTTATTTTGTCCTTGGTTGATCAGAATTATCCATTTTCCTGAACAGTTAATTAACACATTATTTATTTATTTATTTATTTATTTTTGCAGTTTATCTCTGCTTACGACCTGGGAAATTATTATCACACGATACAGTAAAGATTTTTTTTTTCTTTCGATTACGTTCATTATGTCTTATATTAAATATAGTTAGTTTTTTTTTTTTCTTTTTTATCAGACATCTAATTTATTGGGTTTGTTTACCTGACATGTTTCGACGTACAACTTCCGTCTTCCTCAGAGTGTCACCGGATGTTAATTGGTGACGCATCTTTTATCAGCTGCTGTTTCTGAAGGCGTGGCCTTCCTGTCTGGTTTGACAGGTCGGTCACGCCTTCTACTGTCTGTTTGTCCCCTGCAAGATGGCACTCCAGGTGTGGGAGAGCATGTATGCTCCCTCATCCCGGTTGATGGTCCTCGGGCTTCGCTTACGGTTCTCCATGGCCTCCCTGATCCAGCGCTGATGTTTGTTATCTTCTGTGCGGATGACTCTGGCATTCCCCCAGTCCATAATGTGATTTTCCCTTTTACAGTGATCTGTTATAGCTGACTTATAATTTTCCTGTTGTGCCTTTTCTTTTATTGTTCGGGTTTGTCTTGTAGCTGTCTCCTTTTCGCACTCTTTCTTATGTTCATGTTTTCTTGTGTTGAAACTCCTTCCTGTCTCCCCAATATAAGTTTTATTGCATAATTTACATGGAATCTCATATATGGTGTTGCATCTGTTGTCCGGATGTATTCTGTCTTTGGGATGCACCAGGATCTGACGGAGTGTTGTGTGTGGTTTGACAGGTGTGTTAACATTGTGTTTCCTCATTACTCTTTGAATGCGTTCAGTTATTCCCCTGATGTATGGTAATGTAACTACTCCCCTGTGTTCTTGTTTGTTAGTTTGTTTTTTCTCTTTCTTTTGTGTTTTGTTGTTTTTAACCTGTTCCGCCCCTTTGGATATTGCCCATTGTGGATATTGACATGCTTTCAGTGCGTGTTGTATATGTTGTTCCTCCTGTTCTTTGTCCTGTGGATCTGTAATTATTGCTGTGCGTTCATGTAATGTTCTAACTACGGATATTTTGTGCATTATGGGGTGTTCGGAAGTCCAGTTTAAATATTGGTCGGTGTGTGTGGGTTTTCTGTGTACTTTTATTTTGATGTCCCCCTCTTCTGTGTGTTGTATTTTTAAATCCAAAAATGCTATTGACTGCTCCGTTTCTTCTTCATGTGTGAATTTTATATTGCCGGTATTGTCTATGGTGTTAAGATGGTCGGTGAGTTGTTGAGTGTGTCCCCTCTTTACTTTTTCCAATATGTCGTCCACATACCGTTTCCAGAGTGTTGGTCTGTATTCCGCTGGTATTGTGGTGAGTGCTTTTTGCTCCAGATCCTCCATGAAAAAACCGCACATGATGGCTGATAGTGGGTCTCCCATGGCAAAACCTTCCTTCTGTCTGTAGATTGTATTCCTGAACTGAAAGTATGTGGATGTGGCGATGAATTGAAGAAGCTGAGTGATGTCTTGTACGGTGAGGTTTGTACGTTTCTTGAGCGTCCTGTCTGTTTTTAATTTGTCTTGTACTATCTGTATGGTGGCTTCCGTGGGTGTTCTGGTGAAAAGAGATATGACATCATGTGAAATGAAAACTTCATCTTGCTGCATTTTGATGTTTTTTAGTTCTTCTGCCAGATGTTTTGAGTTTTTGCAGTGTTGGTCTGTGAGTCCTAGTAATGGTTTAATTATTTCGGTGAGTGCTTTTGATAAGTTGTATGTGACTGAACCAATGCTATCTACTATGGGGCGTAATGGTGTTCCTGGTTTATGTATTTTTGGTGTGCCGTAAATCCTGGGGATGACGTTGGCTGTGGGTACTAAGTGATTGTAATCCTGCTTATCTATTTTATTTTCATTGAGTAGTGGTTTTAGTAGTGCTTTAAGTTTCTTTTTCTTGTCTTCTGTTGGGTCTTTTTTTAATATTTCAAATGCGTTGTCGCTGAGTAATTCATTCATTTTTCGTTCATATTCATCAGTGTCCATAATAACTGTTGTTCTGCCTTTATCTGCTGGGAGGATTGTGATGTCTTTATTTTTTGCTAACGTTCTCATGGCTTTGGCTTCCTGTTTGGTGATGTTACTGGGTGGTGGTTTGGCCGTTTTCAATATACCAGCTATTGCGTTTCTTAGTGCTGCTTTTTGTCCCTGATCCTGTATTTTCTCACATGCTAATTCAGTTGCCAGAATGAATTCGTCGTGTGGTATGTTGTTCGGTGTGACAGCGTAGTTGAGTCCTTTTGCTAGTATACTGCGTTCTGCTTGTGAGAGTTTGTACCTTGATATGTTGTAAATCCATTTACAGTAAAGATTGTTTGCTGTAATATTTCAACATGGTAAATTTAATTCAGCACATTGCTACCGGATTTTTTCTACCTGAAGGAAGATGGCTGCTTAGACGCTTAAATGGCTGCCCTCCAATCCACCTGACTTCAGTACTGATTATGGTTATGTCCAATAAACAAAATAAAAATAAACCCGTTTAAGCATTTCTCCCAACTCAAATAATAATTTACGTTAAAAATAAGCTAGTTCCGGAGAAACAACTCTTCTCCAGATCACGTTTCACTTTATTCACACGTCGGAGATGTTGCGTTGCTCCAACAACATGAACAAACTAAAACACAACTGCAATGATTTACAAACTAGAATCCGCCGAGCTAAAGAGATTTCCCAGCAGAGCTCGGGTAAAATGATGCGAGAGCTGAAGAACAGAAGCCGCAGGGACAATGTGCATGTTATTACCCTAGCAGAGGGTACTTATGGCTCCAGTGCTGCATGCTTTCTCTCTACATTTCATGCCAAATGGTTTCCCGAGCTAGCAGACAAACAAATTGAAATAATAAGCGTGTGCAGAATTGGTCCTGAATAAACACCACAGACAGACCGAGAACACTTATTCTCAGGCTGCTACGGAATATGCATTGAGATTACGTCTTGAAATCCCACTGAAGCTGAATGTGAGCTTTTATACCGTTACACACTGCTGTACCTTTACTCAGGTAATGGACACGTTTCTGGAAAAGGGGTTTCTCAAACTGTTCTGTTCTGCCAAATTCGAGTTACATAAAGACTCAGTTTGGTTTTTCTTCGACACCCATGCAGAGTTTTCTCCAGTTGCTGTTGGAACCGGAGGATACCACACCCTGCAGGAGTATATCTTAACTCTCCATGATTACACTCCTTGGCCACTTTAGTAGGAACTTCTTCTTGATTCTAAGATCCCTGTTCTTGGCTGCAGGAGTGGAACCCAATGTGTTCTTCTGTCTGCTGTTGCATGCTGAGATGCTTTTCTGCTCACCATGGTTGTAAACAGTGATTATATGAGTTACTATATCCTTCCTGGCAAAAAAAAAAAATCGAACCAATCTGTCCATTTTCTGATCTCTGACCCTCTCTTATCAACAAGGCGTTTGTTTCCACCCCCGCTCACTCACTCACTCACTCACTCACTCACTCACTCGATGTTTTTTGTTTTCCACACCATTCTGTGTAAACTCTAGAGACTGTTGTGTGTGAAAACCCCAGGAAGGAGATCAGCAGTTTCTGAAATACTCAAACCAGCAGTCCATCTGGCTCAAACCAACACCCATACCACAGTGAAAGAAAGAAAGTCACACTTCACTGTGAGATCACAATTTTTCCCATTCTGATGTTTGAACATGGTGAACATTAACTGAAGCTCTTGATTTGTATCTGCGTGATTTGATGCATCATGATTTTATGCTGTCAAGGGATCGGCTGATTAAAGAAACTGCATCAAACAGAACAGCAGGTGGATGGATGGGTGTTCCTAATAAAGTGGCCGGTGGGTGTATGTTCTGTTTGTATTAACTCACACCTGAGGATTGGTCAGTCTTTACCAAACTATCATTCATAGTGTGTTTCGAATATTAAATCTTCAAAACATGAACAAAAATGATAGAACCACATTGAATGAGTCCTATTTATTGAACTAATTAATTTAATTTTAATGTAATAAGTGCGGCAGGGAATCACCTGACAGCTGTTTCTGTGACATGCAAATTGATATTCATAAATGCATTCAAAAATATATATTTTTAGAGAGCTTCAGCCAAGAGAAAGCTTTTCCACGCTTTGTGATTGGAATCGTTTCCACTGTCTTGCTTGCTTTGATAAAACGTTGCTCATGCCAGGCTAACGTCCAGCTGTTTCAGGTTCTCTGCCCTCTCATCCCCTGAATATTTATTGCAATGCCTGTGATTTGTTTCATAATTAAGCAACGAGCAAGAGTGCCGTCGTATAAATATCAGTGTGGCTGTGATTCGGGCACAGGTTCCGATGGCAGCATGGTTGTGAGTGTGATATTACTTTTATATAACACTTCTATGAACTAGAAGTTAACACAGAGGAACTCACATGATGTAACGGACACAATATGACCACATACTGTATTTGAGCTTAACTCTTTACCCCTTAATGACGACATATGACGACCCTGTGTATATCCCTTAATGATGACATATGACGACCCCGTGTATATCCCTTAATGACGACATATGACGACCCCATGTATATCCCTTAATGACGACATATGACGACCCCATGTATATCCCTTAATGACGACCCCGTGTATATCCCTTAATGACGACCCCGTGTATATCCCTTAATGATGACATATGACGACCCCGTGTATATCCCTTAATGACGACCCCGTGTATATCCCTTAATGACGACATATGACGACCCCGTGTATATCCCTTAATGACGACATATGACGACCCCGTGTATATCCCTTAATGACGACCCCGTGTATATCCCTTAATGACGACATATGACGACCCCGTGTATATCCCTTAATGACGACCCCGTGTATATCCCTTAATGACGACATATGACGACCCCGTGTATATCCCTTAATGACGACATATGACGACCCCGTGTATATCCCTTAATGACGACATATGACGACCCCGTGTATATCCCTTAATGACGACATATGACGACCCCGTGTATATCCCTTAATGACGACATATGACGACCCCGTGTATATCCCTTAATGACGACCCCGTGTATATCCCTTAATGACGACATATGACGACCCCGTGTATATCCCTTAATGACGACATATGACGACCCCGTGTATATCCCTTAATGATGACATATGACGACCCCGTGTATATCCCTTAATGACGACATATGACGACCCCGTGTATATCCCTTAATGACGACATATGACGACCCCGTGTATATCCCTTAATGACGACCCCGTGTATATCCCTTAATGACGACATATGACGACCCCATGTATATCCCTTAATGACGACCCCGTGTATATCCCTTAATGACGACCCCGTGTATATCCCTTAATGATGACATATGACGACCCCGTGTATATCCCTTAATGACGACATATGACGACCCCGTGTATATCCCTTAATGATGACATATGACGACCCCGTGTATATCCCTTAATGACGACCCCGTGTATATCCCTTAATGACGACCCCGTGTATATCCCTTAATGACGACATATGACGACCCCGTGTATATCCCTTAATGACGGCATATGATGACCCCGTGTATATCCCTTAATGATGACATATGACGACCCCGTGTATATCCCTTAATGATGACCCCGTGTATATCCCTTAATGATGACCCCGTGTATATCCCTTAATGACGACATATGATGACCCCGTGTATATCCCTTAATGACGACCCCGTGTATATCCCTTAATGACGACATATGACGACCCCGTGTATATCCCTTAATGACGACATATGACGACCCCGTGTATATCCCTTAATGACGACATATGACGACCCCGTGTATATCCCTTAATGACGACATATGACGACCCCGTGTATATCCCTTAATGACGACATATGACGACCCCGTGTATATCCCTTAATGACGACATATGATGACCCCGTGTATATCCCTTAATGACGACATATGACGACCCCGTGTATATCCCTTAATGATGACATATGATGACCCCGTGTATATCCCTTAATGATGACCCTGTGTATATCCCTTAATGACGACATATGATGACCCCGTGTATATCCCTTAATGACGACATATGACGACCCTGTGTATATCCCTTAATGACGACATATGATGACCCCGTGTATATCCCTTAATGACGACATATGACGACCCCGTGTATATCCCTTAATGACGACCCCGTGTATATCCCTTAATGACGACATATGACGACCCTGTGTATATCCCTTAATGACGACATATGACGACCCCGTGTATATCCCTTAATGACGACATATGACGAACCCGTGTATATCCCATAATGACGACATACGATGCCTTGTCTAAAACCTTGTCTTTAGACTTTTTTTCTTGTAAATATGTTCTCAGGGTGAACAGTATATACATATACAAGGGTGGCTGTAGCAACTGCTTTAAGGGGTAAAGAGTTAATATGAAAATAGTTCTTAAAGAAAAGAAAACACAGTTGTATAGTGTGTTGCATGTTGCCATGCCAACGCTCAGACTGACTGACAGCCTGGAATTCATGTAGTAATGGTTTCAGTACTATGAACTATTGATAGAATTGGAACGTTTTGTAATGAATGCAGACAAACAGCGTGACATTATACTGGTTCTGTTATTGTATGGACACGAGTGTTTTACTGGGAAATACTCCACTCATCTTTCTCATCCGAGCTCCATCCGGGACATGGAGAACCAAAACCGTGACATAAATCTCTATCTGTCACTCGTGATGAAATCGATGAATTGTTTTGATAAATTTGGGGACTTTTTGTTTGTGAATGTGTCGATATAATAAAAAGAAAATCACATGTTGGCTTGAAGATATGAAGTTTATCTTCTCGTGTTGAAAAACTCACATTTTTCATATGAAATACATCACGGATCTGAGGGACGTATTTAAATAATATTGTCTGGCTTTTTTCGTGGTCTATCAGATATATTCCATTCAGCGAGCATGATACTGAACGAGTCAAAGACGAGTTGCTGAATGGAATATATCTGATAGACCACGAAAAAAAGCCAGCCAATATTATTATTATTATTATTATTATTATTATTATTATTATTATACATGCACATTCCTTTCGGGTGTTCAACGCGTCTTTCTCTTTCAAAATTCTCTCAAAATCTTCTGTATTTAACGAAGCAAACCTGGCGGCCATGTTTGTTTACAAATTGTCCCAGTCACTCGCTATCGCGGAAGTTTTACGTCTCCAACGTGTGACATCATGTTGCCTTGACAACCATGCAATATCGTAAACCATATTCAATGCTCATTCTCCATTGGGTAGAGTGACGTAATACACGTAGGATAAGCGATATGCTAACAATATTGCATGCTATCAAACCAAATGAATGAAACCCGCTAAAAGGGAATAGAACACATGTTTTTATTCCATGGAAAAAAGTGTCCTGTGTGGATAATAATCACTGATATTTCACTCCGATGACGTCACTCCCAGTGTTTTCCCACTGACTAGACGTGTGTTGTCAAAATGACGAACCGGTTCAAAATTATAATTCTTTTCATTAACTTGCATTTTTGTTTTTCGTTTTTTTTGTGGATGTGTCTATGTAATATAAAGAACATTACATGGTGGTGTGAAGATATGAAGTTTATCTTCTTGTGTTGAAAATATTTCATCCGTTTTCTTCACTCACTCGTGACATACATTCACCACTCGAAAATAAACTTCATATCTTTGCGCACCCTGTAATATCCTCTATATACCAGCGCTCTGGAACATCACTCATCCAATCAAATTAGTGGATCAAAACTAACAGTTCTATGATGGAGCTTGACATTAAATTCCTTAATTAGTGGAACACTTTCATGACATACATCAAGAGACATTCAGCTAAACACAAGATCTATTCCTGTACAGACTCTTCTCTGGCTTTATGGTCAATCTTTGGCTGAAATTCATTTTGAACAACTTGCCTGCACTGAAGCAAAGCTTTATATCGGTGCCTCAATTCAACGAGACAGTGTTGGAACTCGACAAGCTCCTTGAAAAGAAGCACAAAAATATGGAAAGAAACATGGAGTCAGCAGAGAATCCTCTCATCCTCGAGTATTGTAGTATCTTTTGCATCTCATCTCAACAAACGAGGAAAATACGCTCATTAAAAACAACACTAATGCAATTAAACCTAAATCAAAACCTCACCTGTGTACCACAGCGTATAATCACAAAGAAGAGCCAGAGCAAGCAACCTTACGGCGACACAACATCACACAAACCAGTGTACGGTAAAACAGGTGAAGTATTGAATACTATCACACACACACACACACACACACACACACACACACACACACACACACACACACACACACACAGGGATATAACACTATGGTACAGTGTTGGATCTTTACTCAGCTTTATCCATGACAACAATTGTTCTCCAAAAAGTTAAGTCATTTTCAACTAGCCACTTTATTAGGAGCACCTGTACACCTGCTTGTTTACACTGTTATCTCATTAGCCAATCATGTGGCGGCAGCACAACGCATAAAATCATGCACATGAAAGTCAAGAGCTTCAGGTAATCAGAGCTTCACATCGTATAATCATCGTATCATCAGCGCAAAAACACACATCTGAAAACGATGAATGCTGTTTGGCTCAGTTTTGGAAAACAGAGTGAAGCGTGAGAACGTAAGTGAGGAATTATTGATACTGAGAAGCGAAGGCACTCTCGATTGTCACTTCATTTTTAAACGAGATGTCTCAAGTTTTGTGTAATATCAATCAGTAATGGCTTTTTACTTATCGTCCTTGTGAATGTACATTTAATCGGCCGTGTGGATCTTACTCCAGTTAATACGTAAAGACAGAAAGATACTTTTAATGTGTTAAGTTTGGCTTTGATTTTTTTATGCTTTTACTGTAGCTGTAGGCAATAAAGTTATACCCTAGGAGGAACACACACACACACACACACACACACACACACACACACACACACACACACCAGGTCTAATATTGTTTATTAAATGAGGTAATAATTTCCCTTGTTTTAAATATATTATTATTTATATGACGTGTTTTGGCGGCACGGTGGTGTAGTGGTTAGCGCTGTCGCCTCACAGCAAGAAGGTCCGGGTTCGAGCCCCGTGGCCGGCGAGGGCCTTTCTGTGCGGAGTTTGCATGTTCTCCCCGTGTCCGCGTGGGTTTCCTCCGGGTGCTCCGGTTTCCCCTACAGTCCAAAGACATGCAGGTTAGGTTAACTGGTGACTCTAAATTGAGCGTAGGTGTGAATGAGTGTCAGTGTGTCAGCCCTGTGATGACCTGGCGACTTGTCCAGGGTGTACCCCGCCTTTCGCCCGTAGATATTAACCCTAAATTCTGTACTTGTGCATTTTATTCTACAAATAAATTAATAACTATACGATTAATGTATTTCTACAATATCCGAATCTTGTCCAACGGTCTACACAGAACCTAAAGACACTCGGGGCGTCTTGCATTCAAAATGAACTAAAACAAGCATCACTGAACATGAAACAGTCATCTTCTTTAAACTGAAACCCTCCGGAGTTTTATTTCTTATCGAGTTTTTAGGCTAGGTGTTTATATATTCACTATCCACTTTATTAGGAACACCTGTACACCTGTAGGAGATCAGCAGTTTCTGAAAAACTTGTGTATGCATGATTTTATGCGCGGGGCTGCTGCCATATGATTGGCTGATGAGATAACAGCACAAATAAGCTGGTGTACAGGTGTTCCTAATAAAGTGGACATTGAAAATGACAACTTTTTGGAGAAAGTTGTTGTCATTAATAAAGCTGAGTAAAAACCTAACACTGTACAACAGTGTTATGTCCGTGGATGTATTTTTGGCTTTCTCTGTGTGTGTGTGTGTGTGTGTGTGTGTGTGTGTGTGTGTGTGTGTGTGTGTGTGTGAGAGAGAGAGAGAGAGAGAGAGAGAGAGAGAGAGAGAGAGAGAGTTTCTCTGTCCCTCTCTGTGTCTCCTATGTGTTTAGGATTTCCTGGAAAAGACCCGGATCTGATCAGGAAGGACATCATCACTTTAGAAGGGTCTGATATCTCAGCAAGTCCTATTTCTCATTACAAAAATAACAATAACACAAATATAAGTCTATTAAAGCAATTTCTAGTCATTTTAATATATTTTCTTATTCTTTTGTCAGATAATTTTGCTCCTATGAATTAAACACTTTCAACCGAGCAACATTATCAGGCAATAAAAATAATAAGACTGTTTCAAGCTTGAAACAAGAAAAAAATGTCTGGAAACATGGTGAACATTGTAATATTTCATTTATTATAATTTTATAAGAGGAAATACTTCAAAGTACAATATTTAAAAGTTATTTTCACTTGCTAAGATGACATTTTTTGCAATTCAGCAAGCTTCATCTCTATACGTCTGAATACGTTTGCATCAAAACAATAAATCTGGTGTCTCTGAGTTCTGTTATGACCCTCGCTTCCGTCTCACACAACAAGCCTGATGTTCAATTGTTTTGTTTTTTTCTTTACGTGAACAAAACGGCTTGTAGAAATAGTCACACAGCCCTTCTGTATGAATGGAGAGGTGAAAGTTCTCACCATCGACATAACAAAGCTCATTCAGAATGAGAATGACCAAAATGGTTAATTAAATCCAGATTAGTTGCTGATAACATTCTTGACCCGTTGTGTGTTATTTATGCCTGACTCGGGTTGTTCATTAATGCTGTTGGATCCTGAGAAAGACACTCAATTGGCTGGAACAGAAAGATCTCAAGATCTCTGGACCATGCTGTGATGATCTGAAGCTGGGTACAGGTCATATCGAACCTTAGTCCAATTTTATTTATTTATTTACTCTTACTATATCACCAATTAGCTTTAAAATATTTTTATCAAAGAGTTTATCATTACATCAGCAGCAACTACAGTTGATATAAAGCTTTGATTTTGAGGTGATGAGCAAAGGAGTATGATTACGGTCGAGATCTTGGGTTTTCCAACCAGGGTTTGTGAACTCAGTGAATGAAAACAATTCATATTCTAACATTTTCTAATAACCTCAGAAGTAAAAAGTGAATAAAAGTTGATTGATCTTGTCATGTAATAACAAGTGTTATTCTCTCCACATTCACTGGATATGAGCAATCGCGTGCTCTGATTGGCTACTCGACTACTAGGATATCAGCTCATATACCATGAGTAGAGAAAAGCAAAATGGCAGAACATGTTGCTGAACCAACCGACAATGAAATACAAACTCAACTCAGAAACAAAACCCAAAAAAATACAAAAAAAGGCAAGAAAATATGGAATAAAAGTATTTGATGGTAAGAAAGTATCTTTTATTTATTTTTCAAGAATTATTATTATTATCGCATTTTTCACAAATTGCTCCTGTCATTTTGCCAGTTTGTTTACATTCTAAGCGGAAATGATTTTGTCGGACGTTTTGTATAAAGTTTTTAATTTATTGAATTTGCAAAAAATGAAAATAAAAATGCTCCGTTTCTCAAAATCCAGTGAATGTGGATAGAATAAAACAGTTATTCCACTCAAGCTTGTCGTACATGGATTATAGACCACTCGGTGCTATGCGCCTCGTCGCCTATGAGCTCATGTACGACTCGATTTCGGGTAATAACTGTTAAATATTATAAATACAGAGGTGATGACAGGAAATCGTGCATGCTGATTGGTTGAGAGATTCAGGCTATTTCTCGATAAACACCTCGAGTGACTCGGCAAAATGGCGGCCAATCGCTTCATCACCGTAGTGAGGAAGAATTACAGATGATAAAGAAAGCGCTGTTCCTAAAAGCACTAAAGATGCTCTGAAGTTTGGTCTAAAACTATTCAAAAGTAAAGTGGAATTGTGATTTATTTTATCAATAAATAAAGTGCTTTATGTGACTCGGCATAGAGAAGTGACAAGTCTGCGCCGCAAAGTTATTACATTTACATACCGCTTTTGAAGTTTGAAATAAATTATTTTTTAATATGATTTTTTAAATGATCACCTGTGTAAAAACGTCATCTTTACAACTGTCTTAAAAAGGACAGAAATGTCACAACATGAGAAAAATCCAAGCACAAATTACACAACAAGAACAGAAAGTGTTCTGGAAGTACAGCGAGAAATATTTCAAATGTCAGATTTATGTCCACGGATACTGACGAAACCAAACCTTTCTTCAAGATATTTGAAAATAAAACATGAAAAAAAAGATTGACCACAAAACCACTCCAATATTTCAGGGCAAAGTCGCATCACTGAAAAACAACAGCAAAAGCTGACAAATAAAAACAAGCAATGAGGAAATGTTTCACTGAGTGTTATCATGCTTGAAATCACAGGGGTTTTTGAAGGCAAATAATTTACGCTGAAGAGGTTCAACTCCCTGACACAAAGCTTGGGAACACCTGATCCAGATGTTAGTGTTCTTAGTTTGTAAAATGAACCTAAAGCTAGCTTTGATTAAAACTAAAGCTAAAAGCAGTCAGGAGTTATTCACTGTAAAGACAGACATGTTGAGAAAACTCAAATTATCAAAGCAACATGATGCAAGAGATTTTTCTCTTTTGCCAACTTTTACTGACTTGACTAAGGTTTACATGTATCGACTAATATTCCAAGAACTTGCTTTGCATCCAACGTTTGCGATACGGTTGAATTTCTGTCCACAAAATGGCTGCTGGACGTCTCAGACCCTGTGCGAACACGGAAACACAGTTTCCATCAAGGACAAATAATTCTGCTGTAATTTCATCTCATCTCATCTCATTATCTCTAGCCGCTTTATCCTTCTACAGGGTCGCAGGCAAGCTGGATCCTATCCCAGCTGACTACGGGCGAAAGGCGGGGTTCACCCTGGACAAGTCGCCAGGTCATCACAGGGCTGACACATAGACACAGACAACCATTCACACTCACATTCACACCTACGCTCAATTTAGAGTCACCAGTTAACCTAACCTGCATGTCTTTGGACTGTGGGGGAAACCGGAGCACCCGGAGGAAACCCACACGGACACGGGGAGAACATGCAAACTCCACACAGAAAGGCCCTCGCCGGCCCCGGGGCTCGAACCCAGGACCTTCTTGCTGTGAGGCGACAGCGCTAACCACTACACCACCGTGCCGCCCCTGCTGTAATTTCAACTCAGAAATCCTTGTTGTATGGTTTAGAAGGTACCTGTTAATTCACCACTCGATAGACGTTTCTTGGACAGATTCATGGTTTTCTTTCGTTGCAAATCCCAAAGCTTTATTTCTGAATTTCTTGAGATCAACCATCATTAGTTATCATGTTTACATGTTAAACATGATAACTAATGATGAGCTCAGCTCTGATCATGAAGAACATGACATTGACCTTTGACCCGAACCATGCAGATAGCATCTTCCCATCTACTTCTGCCTCTCCAAACGCATGTACACCAACCTCTAACACTGTATCGCGCACCGAGAAGGCACGGAATGAAGGTGTTAACTGAACCAGTGAAAATAAACCAGTGTAACTGTGTAGAAGGAAACTTCAAGTAAATAATGGATGCAGCATCAACAAGAATAAACATATCGATCAAATATGGAACATACAAAGAGGAATCATCAGTGAATGAGATTGGCTCTAATGTAAAAATATTTAATAAAATACTCGCTCTATTCATGAGTCATGCTAATAGGAACTAGATGGTCAATGACGGCATAGCTCACTCCAGCCCCGTCTAGTCCAGAAGGAACGATCTAAAGTGGGCCACCTTGCGCAATAAGTGTTGCAAGCTATATACACTGTATACAAGCTATATATAGAAGCGATATCCACCCTAGGAATACCGACCTATTTACCAGAAAGAATCCAAAACGGTGAGGAATTGACCGAGAAGAAGAGATTTTTGTTGAACTGCTCATTAAGGCTTAATTAGTCCATAACTTCATTAATAATTGTAATGAAGCAAATCTGGGTAGAAGTTATGTGCACCCTAGGTACCCCTACCTTCATGCCAGAAAGAATAAAAATCGGTGAAGAACTGAGAGAGAAGAAGCGATTTTTGTGAAATGTGGACAGCGCCAGACAGATGATGAACAACACATGATGGCATAAACTCATCACCTGTCGGCCGGATGAGATAATAATTGCTTACAGTACAGCAAAAAAAAAATAAATAAATAAAAAACACTTGGCTAATCACATTGAGTCTTTTGAAAAGCTTCTTTGGGTTTGTTAGCATTTTATCTCCCATCATCATGTTGGCTGCTTTAAGGTAATTAATGCTCAACTCTTTAAAGGTAGACTGCCTTTCAGATTTTTCAAGTGTAGGTCATAAAAAGAATGACACCCATTATTTTTGTTTAGTGGACCGAAAGCTACTGAATTCGAATCACACACTTCCAGTTTTATTATTTATTTATTTGTTATTATTTTAATAGAACAATTAATGAATTTAGAGCCATGTGGCCCTAAATTCTCTGCTATTTTTTCCTGCTTCACCATGACCCAATTCAAGATACTACGTCATGCATCACGTGGTGGGCTTTCCCCGTTCACGCAAGGCATTGTGGGATACAAATTTGAAACAGGAGAGAAAAATGGAGGACGTGAGTGTGCGAATGAAATGTGAAAGAGTGACTACAGTAACGGAAAGCGAAAAGAAAAGACATTATGTTATATACGAAGGAAAGGAAACGCAGGACCAAACTAATAAATATGGGCGCTCAGCGAGCACCTCGGTGTGATCAGCTGTTCGTTTAGCGACAGAATGATGGAACTGTCAGTGCACGCTCAAAGGGAAACCTGTAGATGGCAGTAATGCAACACTGTGGATGCCAGCTGCCGTAAAACCCAAAAGAAGAAGAAGGTAAACCTGCGCATGCGCACACGGACTTCCTCTGTCTACTTGACTGCACCAAGCGAGCGATTTTATGCAAATTATTTGCTTTAATCTCCTCAAATTAAATAACTTCCCAGCCACAGAATGGCCTGATATTTTGTGAGATATTACAGAAATAAACATATATCACAATCACCACATTTCAGACGGAACTAAATTTCACCGATTTTATGAAATCAAAAAGCCGTCTAGCTTTAATGTTCACAAATATGTAAACTCAACCCAGTTACTTAAAGTTAGCAGATGTTGTTATTATTGCGAGCTTATTCAATTGGTTCCTGTAAGTACGATGTACAGTCATGTCCTGAAATAAAAAAGCTTAGTTTCTTGAATAACATATTTTCTATTTTGCACTTTCAGTGGAGACAAACAGTGGTAATGTATGAGAGGATGGATGGATGGATGGATGGATGGATGGATGGATGGATGGATGGATGGATGGATGGATCGTTAGACAGATAGATAGACAGCTATATCTTTCTCAGAGCTCTGGAGAGTTTGATACTCTTGTGTGCTTTGCAATTCACAGCAGAGATTTGCTCCTTTGGTGAAATACAAGCTAATTTGCTGAGGGTGAATTGAACGGTGTAAAGAAAAGCACCTCCAGTAGCAAATTTACTGCCTCTTTGCAATGTCAGGGGACAAAACCAAGACCTGTGATGAATGGTTGGACACATCGTCCTTCAAACAAAGCATTTTTGTGGGTGAGGCAAAGTTATTTTGTGTTTTGTGGAAGAAGAAGCATCCCTGGGGTTCTTTAAAATTGTGAACGTGTGCATAACTATGAATCATAGGCAGCTGAAATCATGTGCTCAGCCTTTAGAAGTCCTTCTGCTGTTTTTGCCTTTTTGGGGTTTTTTTGTTTTTGTTTTTTTATTCCGAAGACGCAGGCGATGGGTAAATGTAATCAGAAATGAAAATTGCTGAATAGACAACAACTAAATATTCTTTTGTCTTTCCTCCTGGACTGAAAACCTTCCCTTCCTTCTTTTCAGATGTTCCTCTCTGTCTGGATCATCTCCATCCTAATCCTGAAATTGGTTCTGCAGCTGTATGAATCCAGCAATACCTTCAACAATGTTAATAACTTCCAAGTATTACTGTCTCCTACTGCTTTTAATATTTTTAGTCCTTTACTATGATCTGTGAGCGAGCTTCAGAGTGGAAAGAGCTGTTCATTTAGCTGAACTGTTGAGAAGTTCTGTAGCAGAATTGTGAGCATTTTGACACAGCAAATCTTTCACTTTACTTCATCAGTTACACATGAAGACGAGGAATAGAACAGGATGGAAAAAAAGGAGGGGAAGGGGTAGAGGATGGACGTACCTCCAAAATCCGGCCGGAGACGGATGTCATACCCCCTCAACAGCTTGTCCACTGTCGATTTGGCCACAGATATTCCAGATCCAGCAGAATTGCTGCGGGCAGACAGTTACAGTTATTAAAAAAGAGTAGAACTATGAATATTCATTATAAGTGCTTCATTAGAGGGAGTTATGGACAGATTTTACACTTTTAAAGAGAAACCCCAACCTGTGAGCAGGGGTGGAATATACTTCTACTTCATTACTGGACTGAAGTGCGATAATACTCAAGCGTTATTGAAACGGAAAAATTCCAACAGAAAAGAGAATAACTTT
Source organism: Neoarius graeffei (assembly GCF_027579695.1). Lineage (NCBI taxonomy): Eukaryota > Metazoa > Chordata > Actinopteri > Siluriformes > Ariidae > Neoarius > Neoarius graeffei. The sequence goes on from NC_083580.1 coordinate 80,794,840, forward strand.
TTTACATCTTATGTTTTCATTTTATCTTTCAAAGTAGTCTTTGCTGGATTTATTTCATAAACCAATGAAAAAGTAAAATGTTAAAATTCACTTTCAAAGCCAAAGATGTATGTTGAGTTAAGCTAACTTTAATTTTGAGAAATAAGCTAGTTGCATTTTAAATTAGCAAAGCTAGTTAAGTTTTTTTTTTTACATTCGCTTGTTGAATTAGCTAGCTAGTTAATGTTTTTTACATTCTCTTGTTGAATTAGCTAGCTAGTTAAGCTTTGTAAATTGGCTTGTTAGATTAGCTTGCTAGTTAATGTTTTTTACATTAGCATGTTGAATTAGCTTGCTAGTTAAGCTTTGTAAATTGGCTTGTTGAATTAGGTAGCTCGTTAATTTTTTTTTTGCATTAGCTTGTTCAATTAGCTAGCTAGTTAAGGGTTTATTTTACATTAGCTTGCTGAATTAGCTTGCTAGTTAATTTTTGTAAATTGGCTTAATTGTTAAATTTGCTGTTCTAGATAGGTTTTTAAACATGAGCTAACCACCAAGCCAAAACAGAGCTTTATGTGAGCAGGATGCTCGTGATGCAGGATCAGCCATGATGATCTCGTGCTTGGTTTGTTAACGTCAGTTAAAAATATTTTTATGCTTGAATACTTGAGTGTTTTAAAAGAAGCTACATACTGTTTGACTTTCATTCAGCTCCACACTTTTAATTGAGTAAGATTTTGATTCATCACCTTTACTTTTCCTTCAGTACAGTTTCTTGGAGTTTTTCCACCCCTGCCTGTGAGTATAATCATTTCATAAACATGCAGTAAACTGTGTCAGTTTCATGTAATGATGCAATCAGTAATATTAGTGACAATCTGAGATGTAAATTATATGATGGATGCTCTATTACAGTATTGTAGCCGATATTTCACCAGCCATCAAAACAGTATCAAAGTGAACTGCATGATGATGACCATGATGTCCAAAACAGCACAGTTTATACATCATCTTGTATGAATACATATCTCTTTTTTTTTCTTTTTTTGTCATGAGTGTCGACATGTTCATCTGTAAGGAGCTTGAAAACTAACACTGCAGCATGGCCTGGCCAAACAGCAACACTGCCAAGCAAATGTTAAATCAGAGGATATACAGTACCAGTCAAAAGTTTGGACACGCCTTCTAATTCAAATTTATTCTTTATTTTTATGAATTAAAAGTCACTTCATGGGCGTAGTGGTTAGCGCTGTCGCCTCACAGCAAGAAGGTCTGGGTTCGAGCCCCGTGGCCGGCGAGGGCCTTTCTGTGTGGAGTTTGCATGTTCTCCCCGTGTCCGCGTGAGTTTCCTCCGGGTGCTCCGGTTTCCCCCACAGTCCAAAGACATGCAGGTTAGGTTAACTGGTGACTCTAAATTGAGCGTAGGTGTGAATGTGAGTGTGAATGGTTGTCTGTGTCTATGTGTCAGCCCTGTGATGACCTGGCGACTTGTCCAGGGTGAACCCCGCCTTTCGCCCGTAGTCAGCTGGGATAGGCTCCAGCTTGCCTGCGACCCTGTAGAACAGGATAAAGCGGCTACAGATAATGAGATGAGATGAGAAAAGTCACTTCATGTCTTAAAGTAATGATTTAGTTGTTCGGATCTTAACATAATATTGTATAGATTACTACAGTTGTGTTGAATAGGGTTATTTACTTATAGTATTTTTATTATTATTTACTATTTACTGTTTGATCTCAAACGCATTAAGAAGGCAAGAAACTTGTCCGCTAATGACCTTTTGACGAGACACACCTGTTAATTGAAAAGTGGTCCAGGTGACTCCCTCATGAAGCTGGTTAAGAGAATGACAATAATGTACAAAGCATCATCAAGGTAAACGCTGGATACAGTGAAGAATCTAAAATATCAAACATTTTGTTTTTTAATACTTTTTTTGTTTACTCCATAATTCCATATATGTTCCAGATGTTATTTCATAGTTGTGATGTCTTCAGTTTTGTTCTACAGTGTAGAAAGCAGTCACAATACAATACAGAAATATGTATGAATGAGTAGAGTAGGTGGGGTGTACAAACTTTTGACTGATACGGTATGTCTCTACAGAAACATTCCCAAATATATCCAGTCACCATTTCAGGCCTAATATGATGAGGGGAACCACTGCAGCACCACTGATTCATTCGATTCATTCTGGAAATCCATTACGTGTAGAGCTATGAGACCAAACGTCAGCAGCAGAAGGCGATCAGTTTGAGGCCTGTGCTGCTGAAACGATTCAGATCTTCTGGCTTTAATAACCATATGGAGTTATGGGGTCCACTTGTGAGCATCTGACATATAATGAGTGCTTAATGCTTAATTATTGATGAACTGCTTATCATGTACTACACTTACAGGTGGCACAGACATCAGGAGCCAAAAGAACCGTGTGAGCATCCAAACAGCACAAAAGAACATCTCCACCTGATCTGACTGGGTTTTTAGATTTAGATTTAGATTAGATTTAGATTTAGAAAGGCCATGATGAACCTGTAGTGATAATCCAGAAGCATGATGGTAGGTGGTGTGGTCTAGTCTCAGGGTGGGGGTGGACTGAGATATAAACGCATTGATCAGATCACTAGCTGTGTCTGCGGCAAAATGATAGCTGGAGCTCTTTTGATTTAAGAGACAGAGACAGAGGAGGGAAACGTCTTGTGCATTTAGACGCATGTTCACGTCAAAGGCTGGAGACTGCGCTAGTCTCAGTGTCACGTCGCTCTGTAGGCCGAGTAGACGTGTGTGTGTGTGTGTGTGTGTGTGTGTGTGTGTGTGTGTGTGTGTGTGTGTGTGTGTGTGTGTGTGTGTGTGTTCAGAGAATATGTAGAGGTAATATACATGAATAAAAACACATGCACATGTAAAATGATTTTAAAATGATATGGTGCCAATGTTATGGCTAATGTATGCGTCTGGAGACGGACACGCGCATGGTGCACGCACGCGCGCGTACTCTCACAGACTCTCTCTCTCTCTCTCTCTCTCTCTCTCTCTCTCTCTCTCTCACACACACACACACACACACCTCAAGTATTTATGCCATTGGATGGACAAGTATTCACTACACAGTGGCCCCTATCAGTGATCAGTGCCCAGTAGCCATCAGCAGCCTGGAGCAAGTCATCCCAAACCCTGCACTTTGAAAAAATAAATAAATAAAAAAAATCTAAAAGATCACCCATCATTGTTTTTCCTTACCATTGTACAAAGCAGACAGACGACAACACTGTCAGAGCAGAGACAATTCCACATATTCTGTCTTGGTGAGGACCCAACATTTCCACAAATCCGTTTCTATAAAGGTTATAGACACCTTCAGTAATCCAACCGCCTGTGGTCCAAAACGATAACAGAGGAGAAAAAAATCCAAAACAGGGAACGGAAAGGGGAATAAAACGGGCCAAACCAATCGCTCAGCTCAAACCCAGTGGATCACATGTGTGTGATTTGCTCTGCAACCAAAAAAGGAGCAGAGAAGTGGGGTATTAAACAGCTCGTAATCGGTCCCAAGGTGTTTTCCCCGGTTATGGAAATCCGTACAGGTCACAGAGCAGCTCGAGCAGCAGCACATCACACCTCATGATGAGCTTACATCTGACTCTGGATTCAGGAGTAACGAAAAAAAAAAAAAGAAACAGGTCTTCCAAAGCCGAAAAATGAAAAGAAAGAAAAATCAAAAGGAAGGATAAAAGAAACAAAGAAAGAAAAGAAAAGAAAAGAAAAGCTGCGTCTTCTCGTCACTCAGATGAATTAAATCCCGGTCCGAATCTGCAGCCGAGCCATGGTTCCGGTGATCTGCTCCACACTGTGATGCTCTATTTAAGGATGTTGTCTTTTCCTCTTTCAGCTCGAAAAGATGTTGGAGATCTGGGGCGTTCAAACAAACAAACAAACAAACAAACAAACAAACAAACAAACCAAAAAAGAAAAAAGAAAAAACCCAAGAATCTAAAGCAGCATCTCTGCGTAACAGCTGCTGGATGGATGAGGTTGGGTTTCTCCGAACCCGAAAACGACTCTGCTGGAGAAAAGAAAACAAAATGCACATGAAAAAAAAAAATGTGTGATGCGGACGTCAGAGCGTGGAGTAGTCTCTGGTTAATCCCCTTTTTATGAAGTTGAAGAAAGGAAAGAAGCCTTGTAGAAGGGGAGAGAACGCGTGTGATGCGGGCTACACGCTCAGAGTGAGGAACGCGTCAGATCGTCCGGGGCTGCGTCCGGGCTGCTGGAGACGCGCAGAGACGCCGAGCCTCGGGGCGTTATGCGCGCGCTGAGGAGCCCAGCATGCTCGGGGAGGAACGGCGGCCGACACACGATGACACACTTCAGCTTGAAGAACGCCTCCACGAGCCGACATGGAGAGAGAGAGAGAGAGAGAGGGAGAGAGAGAGAGAGGGAGAGAGAGGGGAAATAGTGCCCAGGTTTACGCTGAGGCTAGATGGCTGGGTTGGAGGAGAAAAATCGACATGGGTTGATTTTTTTGTTTCTAGGTGTGGATCAGTGAGAAAGATTGCATGATTTGCCAAGAAAAAGAAAGAAAGAAAGAAAGAAGCGGAAGATGGAAAGAAAGAAAGCAGCGTTTGCGCGCGCGCTGTAGTATCCTGTCTTATCCTATCACTGGGGAATGATGCGAGTGCGCGCGCTGCTCGAGTCACCCTGCAACCCATTAAAATGCGCCGGGCGCATCCTGGAGAGCTGTTACACCGAGCACACACACTTCAGCACAAGGACACACCATGCACATATACACCGACCAGAAGGTGCACATGTTTCTAGCGTGACTGCGTGTTACAGTCTGTTTACTCCTCAGTCAATCTTTAAAGCAGCACGTGATCAACCATCGGCAGGTCGAGTTCATTTCATTTAAAAAAAAAAAAAAATCATCATCATAATAAACATCAAATGCAACCGCATTGATAAGAAGTGAGTATTTGTACTGTATTGTATTGTGTATGTGTGTGTTTTCTTCCTTTCAGCATAAGATGAGGATGAGGATGAGGGTTTCTGCAGAGATCTCTGTGCCGTCCAGTTGCTAGGCAACGCTGCGACCGCTGATGCAGAAGGCCTCGGTACATTTTACATCAGCTAAAGCAGGACAGAGGGGCTAAATGGCGAATGTATGTTTGCAACATTTTCTCTCTTCTCAAAGCATCATAGATCTTCTCGCTGTGGTGATGCTGCTCTGCTGGTCCTGGAGGTTTCTCAGCCGCAGGAAGCCATCAGTGCTTTAGCACGTCAGCTGAGCTTGATGAGATTATTTGCTTTTATCTGTGGGTTCATATCCAGTGACCATTCATGATTTGTTTCCTGCCTTCTGAAGCACTAGTGAGCTTCAGTGTAGCAGCATATGGAGTTGCTTTGAGTGTCATGTGAACACCCAGGGGAAGTCCGTGAAGTGCAGGAAAACATCCATCCATCCATCCATCCATCCATCCATCCATCCATCCATCCATCCATCCATCCATCCATCCATTATCTGTAGTCACTTATCATGTGCATGGGTTGCTGGTGAGCTGGAGCCTATCCCAGCTGACTATGGGTGAGAGGCGGGGTTCACCCTGGACAAGTCATCAGATCATCGCAGGGCGACACACAGAGACACAACCATTCACACTCACGATCAATTTAGAGCCACCAATTATCCTAACCTGCATGTCTTTGGACTGTGGGGGAAACCAGAGGAAACCCACGCAGAACATGCAAACTCCACACAGAAAGGCCCTCGTCAGCCACTGGGCTCAAACCCAGAACCTTCTTGCTGTGAGACGACAGTGCTAACCACTACACCACCGTGCCGCCCTGCAGGAAAACAGTAAAATCGTTATCATTAGACAGACAGACATTATTTTATCAGTGTTAGTCAACAACTAATTGCTTTCATAATTAACCCATGTTGCACAGACTTAAATTCATTTCTTCGTTCTTCTTCATCCTGGTTTGACGTGCATCCTGGAGGTGGGAATACAGCCTGGATGGGGCACCAGTCCATCACAGGGCAACCGCTCTAGGAGAAATTCAGCATAGCAAATCCACCTACTAGCAAATCTTTCCCACATGGACCCAATGAGAAGATGTGAAACTCCTGACACACAAGGTTCCTCCAACCAATTAGCCTGGAGCTCTGATGTGACTGTGCTACCCGCTGGCCTTAAATTATATATTTCTAAGTGCATGAAACCTGAATGCATTTGACTAAACAGTCATTCTTATTATTAGTGACTCAAAAACCTCAGAGGAGTTTAGTGGAATAAGCTAAAAGCGCTATGCTATTGATTAGAGATAAAGACACAGCTCCTTGTTCAGTCCCAAGCCCAGTGCAGTCAAGACTGTGGAGAGCAATTACTCTAAAATGTCTATTCAGCACACAGGACAGCAGTAACTCAAAGTGAGTTTGTCATCAGTTCATTGCTCGCGTTCCCACAGATCTGAGTTCACAATCATCAACTGTTCGATAATATTTTAATCCTTAAGCTGCAACATCACACCATGCACACAATCAGCTCCGAATAACCCGAGATGCCCGTCTCCGAGTTTACGTAAGGTCCCATTCAGGTGTTATTGAGGAGCTGCCACACTTCATTAAACTCTCTCCTTCGCCTTTAACACATGCTCGGTCTATAATAATGCAAGGCTGAGAAATGTGTTGGGAATTCTGTGCATCATTGAGCCAACTGGACATGATAGATTGCAGCACATACAGGAAAAAGTATTAAAACACCCGATCCATAGCGAATGTCAGTGCGCTGTCAGTTGTGTCGATAGCTTGCGAAGGTCTTAATCAGTTGGACGCCATGTTTTCAGTCCATAATATTCTGCTTGGGCCACGACAGCATCATCCTGCCTGTGGTTAAACATACTTTATGTCACAGCGATGTCAATTTCTCAAATCTGATTCGTCAGAATAGTTACAGCCTGCTTTGCTTTTCGGCTGTCACAAAATCTCCCTGCTGGATAAACCTCTCCACATCATATAAACCTCTGGTCCTAATGGTTCCTGGTCCAAATGCACTCTGCATACAGTCCTGTACAAAAGTCTGAGGCCCCTGTAAAGAAATACTGTAGAGCAATAATGGCTTAAAAATAGTGAAATTAAATGTTTCAATGTTTAAAAAACTACTATAAACAGTAATCAGTGAGCCATAATAAATGCAACAAAGTCAGTATTTGGTGTGAGACGACCCTTTGTTTTAAAAAAAAAATCAGTCTCAGGTCCAGTGAGTGCAGTTTTATGCGGAAATGATCTGTAGGTTTTGCTGAGCATCTTACAGAACCAGCCACAGTTCTTCTGGACACTTTGACTGTCACACTCACTTCTTCATTTTACACCAAAATCCAGCAGCCTTCATTATGTTTTCTTTTTTAATCTGAAAAGTGGGGTGGCACGGTGGTGTAGTGGTTAGCGCTGTCGCCTCACAGCAAGAAGGTCCGGGTTCGAGCCCCGTGGCCGGCGAGGGCCTTTCTGTGTGGAGTTTGCATGTTCTCCCCGTGTCCGCGTGGGTTTCCTCCGGGTGCTCCGGTTTCCCCCACAGTCCAAAGACATGCAGGTTAGGTTAACTGGTGACTCTAAATTGACCGTAGGTGTGAATGTGAGTGTGAATGGTTGTCTGTGTCTATGTGTCAGCCCTGTGATGACCTGGCGACTTGTCCAGGGTGAACCCCGCCTTTCGCCCGTAGTCAGCTGGGATAGGATCCAGCTTGCCTGCGACCCTGTAGAACAGGATAAAGCGGCTACAGATAATGAGACGAGATCTGAAAAGTGCTCTCTTATGGAATACGCTGTTTAAATACAAACTTTTTTTCTGTAACATTTAATTTTGTGCTGGCAAAAAACAGCAACATTTGGAACTCTAAAATGTTTTTGTGATGTTTTGACTCGATAATGTAGAAGTCATAAAATAGAAATCTATAACATGAAAGTTTATATGAAAAAAACAGGGTGCCTTAGACTTTTGCACAGTACTGCAGTTGAGAACAATAACCGACCAAATAATATTTTATCATATTTACTTTAATTTGTGGGTATGTTACATTTCAAGAAAGATCACAAAATCAGACAATACTACAGGTTATAAAAAGTCACTGTGCTCTTGTGAGTCAAAATGGAGTCCTTCAAACTCCATGAAATATCTTTACAATTTATTATATGAAATTTTGGCAAGATTTGCGTTTAATAGCAGCAAGATAAATAATAAAGCAGAGATAGGGTGTGTCCCCTGTGCATCGCGCAAAGCTATACACTTACACTGTCAGAAACAGGGGTACAGTAGGAGTCCATTTCTGTTCCCTAAGACACAGTCTACACTAATGCACCCCCTAAGGCTCATTATTGGACATGAAGGTAACTAACTGTACCTTTTTAGGGCCAGAAAGCTACATATATGTTCCCAAGCAGGATTGAAAGGGTACAAATAAATACCTTAGAGAGTACTTAGAGAGCCTTCATTATGTTTTTTTTTATATGAAAAGTGCTCTCTTATGGAATATGCTGCCCAGGTATGAGCATTTTTTTCTGTAACTTTTAATTTTGTGCTGGAAAAAAAACGAACGTTTGGACTCTAAAATGTTTTTATAATGTTTTGACTCGAGAATACAAAAGTCATAAAATAGAAACCTATAATAAAGTTTGTATAAAAAAACTATAGGGTGCCTAAGACCTTTGCACAGTACTGTATATAGTTGTACACGTTGTTGTGTGCTAAAACTCATTCAGAGACACCATTTCTATCTCATACAGTGAATTTCTAGCTGTTTCTTCACCTTCAACTTTGACACACCTGCGTTGAAAAATGGATGAACTTGTCGTTCAAATGGATGGTGCGAAGAAAAAAGGTCTTTGAATTACTACCCAGTTCCTGACCTCTTCCTCACACTCCGTCCGACCTCGTACTGTCCGTGAGAGGCATCTTTATGGTCATCTCATTACATTAATGCGCTTTACTGTGAGCGCTCGGCTGTCCAGTTACAATTAGCCGCCTTAATGAATTAGAATGGCAGTTATGATAGTGATGAATACTGCATGAAATAAAGATTGTACCATTCATTTGGCTGAACCGTTTTTTGGAAGGTTAAAAGCGCAAAACAGAAAAAGGTGCCAATTTTTTTTTCCAATTATGGTCCAGTCTCCAAGCTTGTATTAAACTTCAAACTGTATGATCGGATATTTTATACTTATATTTATAGATATTTTAAATAAAACAATCCCAGAGCATTATATTTATACTTTCCTAGTGCAATTATTATTTTTTTAATTATAAAGTTAAAGGTAGACTGCCTTTCAGATTTTTCAAGTGTAGGTCATAAAAATAATTCTCCCTGACACCCAATTATTTTTGTTTAGTGACCGAAAGCTACTGAACTCGAATCACAAACTTCCAATTTTATTCCTTTTTAAAAAAAAAAAGAACAATTAATGAATTTAGGTCTGCATGGCCCTAAATCCTCCACTATTTTTTCCTGCTTCACCATGACCCAATTCAAGATATTACGTCATGCATCACGTGGTGGGCTTTCCCTGTTCACGCAAGGCATTGTGGGATACAAATTTGAAACAGGAGAGAAAAATGTGTGAATGAAACATGAAAGACCGACTACAGTAACGGAAAGTGAGAAGAAAAGACGTTATGTTATATACGAAGGAAAGGAAACGCAGGACCAAACTAATAAATATGGGCGCTCAGCGAGCACCTCGGTGTGATCAGCTGTCCGTTTAGCGACAGAATGATGGAACTGTCAGTGCATGCTCAAAGGGAAACCTGTAGATGGCAGTAATGCAACACTGTGGATGCCAGTTGCTGTAAAACCCAAAAGAAGAAGAAGAAGAAGATACAACCCCGATTCCAAAAAAGTTGGGACAAAGTACAAATTGTAAATAAAAACGGAATGCAATGATGTGGAAGTTTCAAAATTCCATATTTTATTCAGAATAGAACATAGATGACATATCAAATGTTTAAACTGAGAAAATGTATCATTTAAAGAGAAAAATTAGGTGATTTTAAATTTCATGACAAGAACACATCTCAAAAAAGTTGGGACAAGGCCATGTTTCCCACTGTGAGACATCCCCTTTTCTCTTTACAACAGTCTGTAAACGTCTGGGGACTGAGGAGACAAGTTGCTCAAGTTGGGTTGTCCTTCTCCTCTTTAGTCCGAATGACACGGCGTCCCTGATTTCCATAAAGAACTTCAAATTTTGATTCGTCTGACCACAGAACAGTTTTCCACTTTGCCACAGTCCATTTTAAATGAGCCTTGGCCCAGAGAAGACATCTGCGCTTCTGGATCATGTTTAGATACGGCTTCTTCTTTGAACTATCGAGTTTTAGCTGACAATGGCGGATGGCACGGTGAATTGTGTTCACAGATAATGTTCTCTGGAAATATTCCTGAGCCCATTTTGTGATTTCCAGTACAGAAGCATGCCTGTATGTGATGCAGTGCCGTCTAAGGGCCCGAAGATCATGGGCACCCAGTATGGTTTTCCGGCCTTGACCCTTACGCACAGAGATTCTTCCAGATTCTCTGAATCTTTTGATGATATTATGCACTGTAGATGATGATATGTTCAAACTCCTTGCAATTTTACACTGTCGAACTCCTTTCTGATATTGCTCCACTATTTGTCGGTGCAGAATTAGGGGGATTGGTGATCCTCTTCCCATCTTTACTTCTGAGAGCCGCTGCCACTCCAAGATGCTCTTTTTATACCCAGTCATGTTAATGACCTATTGCCAATTGACCTAATGAGTTGCAATTTGGTCCTCCAGCTGTTCCTTTTTTGTACCTTTAACTTTTCCAGCCTCTTATTGCCCCTGTCCCAACTTTTTTGAGATGTGTTGCTGTCATGAAATTTCAAATGAGCCAATATTTGGCATGAAATTTCAAAATGTCTCACTTTCGACATTTGATATGTTGTCTATGTTCTACTGTGAATATGATATCAGTTTTTGAGATTTGTAAATTATTGCATTCCATTTTTATTTACAATTTGTACTTTGTCCCAACTTTTTTAGAATCGGGGTTGTAAACCTGCGCATGCGCACACGGACTTCCTCTGTCTGCTTGACTGCGCCAAGCGAGCGATTTCATGCACATTATTTGCTTTAATCCCCTCAAATTAAATAACTTCCCAGCCACAGAATGGCCTGCTGTTTTGTGAGATATTACAGAAATAAACATATATCACAATGATCACATTTCAGAGGGAAGTAAATTTCACTGATTTTACGAAATCAAAAGGTCGTCTAGCTTTAAAGCCATGAGGAGGTTAAAATTTTTGCTATGCTGACTTGTTGAAAAATGCCAAGCATATGCTTTTAGAAGTGCTAAGCTATGTTTTCTTGTTCATTGCCAGCAAATTCTCTTATTGGAAACACCACTCATTCCTGTTAGAGAAGGCTAATTAAGTTTTTTTTTTCCTTTTCACCTTCCCTTTGGGCTTTCCTGCTTGATATATTGCTTTACATGGAGGAATGTAGAGCTGATTTCTCATGGAGATGTGGAACAATTCTCTGTGGGTTGCAATAATGCTTTAACATCTTATACAATGTACATTTCAGTGTGGGTTTCTTTAAATTACATACTCGTACATTTTCACATTCAGTGTTGTATTTGGTGAAAAATATGCTGACCCTCCTTTCAGAACCATGGTTTATAATTTAAGATTAATTACTAAATCTTTAGACTTTAATCAATACAGTAGTATATTATAGTGATTAGTAATTATTGAAGAACTACAAGGGCAAGACTTGATTACTGCCTGCTAGGTGCGACAGCATTAATTAAGGTTTCCACCACCATTGAAGGTGGGTGTTGGGTGTTTGGTGTGGATGAGATGGACGCCGTGAGGGCTGAATGAGTCTTGGACACAATCTGTCCACATATGTCCCCTGAGTCCACTTTGAGCAGTCATCTCTCAGTGAAGCTCTAGGTTTCCTTTCTGATGTCCAATCAGACACGTTATGACTCACCACCTCATGGTCACATGACCAGGGCCTTGTGTGCTGATTGGCAGCTATGCTGAGGACCCAAGAAGGCCTTAGAGGTAGAGGTATTCTTTGTTCCTGCAAAAAAAAAAAAAACCATAAACAATCACATGTCGATCCAGCCCGCCAACCACAAATATCACACACAACATGAGCATTACTAGGCCACTTTGCTTTATTTGGTAAAAATAGCATTACATGTTTGATGCATAGCTGGCCTTGAGGCCTTTTTTTTACCCCTCGTAAATGGCTCCTGAGTTGTGTTCCAGGAAAGCATGTCTTCATGGGATTAAAAAGCCACAAGGGAACCACAAATCACTCCAACAAAAGCTTTTCAAAGAAAGATGACATTGTACAACAGCTGAGTTTTGCTTCTAATATAATTTACTCTACTTGTTTCATCCCGAAACCAATACAAGCCTTTTAAATGGGTAGAGGAGGTCATAAAACGATCCAGAAGGCCAAAACTTGTATTGTAGGCATCGTCTTGATGGTATTTTTATACAGAAACCAGAGTATTTGAGGATGCATTAAAAATAAAATTGACCCTCCTAGATCCCAGGAGATACAGATGGCAGGAGAGCTGTTATCTTACTCCAGTTTTGTTGTTGTTGTTGTTTTTTGTCACACACACACACACACACACACACACACACACACACACACACACACACACACACACACACACACACACACCTGTTTGCAGCCTGATTTCTGTCACTTCTTTCTTTCTTTCTTTCTTTCTTTCTAATGAAGTGATTATAACAGTAAAGACACACAAAAGAAAACAAAACCCTTTCCTGAGCCACTGAGAAAGAGAGAGAGAGAGAGAGAGAGAGAGAGAGAGAGAGAGAGAGAGAGGAAAACAGGATGTGGAAATCAATGGTTGTATAACTGATGAATGCTCAATACCTTCATTCCACCATCTTGCTGATGACACACAGTCTCAAGCCCAGGTGTGGTGCTGGTTTCCTGTTTTGGTAAACACATATGAAAATGTGAAAACTAAAGTGCTGTCTGATGCATCTTGGGTGATCGGATCACAAGTGGAAAGCTGAAAAACATTAAACCTGGAACAAAACGTCATTATTTGCACATACATCAATGCTTCTCTCCATTTGTGGCATGCTGTCACCAAAACAACCACCACGTCCTGCACTGATGACGTATTTTCCTGTTTCATCCTTGTGAGGGACGCATCAGGATGCATTAGTGTTTACAGTACAAACAATATGTGGTCAAATGCATCCAAGACCACCTTGGCAAGGGGTGTGAGTGACCAGATCTCAGTGGCAATCAAGTCGTTTTATTTGTATCACACTTTTAATAATAGACCTTGTTGCAAAGCAGCTTTACAGAAAAAAATAGATTTTAAACATATGAATTCATAAATTTATCCCTGAGGTGACGGTGGTGAGAAAAAAATCCATGAGACGGCATGAGGAAGAAACCTTGAGAGGAACCAGACTCAAAAGGGAATCCATCCTCATCCTCATCTGGGAGATAACACATAAATAACTCACTTCTATAACTGTGTCCTTTTGGTCAAAAAGTACAATTGTGTAACCAGGAAGTAACATGAAGTCTATTTTGTTGAAGTCATCAACTGTTCATCAACTGATGGAGACTCAAGTGCAAAACCATTCATGACAACTGCAGTCCTAAAGTTATCATGGTGATTGTAGTCCTGAACCATCACAGCAAAACTGTTTGTATTAAGTGTCCAGAACCATCTTCTAAGTGCATCTTTAGACTGTCCATATGGGGCTGTCCTCCAGAGGAGCAAAGCGATGAGACTCCAGCCAGAAGTAGGGCATAAGGATGGATCAGGCAGTCCCAAAACTGTGTTTTCTTTTATTTTGCTTTCATTATCACTGCAAAATTCTTCAGAATTATAAAAAGCGAAAACACTTTCATCAGTGTTCTCCAGAAAATCTGAAGTAGCTGGCTAAAAAAGTAGTAGGCGGCTTTGGAATTTGGGGCAGCAAAGAAAATTAATTGAAGCAAATAATGCTAGGTGGGTTGGTGGCATGCCACCCCACAGAAAATTTTGAAATTTACATGCCTTCTGGTGGCTTCTGGTGCATTCTCAGCTAATAAATTATGAACCATTTACCTAGACAGTACTTGCAAAATCTGTATGAAATTTCCCTCCAGGTGTGTGTGTGTGCTTGGCTTTCTCAGTTCCCCTCTGTAGTACACTGCCTGGCTCTGTAACATAACTACATACGCTACGGTATGGTCATGTGGTCCAGCTCAGCCAATCAGAGCGTGAGAATCGATCAACAAATATGGCATCGCTTCTGGTCGTGTTAAACCCAAACCAAAGACAATTTCGTGGTGGAATAATTGCATTTGCAGCAAATTATGGGCAGTGGAGACGATATAAATCACTTGAGCACTGAAAGGCAAGTTTTTATTTTTTTCTGGGATTGAGCAGCCAGCGCAGACCGTTTGTGTAAGAGGAGAAAACCACTGGTCACTGGCCTTTGTGGACATCTCTATTTCATTGTCAGTATCTGATAAGAATGAAATCAGCTACAGTTGTTGGTAACTCCAACTCTAACTTTACAGTGGTGCTTGAACGTTTGTGAACCCTTTAGAATTTTCTATATTTCTGCATAAATATGACCTAAAACATCATCAGATTTTCACACAAATCCTAAAAGAAGATAAAGAGAACCCAGTTAAACAAATGAGACAAAAATATTATACTTGGTCATTTATTTATTGAGGAAAATGATCCAATATTACATATCTGTGAGTGGCAAAAGTATGTGACCCTTTGCTTTCAGTATCTGGTGTGACCCCCTTGTGCAGCAATAACTGCAACTAAACGTTTGCGGTAACTGTTGATCAGTCCTGCACACCGGCTTGGAGGAATTTTAGCCCGTTCCTCCGTACAGAACAGCTTCAACTCTGGGATGTTGGTGGGTTTCCTCACATGAACTGCTCGTTTCAGGTCCTTCCACAACATTTCAATTGGATTAAGGTCAGGACTTTGACTTGGCCATTCCAAAACATTAACTTTATTCTTCTTTAACCATTCTTTGACTTGTGTGCTTAGGGTCGTTGTCTTGCTGCATGACCCACCTTCTCTTGAGATTCAGTTCATGGACAGATGTCCTGACATTTTCCTTTAGAATTCACTGGTATAATTCAGAATTCATTGTTCTATCAATGATGGCAAGCCATCCTGGCCCAGATGCAGCAAAACAGGCCCAAACCATGATACTACCACCACCATGTTTCATAGATGGGATAAAGTTCTTATGCTGGAATGCAGTGTTTTCCTTTTTCCAAACATAACACTTCTCATTTAAACCAAAAAGTTCTATTTTGGTCTCATCCATCCAAAAAACATTTTTCCAATAGCCTTCTGGCTTGTCCACGTGATCTTTAGCAAACTGCAGACGAGCAGCAATGTTCTTTTTGGAGAGCAGTGGCTTTCTCCTTGCAACCCTGCCATGCACACCATTGTTGTTCAGTGTTCTCCTGATGGTGGACTCATGAACATTAACATTAGCCAATGTGAGAGAGGCCTTCAGTTGCTTAGAAGTTACCCTGGGGTCCTTTATGACCTCACCGACTATTACACGCCTTGCTCTTGGAGTGATCTTTGTTGGTCAACCACTCCTGGGGAGGGTAACAATGGTCTTGAATTTCCTCCATTTGTACACAATCTGTCTGACTGTGGATTGGTGGAGTCCAAACAATTTCGAGGTGGTTTTGTAACTTTTTCCAGCCTGATGAGCATCACTAACGCTTTTTCTGAGGTCCTCAGAAATCTCCTTTGTTCATGCCATGATACACTTCCACAAACGTGTTGTAAAGATCAGACTTTGATAGATCCCTGTTCTTTAAATAAAACAGGGTGCCCACTCACACCTGATTGTCATCCCATTGATTGAAAACACCTGACTCTAATTTCACCTTCAAATTAACTGCTAATCCAAGAGGTTCACATACTTTTGCCATTCACAGATATGTAATATTGGATCATTTTCTTCAATAAATAAATGACCAAGTCTTCTTTGTTTAACTGGTTTTTCTTTATCTACTTTTAGGACTTGTGTGAAAATCTGATGATGTTTTAGGTCATATTTATGCAGGAATATAGACAATTTTAAAGGGTTCACAAACTTTCAAGCACCACTATAAATTAGTTTATGATAAAGTAGTTCATGATGCTGCAATTCTGCCTCTTTTTCATTTCAGATTCTTCTCCTTAATTTCTTACATACTGTAGTGTAAAACTCCACAATTCCAGATGAGATTTTTGTTGTAAATGACCTGGTTGGTTGAATGAATTAAAGGAATCGCGAATTGACTGCCTTCTTCATCTACACACAGGAGAACTTGGACCAGAAGAACCATAGCCATAGCCTTTGGACTACGATTCCACCTCTCTCTCTCTCTCTCTCTCTCTCTCTCTTTCTGTCTCTCAGAATATCAGTAATATGGTTGACCTAGGCTGTCTGATATTGTATTAACACACCTTCTGTCATGCACACAGAAGGTTAATTCACATCATAGCATTATCAAAAGCACTCTCAGCAAGATGTCATTCTATGTGGTTTAATTTCATTTGTCTCAGCACACATTAGAAGCTATTGGAATGTGTGCTGTTTGAAGAAGGAACAGCTGACTGTAAATAGCAGGAGAGCCGTTTTGCTTTGTCTGTATGCAAAGACTTTGTGAGCAAAAGGAAACCATCCCAGGAAAGGGTTAACGAATCCTTCTCAGAGATAGATATTGCCATGGAAACAGCTGCGTGACTGCTTGCAGCTTGTATTTGGTACTCCCGAGGAAGAGGTGTGTGTGTGTGGGGGAGAGAGAGAGAGAGAGAGAGAGAGAGAGAGAGAGCTATTTTAAAATTCAGAGAGCACTAACTGAAGTGTTTAAGAATTAGGATAGTGAAAAAAAACCCCACCAAATATCATGAAAGATACATCTGGCTCGCTGACTGAAGTATGTTCTTTGTGCACCATCTCTCTCGCTCTCTCTCTCTCTCTTTGCAAAATGAACCAGAGATATACCCATCACATGTATTCACAAGAAGAGGTCTATAAAGAACCAGCTCTGTCAGCATCCAATCAGAATCTGATGCTGCTCTATGGAACATCAATCAATCAATCAATCAATCAATACAGAAGAAAATATGAATATGAATCTGTAAATACATGAAATACTGGGTGGTGTAGCAGATGTGGAAGATGGTACAAGAGAGAAATAGAGAAAAAAGGGAAACAAGACAGAAGGAAGAGGGAGGGTGAGATTGGGAAGGAGATATACTCAGAACGGGAGAGATCCTGAGAGAGAGAGAGAGAGAGAGAGAGAGAGAGAGAGACATACAGAGGGGGTGGGGGGAGGGAGGGAGGGAGGGAGGGAGGGAGGGAGGAATAACCATCACTGAGTGCATTAATGACGTGGAAAACAGGGGAACACAGAGAATCCCCCCCTACTCTCCTGTTCGCCTTTCTTCCTCTTTCACACCATCATCCATCGCATTTCTGAAATACTTTGGGTTTTTTCCTCATGCAATCCCTTTGTTTTAATAAACGGATGTTATTATTTCATCCTAAGTGTGAACATGTGAACAGTAATGACTCTTTCTCATGTGCACTGTCTTTTCTGATCATGCCTTTCAAGCAATAGCCATTTAAGATGAAAGCTACAGAAAAATAAATGCGTCTGTTCAGACGTATTTAAAAGATTTTAGATCCACCAGGATTTGATCCATCATTCTGTTAGAAATAAGGAAAGTTATCTAATGTATAAAAGATCAAATGATCTGTTTTCCAATCTTCAACTGACAGGAGAGGAAGCTGATGTGGTCTTCTGCTCTTGTAGCTCATCTGTCTCAAGGTTTGATGTATTGTGAGATGCTTTTCTGCTCATCACGGCTGTAAAAAAGTGGTTATTTGAGTTACCGCGGCCTTCCTGACATCTCTGATGGACCTCTTTTATCGACAAAGCGCTTTTGCATGTTTTGTTTTTCCCCCCACAGCAGTCTGTATAAATTCCACAGACTCTCATGCATGCAAATGCCAAGAGATCAGTTTTCGGTTCTGTGAAATATTTAAACTAGCCTGCAAACTGTAGCCACCATTCCATGGTTAAAGTCACAGAGATCACTGAGATTTCTCCATCATTCTGATGTTTGGTGTGATTTTATGTATTCTGCTTCTGACACATGATTACACAAAATAATAAGGTGTATTGTATCTTTAGAGCTTCTGGGATTTTGCCTACAGCCATATCCACGTGTGTTAGGAATCTGATGGGCCCAGCCATGTGTCTTGTTATCCGTCATACATCATTGCCTGACATATGCGCTCTCCTCGCTGGATCAGCTCCAGCAGGACGCGTCTCATTCAGAATCAATTAAAGGAGCAACGTGATATTCACTCACAACTTCATTTTCACCCATTGGCACACACTGTTAAGAGAATCAATGGAGGCGTGTTTTGAGAGAGCGCCCACATCGATTGCAATCATCCAAGAAATGTCACCGCTTTACCCACGATGAGTCCACTAGTGACTAGTGAGAACAGGAGTCAGCGGTCTGTGAAATGCCCCCTCCGTCTCTATTTCAAGGTCTATCAGATGACGCTAATTGGAAAGTCTACACTATAAAAAAAGAATGAAAGAAAGAAAAAGCTGTTAATTCACAGGAGGAGGAGAAAAAAAACAAATCAAAGAAATGGTTTTACAGTCATCAAATTACACTGCAAATCATTGAATTAACAATTATCATCTAAACAAAACTATATACTTTGGTTTTTATATTGTTTAAAAAAAACATTGATTGAGAAGTATAAACAATCACTCACAATCGTACATTGTACATTATAGTAATTTGAAGAATGTGAACTTGACGGAAAAATAAAGAAAAATAAAAGCCAAATAGCGATGGTCTTATGACCCTATGCTACAATGACAAGTGTCCTTATTTTGGTCAAAACAAGCTCCATGATCCAGAATATTTGTTTCCACAAAACAAGTTGGTGTTTCTCTTTTTTTATTACTTTGTTGGGAATCATTTTTGCTTAACTAAAGTAACTAGTTTTTCTTCTTGTCTAAAGTAACTAGCTATAATAACTTTTTTGCATGATCCTACAGTAAGTGTGAGCTGGTTCGGTTAATTTGTTGGTTAGCAGGGCTTTCCCCAAAGTGCGGACACGTGGCGTGCCACTGCACTGTGCAACATCAGCACCGCGTTGTCACTTGTACACCAAAAAAAAAAAGAAAAAACACAAAAAAACCCCTCAATACCATAAATTGAACAGTGCAGAGTACTTTCCACACCTAAATATCTCCTATTCCCCTTTGAAAATGAGTAACTATAGAAATAGGAAGATATTGTAATACATAGGTCTAGACTATCCTGGTCCTCAACCCAGAAGTGAAAATAAAGGGTTTCGCTGCGTGCACTGACTGCCATTCACAACCAGACATAAAACTATGTTCTAGGTGCTGGTCGCTAGATGCCGCTGTTGTGTGATTTGACCTCGATTCTGTGCCTGGCATCCTGGAATTGGAAAATGAAGAGGTGTTCTATGAAGTGTTTTCATTTCAAATCTAATGTTAGTCTTTAAATTTTGCCCCTTGCATATTTGACAATGTAACAAACTGTAAATTTAAGAATGTTGAATTGTGCTTAAATCAGCCCTAGAAGCCACCAGAATGCGCCATTTGAAGTCTCTAATTTCAAAATTTTCCAGGGGAGCATGCCCCTGGACCCCCTTAACAGCCTTCAGGGCCGTCCAGGCTGTAGCACCACTCTGATATTTTTTTCCTGGGGAAGCTTGTTTCTGGATAATAATCCATAATCTGGAGCTTTACCTTGTAGTGCAAGTGTCTGAGCTCCCTTTGCCTGAACTCATTGCCACATTGCTCACATTTACATGCAGGGCCCAGATTTAGTTAACGTCCCTTGTGGCCAGATGTCATCTCTCCTCTTCCATGGGAATACTCAGCGGAGTCTTGGGAAAGTTGACAACAATTCATACAAGTGAAATTAGTGCTAAGTCAAAATATTAGAAATATTGTCATCTACTGTGTAGCGTACCTCAACGTAATCTCTCTGACGGTGCAGATTTTTGCAGTAAGAAGATGACAGCGCTATACGGCTCAGCATCTTAAATTCACTTCCTCAACTCCTCGACAAAACATAAAGTCATGGTCATGAGTTGATGACATTGCGATTAGTTCTCAGCAAGGAAATGATCAAATGGGAAAGCTCCGCTAGTTCTGAAGGATGAAGTCAAACTGAATATATATATATATATATATATATATATATATATATATATATATATATATATATATATATTCCCCACGCCCCTCCTTCAGGTGGTCTCTTTTCCCTCAAGCTCAGGTCCTCTACCAGAGGCCTGGGAGTTTCAGGGTCCTGCACAGTGTCTCATCTGCTCTTAGGACTGCACTTTTCTGAACAGAGATCTTGGATGTTTCAGTCCGTGATACTTCTCGAGCTCTTTCCTGATGTTATTGTCACTTGGTATTGCCACATCTATCACCACAGCATTGTTCTCCCATTTGTCCACCACTACCACGTCCGATTGGTTAGCCATGACCAGTTTGTCCGTCTGTATCTGGAAGTCCCGCAGGATCTTCTCATCTCATCTCATTATCTGTAACCGCTTTATCCTGTTCTACAGGGTTGCAGGCAAGCTGGAGCCTATCCCAGCTGACTACGGGCGAAAGGCGGGGTACACCCTGGACAAGTCGCCAGGTCATCACAGGGCTGACACATAGACACAGACAACCATTCACACTCACATTCACACCTACGCTCAATTTAGAGTCACCAGTTAACCTAACCTGCATGTCTTTGGACTGTGGGGGAAACCGGAGCACCCGGAGGAAACCCACGCGGACACGGGGAGAACATGCAAACTCCGCACAGAAAGGCCCTCGCCGGCCACGGGGCTCGAACCCAGAACCTTCTTGCTGTGAGGCGACAGCGCTAACCACTACACCACCATGCCGCCCCCCGCAGGATCTTAGCTTGGTCATTCTCAATTATATATAGGACTGTTTCTGGCTGAGGAATAATATTCGTAATATGAATAATTGTTTTAGTAATGCTTAAAAGGGCCAAGCCAAATTCTATGCACAGGAGATAATGCTGAAGGTAAACGTTCAGTCACAGAGACAAACTAGGACATCTAAATGCTTAAGAAAAGGTTTCTCAGTCTGATTTCTACGCAGCAGTATCTGCATCTTTCATCTGACATTTTATCCGCACTGAATATGAGCAGGAAATTGGAGCATTTACCACACTCCTGTTTACAAGGATGCTGACATTGCAGAATGGAAATGTACGGCCATGTTTGTCCCACTTCTCACACACACACTCACACAAACACGGCCGCACAGCTATTGAAACTTTGATTAAGTTTCCTAACTTTCCGATTAGACCCGTATAATACACAAGCGCTCCTAGAGATGAAACACAGCACACTGTGCTGCAGATGCAGTGAAATGTAAAAAAATAATATCCTGGCAATATGTACGGCGATGGTCAGAGGTGTACACTCCTGTTCCAAACTGCTGTTTACTACAGTAATGTGCACTTTCAGTCAACATTAATGAAAATGTTAATGAGGCAGAAGAGGAGGAACTGCCTGAAACTGCTACAGCCACTGATTGAAAATTATTTCTGTCCATCTGTTCACACATTTTTTTTTTCATTATTCCTCTGGAAGATCTATTTTAAACAATAATTACCAAACTAAAGCAGGATATTAAGGTAATCAGACTGTAGTTATCGAATCCACTGGAATAATTTGATTATTTTATTAACCTGACCTTTTTAAGGTTAAAGGGGATGATTTGTTTGTATAAAATTTTGTAAGTGGTTCAGTTAAAAACATCTGGACTAAAAGTGTGATATTTTGTTCTGTGACTCAGAGAAGCTTAGAGACAATAGATTTAGGGTTCGGTTTTTAAGTCAGGTTGGTCAAATGGAAGTAAATGTTTTCATGATCAGAAATGATTTTAACAGTAGTACAGTATAACAAACATGTAGGTAAAGAAGTGTTGAACCCACAACCCAAAATTGTGCTCCAACTCTTCAAGTGATTAATCAGAAAATTTTGAAATGACGGGGTTATGAAATGTCATCATTATACATTAATACAAGATGCTCTAGACGGAAAAAAATGAAGCAGACTTTAGCTTAAAAAACATGTTAAAGTTGTAACATCAGTCAGTTGGGCCATTTCCCCGGGTGTGGCCATACAGGATTAGCCAGATATGTGGATGTATTAGGAGATGAAAACGAGGGCGGCGCTGTGTGACATAGGATTCCGCACGACAGCATACCATGTCACGCATCAAACGGATGGAAGATAAGCAGGTAATTTTTTAAAAAAATTAAACAGGCAATAAACTAGCCACTACTTCATTTTGATTCATTTTCTAATCCTTCATTGATATAATCTTTGTGGAGAAATGCAAACAAATTTACTGAGAAGTCACGCTAGACCACAATGTTATACTATAGTCTAGTTGTCACAACAGAAGGATTTTCAACCGCGCTCTGGAAAGCGTGCGCTCCGAACTGACTCGTATGTGCTGTGAATGACACACACCTGCACTGTGTTAAGGCACAATCAGCACACCTAAATAAGGACTCAGAATGCAGACTTACTTTGCAAAGTACGGTATTGTGTTGTTGTGACACATTACTGAGCCATGTTTCCTGACTGATTTCCTGGTTTCTGGTTTCTGGTTCCTGTTCCTTGTTTTTGACCCTGCTTCTGTCTATGATATTCTGTTTGTGCCTCGGTTGACCGTTTGCCTGTTTGCACTTTTCTTTATAATAAAGATCTTCTGCACTTACATCCGTCTCCAACCAGCCCTGATGGAATACTTCACCCCACTGACACTAGTACAGCATGCACTTGTACACCTCTGTGGGAAATGACATCACACATGATGGAGTTATGGCGGCCTCCCTGACAAAAAATAGTCCCATCTATTTTCATCACTTTAGTGTTTATATCATTGAGAACAAATTCAAAATGCAGGGTTTTTTTTAAAGGACAGACATAAAAACCGTCTTTTAGCTCAATTTGTTTATTTGCGATATATTTCCTTTAAAGGGACGACTCTCGGGGCGGCACGGTGGTGTAGTGGTTAGCGCTGTTGCCTCACAGCAAGAAGGTCCGGGTTCGAGCCCCGTGGCCGGCGAGGGCCTTTCTGTGCGGAGTTTGCATGTTCTCCCCGTGTCCGCGTGGGTTTCCTCCGGGTGCTCCGGTTTCCCCCACAGTCCAAAGACATGCAGGTTAGGTTAACTGGTGACTCTAAATTGAGCGTAGGTGTGAATGTGAGTGTGAATGGTTGTCTGTGTCTATGTGTCAGCCCTGTGATGACCTGGCGACTTGTCCAGGGTGTACCCCGCCTTTCGCCCGTAGTCAGCTGGGATAGGCTCCAGCTTGCTTGCGACCCTGTAGAAGGATAAAGCAGCTAGAGATAATGTGATGTGATGTGTGTGGGACGACTCTCCCTATCCAGAATCCAGTTTGTTGATTTTGCTTTGAAATCACATGAAGTTATTCCATTAGCTCTCTGTAGAGCAAAACCTCTGCAAATTCACTTATATTGATCCTGGAAATTCATCTTGGACTTTTTCTTCATTTGTGTGCTGTACATGGAAGTTTTGAGAAGAATACAATATGTCTGATATTTTCTTTCCTTCATGGACTCCTGTGAGATAACTCATTACTTGGCACAAAAGCTTCTGGGAAGCGTGAGTCGGCTCCTTTAAAGCCCAGTTTTATAAATAGACACTGAATGTTCTCCTCACTTCATCATAAATATGATACGGCACCCAGCCACGAAATAAATACATGGTCCATGATGGTGTGTGAAGGTTGGAGTGAAGAACTTGAGTGTCCTGCATAGAGCCCTGACTGAACTCAACCCCACTGAACACCTTTGAGATGGACTGGAACTGGAACTCGAGCCTCCTCAATATCCCAACATCAGTACCTGACCTCACTAATGCTCCTGTAGCTGAGCTGAATGAACCCAAATCCCCACAGCCACGCCCCAAAATCTAATGGAAAGTCTTCCCAGAAAAGAAGAGAAGAAAAGAGCTTATTATAATGGCAAAGTGGAGTAAATCTGGAATGGGATGTCCAACAAGAACATGTGGCTATGATGGTCAGGTGTCCGCATACTTTTGATGTGGACATGTCCTGTACATTCTGTTATCTTTGTCATGACAGTGGAAAAGTCATTGCCTCAAGCAATTGCTAGACATAAGAGGATCATAACCATCTAAATGGTGGTTGTGTCAGAGGGGATCTCTAATGTGAAGCTGTAAATGGTCTCGGAACATTCTGTAAGCAATTACAGGACGTAATTGCTATTACAGATGCGTGTGTGTTCATGGAATGGTCATTGTGTCCGTTGTGACCATTAGCATAGATGTGTTATGTCTATGGATCACAGGCAGACGGTGTCCTGCATTCACTACTAGGTCACAAGACAACAGTCTCTCTCTCTCTCATCGCATCTCTCTCATAGCATCTGCATCTAGTGTGAGCATGGCTATATTTAGAGAGGTTAGTCAGTGATGACATGCTTTCCACATTTCTCCACAGGCATTATGGAGGTGGGAGGGATGGAAGTAAAATGGGAAAAAGAGACGGAGGATGGGAAAAGAAGGGAAAGTGGTGAAACAGATCAGCAACCTGATGGAATAATCTCCATGTTTTGTATATGATTCACTTCTTTCTCTGAATTTCTTGAGTACATACATCCCATAATTTAACTACGATGTAACCCATACTGATTTGATAATTAAGTTATGCCACGAAACCAAGTTGTACATGAGCTGATAGTCGATGAGGCGCGTAGCACCGAGTTGTCTATAATCCATGTACAACAAGATTGATTGGAATAACTTTTACTCTATCCACATTCATTGGATTTTGAGAAACAGAGCATTTTTATTTTTATTTTTTGCAAATTCAATAAATAAAAACTTTATACAAAATCTCATCTCATCTCCTGTAGCCGCTTTATCCTGTTCTACAGGGTCGCAGGCAAGCTGGAGCCTATCCCAGCTGACTACGGGTGAAAGGCGGGGTACACCCTGGACAAGTCGCCAGGTCATCACAGGGCTGACACATAGACACAGACAACCATTCACACTCACATTCACACCTACGCTCAATTTAGAGTCACCAGTTAACCTAACCTGCATGTCTTTCGACTGTGGGGGAAACCGGAGCACCCGGAGGAAACCCACGCGGACACGGGGAGAACATGCAAACTCCGCACAGAAAGGCCCTCGCCGGCCACGGGGCTCGAACCCAGACCTTCTTGCTGTGAGGCGACAGCGCTAACCACTACACCACCGTGCCACCCCTGTGAAAAATGTGATAATAATAATTCTTGAAAAATAAAAAAAGATACGCGCTTACCATCAAATACTTTTATTCCATATTTTGTTGCTTTTATTTGTATTTTGGGGGGGGGTTCTTCTCTTTTTCTTCCTCTTCTTCTTCTTTAGGGTTTTTTTTGGCGGTTGGCAAACTAACTTAAAGGTGCATTACTGCCACCAACTGGGCTGGAGTGTGGAACAGGAGCTATATGGGGGGGGGACAATATTCTTTTAGATATTTCTTTTTGCTTTAAATACTTGATAATTTTGGGGGGTTTGTTTTCAAGTAGTTTTTATTTTGTTTTCGGTTGGTTCAGCAACACGCTCCGCCATTTTGTTTTTCTCTACTCATGGTATATGAGCTGA
The DNA here is from genome assembly GCF_027579695.1 of Neoarius graeffei. NCBI lineage: Eukaryota > Metazoa > Chordata > Actinopteri > Siluriformes > Ariidae > Neoarius > Neoarius graeffei. The sequence continues at coordinate 80,820,638 of NC_083580.1, forward strand.
TATCCTAGTAGTATAGTAGCCAATCAGAGCGTACGATTGCTCATATCCAATGAATGTGGATAGAATAAACTTGTACATATGCCAACTTTATTAGGAACGCCTGTTCATTCAGTCAGTTATCCAATCATGTAAGAGAGCACTGCAAGAAAAATGAAAACTGAAATTGAGGAGAAAATTCCTTAACACTTGTGAAATGATCTTGCTGCATGGACAGATAATTTTACTTGACAAGACATCTTGGAATAAGTTGGTTACAATCTAGAACTAGTTTTAATAATCTCAGAGTTGGTGTCTTGTATTCTCCTAATAGGAAATACGAGATCGTTTCAACTATATTCAAGATATTCTAACTTGTTAAGATATCATTTCTGCAGTGTAGAAGAATACAAGACACCAATTCTGAGATTATTAAAACTAGTTCTAGATTGTAACCAATTTATTCCAAGATGTCTTGTCAAGTAAAATTATCTGGCCATGCAGCAAGATAATTTCACAAGTGTTAAGGAACTTTCTCCTCAATTTCAGTTTTCAGTTTTTTTGCAGTGAGGTCAAAGGAGAATGACCAGAGCTGGCAGGAAGGCTACAGTAACTCAAATAATCACTCTTTACAACTGTGCTGTGCTGAAAAGCATTTCACAATTCATCGAACTTTGAAGTGGACAAGCTACAAAAACAGAAACCACACGTCAAGTCAGGTTTATTTGTATAGCACTTTTAACAACAGACATTGTTGCAAAGCAGCTTTACAGAATTTTAATGACTTTAAACATGAGCTAATTTTATCCCTAATCTATCCCCAATGATGAAGCCTGTGGCGACGGTGTTGAGGAAAAACTCCCTCAGACGACATGAGGAAGAAACCTCGAGAGGAACCAGACTCAAAAGGGAACCCATCCTCATTTGGGTGATAACAGATAACACATCAGGTTCCATTGCTGTCAGCCTAGAACAGGACCCTGAGGCTAAAGTGGGCACGGACTCTCCCAAACTGGACAGATGAAGATTGGAAAAGGATGATACACTAGATAGATTGTTCAATCTAAAACCTTTTAAATACTTTTCAAGATGTTTTCTTGAAGGACAAAAAACATTGTCTGGTCTTTTTCCTGTATTGAACTGGCCATGTTTGGTGAAACTGCACCCACTGTATCCTCTGTCTTTCAGCACTATCATGACACACTGGCATCAGTGCATTGCTCTTATGGAAATATCAATGTGAAAAAAAAAGTCGAAACAGATGCAGCCATGTTGGGTGACGCTTTATCAAGAACATGTTGCCAAATGCTATTAACCTGCTTGTGCATTTACTTATTAATGTTTACATAAATAAAGAGGAGACATAAAAAAGAACGTGTGAAATGTTTTCATGCATTCATTCACCATTTATTACATAATATGTAATCGCAGAATTCTCTGACATTTTCAGACTGATTTTTCAGAGAGGCGTGAACAACAATCAAGATTTCTGTTTCAGAATCCTCTTTTATGATCTGAGATACAACTTCTCCATGGACTTATTCATTTTGTATAGCTGTGTCATCTTTATAGTATTCATAAAAATAGAGGGAGGAATGTTATTAAATATGTTCTTGGAAGTATGAAAATCTAAAGTTCAAGCACTGCAGCGTTGTTATTGTTACTCTCGCTCAGCCTGGCGATATGAGTGAGGAGCTAATCTGAGAAGAGCTTCGTGACCACAATGCCTTTCCCAAAACAAGAGCATCCAGGGAGGACAAAAAATACAGAAAGACGACAAGCTTCTCTTCTCTTCTTTTGACATGTAATTAAACTAGAGACAAAAGAGAGAGGATGTTGGTGATGTCAGTCCCTATGGAGACCAAAACAGCATTGTGCTGCATTCATGTCAAATCAGAAGTATGACAGCTACAATTCTTACAAAAACTGTGAGCTTACACTGAGGACTGAGTGTTTATCTTTACTGATGCTATCGACTCTAGTGAAGACCTCAAGGATGAAGGTGATAGGACTCTGTGTACTTTACACTTTCCCTTCTCCTCTTTGAGCTGGTAAAACCTTTCTGACACCTGATCCACAAATCTCACAGAAATAAACGTGAGCTGAATGATAAACCGGATTCAGGAATATGCTGCGCGTGATTTTCTGAGCAGGATGTTTCTCATTGGATGTTTTTCAGTGCTCTTCTTGCTACTTATTCAAGGAATACCCTAATCTATGTTGCTTAGCAACTAGACCATACTGCTAATAGAATTGTTATTACCTTGCCCGGGATGGAGTCCACCAGGGGGCAAGGTATTGTTTTTGGTGGGGTTTCTTTGTTTCTTTGTTTTTTGTGAGCAACATTACAGAAAAACGGCTGCACCGATCTTCATGAAACTTTCAGGATAGATGAGCATTGGTCTCAAACAGGACCTCCAACATTCTGAGGGTCATTCGGTCAAGGTAACCAAAAAGGTCAAAATTTTCTTCTGCAATATCTTCCTTCATATTCATTACATTTCAAACCAATTCCAAAATGTTCATTTTTCAATTCTGCTTCCATTGATATGCTACATGATGGGGTATCTCTCATAGTTTTCTTAGCGGTTGGGATTAAATGTCGGGTGGGTCAAGGTCATTGCTAAAGTTTGCACATTTTCCATTATAACCACACTGAAAAAAATGGCCTGTTAAATTAACACAAGAAAATCTTTGTACATCGGTTGCACTTATTAAAATCATATCCACTAAGACCAATTAAGTCATGTTCTGTTTGACTGAACATGACTTAATTGGTCTTAGTGGATATGATTTTAATAAGTGCAACCGATGTACAAGATTTCTTTGTGTTAATTTAACAGGCCATTTTTTTTCAGTGTGTAAGAATCTGAGCAGGTGGGTGGAGCACAGAAGCACGGCAGGCCAGAACTGAGTTCTCTCAAACTCTTTATTTTAGCTTTTCAGCTTTCACTTTACACTCTCCCAGTCACACGCATGCACACACACACAAGCGTTCTGGTTGGGGAGAGAGCTCCCTTTCTCTGCTCTCTCTCTCCTTTTATACGGCGCAGTCACTGGGGAAGACACACAAACACAGGTTAACTCACATCAGGTGCAGTGATTCTGCCACTTACCTTCCCTGACTCTGCCCTCCATTCACAGACCGACGCTTGACTATGCCCCCACTGCCACATACCCCCACTGCCCGACTCAGGCCGGGGAGCCGTCCGGCCTGCAGCTGACCCCCCCGACGGGAGAGGAAATCCACCACAACCACACCGCACCCGGCCTGTGGACCACCTTGAACTTAAACGGCTGGAGTGCCAGATACCAACGGGTGATCCGCGCATTGGCATCCTTCATGCAGTGGAGCCACTGGAGGGGCACATGGTCCGAACAGAGGGTGAAAGGGCATCCCAGTAGGTAGTAGCGGAGGGCGAGGACCACCCACTTGATGGCGAGGCACTCTTTTTCTATGGTGCTGTACCGGCCCTCATGCACTGACAGCTTCCGGCTGATGTACAGCATTGGACGATCCTCTCCCTCCACCTCCTGGTACAGAACAGCCCCCAGCCCTCTGTCTGACGCATCCGTCTGCAAAACAAAGGGGAGAGAAAAGTCAGGGGAATGTAACAGTGGCCCCCCACACAGTGCAGCCTTTACCTCAGAGAAAGCCCGCTGGCATTGCTTCGTCCACTGGACCGGATCTGGCGCCCCCTTTTTATTGAGATCAGTCAGCGGGCTGGTGACGTCCGAATAATTAGGTATAAACCTACAATAGTAGCCAGCCAGCCCCAGGAACTGTCTCACCCCCTTTTTGGTCTTGGGCCTCGGGCAGGCCGCAATCGCTGCTGTCTTATTAATTTGGGGATGCACCTGCCCATTGCCCAAGTGGAAGCCTAGATACCGTACTTCCACCCACCCAATCGCACACTTCTTCGGGTTGGCTGTGAGACCCGCTTGCCTCAGCGACCTAAGGACGGCCCTTAGATGTTGTAGGTGTCGCGGCCAGTCATTACTATAAATAACGATGTTGTCCAAGTATGCAGCCACGTAGGCGGCGTGGGGGCAGAGGACCCTATCCATAAGCTGCTGGAACGTAGTGGGCGCCCCAAACAGCCCAAAAGGAAGTGTGACAAACTGGTGTAAGCCAAATGGTATGGAAAAGGCCGTTTTCTCTCGGGATAATGGAGTCAAGGGGATCTGCCAATATCCCTTTGTCAAATCCAGTGTCAAATAAAAGCTAGCTGTGCCTAGTCGATCAAGCAACTCATCAATAAGAGGCATTGGGTACGCATCAAATTTAGACACCGCGTTGACTTTTCTATAGTCCACACAGAACCGGACCGACCTGTTGACCTTGGGAACCAAGACCACCAGGCTGCTCCAGTCACTGTGGGACTCCTCGACAATGCTCATGTCAAGCATAGCCTCAAGTTCTTCCCGAACCACCTTTTTCTTGTGTTCGGGCAGCCTGTAAGGGTGGCTGCGCACTACCACCCCCGGGGGCGTCTCAATATGGTGTTCTATGAGGTGAGTGCGGCCGGGCAGGGGCGAGAACACGTCAGAAAATTCTGTCTGCAACTGGGCAACCTCCGTGAGTTGGGTCGGGGAGAGGTGGTCTCCACAGGGGACCGGAGTGGTAGGCAATGTCAATGTTCCCTTTTGAACCTCCGGCCCCAGCTCCACCTTCTCTGGAACCAACGACCCCAACGCCACGGGGACCTCCTCGTTCCAAAGTTTTAGCAGATTGAGGTGGTAAATCTGTAACGCCCCACCTCTTTCTGTTCGCCTCACCTCATAGTCGACGTCCCCAACTCGCCATGTGACCTCAGAGGGTCCTTGCCACTTGGCGATCAATTTGGAGCTCGACGTGGACAACAACACAAGTACTTTATCTCCTGGTGTGAACTACCTAAGGCGTGTGCCCCTGTCGTACAGGCGGATTTGCCGTTCTTGAGCCTGCTGCAAATTCTCCTGGGTTAGGTGTGTGAGTGTGTGGAGTTTTGCGCGCAGGTCGATAACGTATTGAATTTCGTTTTTGCTTGTTGAAGGTCCCTCCTCCCAATTTTCCCACAGAACATCTAGAATGCCATGCGCCTTACGCCCATATAATAATTCGAACGGGGAGAACCCCGTGGAGGCTTGTGGGACCTCTCGCACTGTGAATAAAAGGGGCTCGAACCATTTATCCCAGTTGCATGCGTCCTCACAAATTTCTTAATTAAGTTTTTGAGGGTGCGATTAAACCGTTCAACTAAGCCGTCCGTTTGTGGGTGATAAACGCTGGTGCGGATAGGCTTAATTCCCAGTAACCCATACAGTTTGTGACATCAACGCAGTGCCTTGATCAGTCAGAATCTCTTTGGGGATTTCGACTCGGGAGATGACACGGAAGAGTGCTTCTGCAATAGTACATGCTGAGATATTGTGAAGAGGCACTGCTTCTGGATTTCGCGTTGCATAGTCCACCAGAACTAAAATAAAGCGATATCCTCGTGTTGACCAATCTAATGGCCTATGAGATCCATCCCAATTCTTTTGAACGGGGTCTCGATTAATGGCAGAGGGTGCAAAGGCGCTTTTGGAATGGCCGCTGGATTTACTAACTGGCATTTGCGGCACGCCGTACACCACCTACGGACATCGCCGCAAATCCCTGGCCAATAGAACCAGGCCATTATTTGGGGTAGTGTCTTATCCTGCCCCAAGTGTCCAGCCATGGGATTAAAGTGAGCCGCCTGGAATACAAATTCCCAGCAGCTCTTTGGGATCAAAAGCTGTGTTATCGGTTCTTTAATCTGAGTGTCCTGTGTCACTCGGTATAATCTATCCTTTATAATGGAAAAATCAGGGAAGGACGGGGTGGCGTTTGGCTGGAGTGTTTGACCATCGATTACTCTCACTTGGTCAAACGCATGCCGCAGAGTCTAGTCTCGCGACTACTCTAACGGGAAATCCATGAGGGATTCCCCAAGAGAGGGAGGAGGAGCCTGCTGCTCCTCAATCTGACGCGGTGATGACGTAGACGGCTCTGTGACAGCTGCTCCCACCAATGCCACACCGGGACCTCCCCCCGCTAAACTATGGCAGGCCCCACTCTTCACTAAATGAGTCATTAATTCCGCAAATCCCAGCCAATCAGTCCCCAAAATTATCGAGTGGGTAAGGCGAGGATTAACTGCTGCCTTTACTCTAAATTTCTCCCCTCAAAATAGAATGTGGACCAACACTAAAGGGTAGTTGTGAACATCCCCATGCACACACAACACCTTCACCAATTGTGCTCTCCCCAATGCCTTGTCTTCCACCAGGCTTTGGTGGATTGAGGTCTGATTACAGCCGGAGTCCACCACAGCCTGATATGTATCCCCTTGGATACTCACCGGTATGCGATATGCTCCGGCCCGATCAAGGGCGGTCCCTGGCGCGTCGGGGATCCGGACCACCGCGCCCACCTCCATCGCAGAGCACTGATGCCGGAGATGCCCCGGCTCCCTGCAGCGCCAGCAAACCAGCCCAGGCTCTCTCTCTGCACCGGTGTTCCGGAGCTCACTCACCTGAGGGGGGGAGAGACAGACACGGAAATGGGAAACAGTAGGGCACCGCGGGTGCAGCGGGCCAGTTGGGGTGGAGCTGGCCCCCACCTCCGCGGTGGGGGAACGGGGTGAGGACGAGGAACAGAAGGGGAGGGGAGAGAGAGAGAGAGGAGGGGGAGAAGAAGAGACATGCTGTTCTGCCGTCGGAACAGCCGCCAAATGGTCCTCTACCAGCTCGATGGCCTGATCCAGCGATTCCGGGTGATGGCACTGGACCCACTCCGCTGTTCCTCCGGGAAGTCGGGCAATGAATTGTTCCAGTGCCACCAGGTCAATGATTCCTTTGGCATTGCGGTTGTTGGCCCTCAGCCACCGCCGGCAGGCATCCCGGAGTTGCTGGCCAAACGCAAACGGCTGACCAACCTCCTCTAGGCGCAGTGAGCAGAAGCACTGCTGTTGTTGCTCCAGGATGTGCCCCACACGCTGGAGGATGGCCCTGCGGAGGTCGGTGTAGACCAGCCGGCTGTCGGCGGGGAGCTGTAGCATGGCCAGCTGCCCCTCACCCGTTAGCAAGGGGAGGAGGCGTGCCATGCGCTGTTCCACCAGCCAGCCCCATGCCTCTGCTGCCTGCTCAAAGAGAGCAAGGAAGGCCTTGGGGTCGTCGTGCGGGCCCATCTTCGTTAGGGTGAGGTGGGGAGGGTCTGCGGCAGTGGTGACGGTGGAACCTGCCGACGCGAGCAGGTGTCGTAACGCCTGGCGAGCTTCCTGCTGCACCAGCACCAGGGCCTCGAACCTTTGCTCATGCTCCTTCCGGAGGGTGACCAGCGCCTGGTGCTGGCTCTGTACTCCTGTTGGGCCGTGGCGAGGGCATGGATCAGGTCCTTGAAAGGGGAGGACTCCATGGTGCTCTTCTCCTCTGCGCTCCGTCCCAGGTTTCAGCACCACTGTAAGAATCTGAGCAGGTGGGTGGAGCACAGAAGCATGGCAGGCCAGAACTCAGTTCTCTCAAACTCTTTATTTTAGCTTTTCAGCTTTCACTTTACACTCTCCCAGTCACACGCATGCACACACACAAGCGTTCTGGTTGGGGAGAGAGCTCCCTTTCTCTGCTCTCTCTCTCTCCTTTTATAGGGCGCAGTCACTGGGGAAGACAGACAAACACAGGTTAACTCACATCAGGTGCAGTGATTCTGCCACTTACCTTCCCTGACTCCGCCCTCCATTCACAGACCGACGCTTGACCATGCCCCCGCTGCCACAATAACCCAAAAACGGTTAGAGATAGAGAGATGTTTATCATTATCAACATATAGGAAGACATATATAGCTTTCATTTGGCACCGTGACCTTTGACCTTGTTTTTTTGTTTGTTTGTGTATGTGTCTGTCTGCTAACAATCTAGCATCTTGACAGTTGCACCAGTTAACTTCAAGTTTTCAGTGTAGGTAGGTGTAGAAATTGTTTAAGGTGGGTGGAGCACAGAAGCACGGCAGGCCAGAACTGAGTTCTCTTAAACTCATTTTATTTACACTTTTCAGTGTCTACTTTACTCTCCCAGTCACACGTGCGCACATACAAGCATTCTGGTTGGGGAGACAGCCCCCTTCCTCTGCTCTCCCTCTCCTCTGATAGGGCGCGGTCACTGGGGAAGACACACAAACATAGGTTAATTCCCATCAGGTGCAGTGATTCTGCCACTTACCTTCCCTGACTCTGCCCTCCATTCACAGGCCGACGCTTGACCACGCCCCTGCTGCCACATACCCCCACCCCCTGACTCAGGCCGGGGAGCTGTCTGGCCTGCAGCTGACTCCCCCCCCTTTACGGGAGATGAAATCCGCCATAACCATCTGCGCCCCCGGCCTGTGGACCACCTCGAACTTAAACGGCTGGAGTGCCAGATACCAACAGGTGATCCATGCATTGGCATTCTTCATGTGGTAGAGCCACTGCAGGGGTGCGTGGTCCAACCAGAGGGTGAAAGGGCACCCCAGCAAGTAGTAGCGGAGGGTGAGGACCACCCACTTGATGGCGAGGCACTCTTTTTCTATGCTGCTGTACCTGCCCTTGCGCACCGACAGCTTCCGGCTGATGTATAGCACTGGACGGTCCCCCCCTCCCCCTCCTCAGACAGAACAGCCCCCAGCCCTCTGTCTGACACGTCTGTCTGCAAAACAAAGTGGAGAGAAAAGTCAGGGGAGTGTAACAGTGGCCCCCCACACAGTGCAGCCTTTACCTTAGAGAAAGCCCGCTGGCATTGCTCCGTCCACTGGACTGGATCTGGTGCCCCCTTTTTAGTGAGATCAGTCAGCGGGCTGGTGACATCTGAATAATTAGGTATAAACCTACGATAGTAGCCAGCCAGCCCCAGGAACTGTCTCACCCCCTTTTTGGTCTTGGGCCTTGGGCAGGCCTCAATCGCTGCTGTCTTATTGATTTGGGGACGCACCTGCCCATTGCCCAAGTGGAAGCTCAGATACCGTACTTCCACCTGCCCAATCGCACACTTCTTCGGGTTGGCTGTGAGACCCGCTCGCCTCAGCAACCTAAGGACGGCCCTTAGATGTTGTAGGTGCCGCTGCCAGTCATTACTATAGATAATGATGTTGTCCAGGTATGCGGCCGCATAGGTGGCATGGGGGCGGAGGACCCTATTCATAAGCCGCTGAAACATAGCGGGCACCCCAAACAGCCCAAAAGGAAGTGTGACAAACTGGTGTAAGCAAAATGGTGTGGAAAAGGCTGTTTTCTCTCAGGATAGTGGAGTCAAGGGGATCTGCCAATATCCTTTTGTCAAATCCAGTGTCAAATAAAAATGAGCCGTGCCTAGTAGATCGAGCAACTCGTCAATACGAGGCATTGGGTATGCATCAAATTTAGACACCGCGTTGACTTTTCTATAGTCCACACAGAACCGGACTGACCCATCGGCCTTGGAAACCAAGACCACCTGGCTGCTCCAGTCACTGTGCGACTCCTCAACGATGCCCATTTCGAGCATGGCCTCGAGTTCTTCCCGAACCACCTTTTTCTTGTGTCCGGGCAGTCTATAAGGGCAGCTGCACACTACTACCCCTGGGGACGTCTCAATGTGGTGTTTTATGAGGTGGGTATGGCCGGGCAGGGGCGAAAACACATCAGAAAACTCTGTCTGCAACTGGGTGACCTCCGTGAGTTGGGTCGGGGAGAGGTGGTCTCCACAGGGGACCAGAGCGGTGGGCGATGTCAATTTTCCCTTTTGAACCTCCGGCCCCAGCTCCGCCTTCTCTGAAACCACCGACACCAATGCCACAGGGACCTGCTCATTCCAAAGTTTTAACAGATTGAGGTGGTAAATCTGTAACGCCCCACCCCTGTCCATTCGCCTCACCTCATAGTCAACGTCTCCGACTCGCCGTGTGACCTCAAAGGGTCCTTGCCACCTGGCGATCAATTTGGAGCTCAATGTGGGCAACAACACGAGTACTTTATCTCCCAGTGTGAACTACCTAAGGCACGTGCCCCTGTTGTACAGACGGACTTGATGTTCTTGGGCCTGCCACAAATTCTCCTGGGTTAGGTGCATTAGTGTGTGGAGTTTGGCGTGCAGGTCGATAATGTATTGAATTTCATTTTTGCTTGTTGAAGGTCCATCCTCCCAGTTTTCACACAGCACATTTAGAATGCCACGTGGCTTCCGCTCTTATAATAATTCGAACAGGGAGAACCCCATGGAGGCTTGTGGGACCTCTCGCACTGCGAATAACAGGGGCTCGAGCCATTTATCCCAGTTGCGTGTGTCCTTGCTTACAAATTTCCAAATTATGTTCTTGAGTGTGTGATTGAACCATTCAACTAAGCCATCTGTTTGTGGGTGATAAATGCTGGTGCGGATAGGCTTAATTCCCAGTAACCCATACAGTTCGCGCAGTGTGCATGACATAAACGTAGTGCCTTGATCAGTCAGAATCTCTTTGGGGATTCTGACTCGGGAGATGACGTGGAAGAGTGCTTCTGCAATACTACGTGCTGAGATATTGCAAAGAGGCAATGCTTCCGGATTTCGCGTTGCATAGTCCATCAGGACTAAAATAAAGCGATATCCTCGTGCTGACCGATCTAATGGCCCGACAAGATCCATCCCAATTCTTTCAAACGGGGTCTTGATTAATGGCAGGGGGCGCAAAGGCGCTTTTGGAATGGCCGCTGGATTTACTAACTGGCATTCGCAGCACGCCGTACACCACCTACAGACATCGCCGCGAATCCCTGGCCAGTAGAACTGGGCCATTATTCAGGCTAGTGTTTTATCCTGCCCCAAGTGTCCAGCCATGGGATTAAAGTGAGCTGCCTGGAATATAAATTCCCGGCGGCTCTTTGGGATCAAAAGCTGTGTTATCGGTTCTTTAGTCTGAGTGTCCTGCGTCACTCGATATAATCTATCCTTAATAATGGAGAAATAGGGGAAGGATGGGGTGGCGTTTGGCTGGAATGTTTGACCATCGATTACTCTCACTTGGTCAAACGCATGCCGCAGAGTCCCGTCTCGCGACTGCTCTAATGGGAAATCCACGAGGGATTCCCCAAGAGAGGGAGGAGGAGACTGCTGCTCCTCAATCTGACATGGTGATGAAGTAGATGGCTTTGTGACAGCTGCTCCTGCCAATGCCACACTGGGACCTCCCCCCGCTAAATTATGGCAGGCCCCACTCTTCACTAAATGTGCCATTAATTCCCTAAATCCCAGCCAATCAGTCCCCAAAATTATCGAGTGGGTAAGGCGAGGATTAACCGCCACCTTTATTCTAGATTTCTCCCCTCGAAATAGAATGTGGACCAACACTAAAGGGTAGTTGTGAACATCCCCGTGCACACACAACACCTTCACCAATTGTGCTGTCCCCAATGCCTCATCTTGCACAAGGCTTTGGTGGATTGAGGTCTGATTACAGTCAGAGTCCACCAAAGCCTGATACATATCCACTTGGATACTCACCTGTATGCAATATGCTCCAGCCCAATCGAGGGTGGTCCCTGGCACGTCGGGGATCTGGACCACCGCACCCACCTCCATCGCTGAGCACTGATTGCTGGAGGTGCCCCAGCTCCCCGCAGCACCAGCATACCGGCCCAGGCTTTCCCTCTGCACCGGTGTTCCAGAGCTCACTCACCTGTCGGGGGGAAGACACAGACACAGAAGTAGGAAATGGTAGGGCACTGCGGGTGCGGCGGGCCGGGTGGGGTGGAGCCGGCTTCCGCCTCCGTGGTGGGTGAATGGGGCGAGGATGAGGAACAGAAGGGGAGAGAGAGAGAGAGAGAGAGAGAGAGGAGAGGGGAGAAGAGGAGACGTGCTGTCCTGCCATCGGAACAGTCACCATATGGTCCTCCGCCAGCTCGATGGCCTGATCCAGTGATGCCGGGTGATGGCAGTGGACCCACTCCGCTGTTCCTTCGGGAAGTCGGGCTACGAATTGTTCCAGCACCACTAGGTTGATGATTCCCTCGGTGTCACGGTTGTTGGCCCTCAGCCACCGCCGGCAGGCGTCCCGGAGTTGCTGGCCAAACACGAACAGCCGGCTGACCTCCTCCAGGCGCAGTGCGCAGAAGCGCTGCCATTGCTGCTCGGGGTGCGCCCCACACGTTGGAGGACGGCCCTGCGGAGGTAGCCGTAGACCAGCCGGCTGTCGGCGGGGAGCTGTAGCACGGCCAGCTGCGCCTCGCCTGTTAGCAGGGGGAGGAGGCGCGCCATGCGCTGTTCCACCGGCCAACCCCACACGTCTGCTGCCTGCTCAAAAAGAGTGAGGAAGGCCTCGGGGTTGTCATGCTGGCCCATCTTTGTTAGGGTGAGGTTGGGAGGGTCCGCGGCGGTGGTGACGGTGGAACCCGCCAACACGGGCAGGTGCCGGAACGCCTGGCGATCTTCCTGCTGCGCCAGCACCAGGGCTTCAAACCGTTGTTCCTGCTCCTCCCGGAGGGTGACCAGCGCCTGGTGCTGGCTCTGTTGGGCCGTGGTGAGGGCATGGACCAGGTCCTTGAAGGGGGAGGACTCCATGAGCCTGTTCTCTTCTGTACTCCATCCTGCACCACTGTAGAAATCGTTTAAAGTGGGTGGAGCACAGAAGCACAGCAGGCCATTACTGAGTTCTCTTAAACTCTTTTTATTTGCATTTTTCAGTGTCTACTTTACTCTGCCAGTCACACGCGCGCACACACAAGCATTCTGGTTGGGGAGACAGCCCCCTTTCTCTGCTCTTCCTCTCCTCTTATAGGGCACGGTCACTGGGGAAGACACACAAACATAGGTTGATTCCCATCAGGTGCAGTAATTCTGCCACTTACCTTCCCTGACTCCGCCCTCCATTCACAGACCGACGCTTGACCACGCCCCCACTGCCACAGTGGGCAATGGTTCATAGATTATCTGATTAAATATTGGGGGTAATCGGGTCAAGATGAAGGTCAAGGTCACCGGAAAGGTCAACCTTTTGGTCAAAATAACATATTTTCCATTATAACTCAAAAACAGTTGCCGATAGACAAGTGTTTACTATTATAAGCATATAGGAACTCCCATATGGCCTTTCATTTGGCACCATGATCTTTGACCTTGAGTGATCTTGAAAGGTCAAACTCAAGGATTTTCAGAGGGCTAGAACTTGAAAACAGTTGATGGTAGACAGATGTTTACCATTATCAACTTATAGGAAGTGCCATATGGTCTTTCATTTGGCACCATGACTGTTGACCTTGAATGACTTTGAAATGTCAAACTCAAGGTTAGGGATTTTCATAGGACTATCACCTGACAGCTGATTGAGAAATATTACCATTATCAACATATTGGTATAAAATAAGTGCTGCTAGGTGAGATGTGTTTTGCCTGGCGACACTTGTTGCAAATGTTAAATTAATAATAATAAATTATAATATTGTTTTTGTCACTGATTTATATAAAATCTATAATCTGCTCAAGGGTGTGATTTTATTACAGGCAACAAAACAGGATTTTAACCTTCTTCACATTGTACCTAATAACACCATTACCATTGAAAAACATCACCGAAATTTGGGGGGGGGGGGGGGGGGGTTGTCACCCCATGAATGTGAATCAGAAGAGTTACGCAATATTGTCTTAACTTTGCCACATACTGTATAAACTGGAAATCGTCTCAATCCTGCCTAGTTCCACTATGTTAACAGTAATTGTGAGGTTGTTGGAAGGGTAGAGATTCAGCATCTAGAGTCCTCTGGTGGTCCTTCATCACCAGGATATTGAACATCCTGCCACATTAATCATACTGTTTTTGTGTCCTGGGACACATGCCCCCTCCTCACTTAGATCAAATAAAAGCCCAATGATAAATTACTCGTCATATCGTTAGAATAAAAATAGCATGCAGAGAGGAGGAGGGGCATGGGGACAGTTGTTTGGAGGTGCGCCAGTGTTTCGCTGGTATAAAGATGATGAGTTGAGTCCATGGGGAATGCTGTATGTGGAAACTTTTTGTATTTGACATTGAGTTCAGTCAAATGAAGAGTAGATTTTAGATTATAGATGTCATACATCCCACAAGACATCATATGTGTTTGTTTACCTGTACTATACATTTTCACTGAAACTAAAATGAGTTCACTGATGTAAACTTACATGTACATCAGGATAATCAATGTTAATCCGTCATCTGTTCATTATTCTGTCTGATACACCACTGATGGGAGAAGCCATGGCCTAACGGTTAAAGAAGCAGCTTTGGGGCCAAAAGGTTGCCGGTTCAATTCCTTGGACTAGCAGGAATAGCTGACGTGCCCCTAAGCAAGACACCTAACCCTCAACTGCTTCCCCCCCCCCAGGCTGCTCTGGATATGTTGTACGTCACTCTGGATAAGAATGTCTGCTAAATACCTGTAGTGTAATATAATGATGGGTCACTTGAAAAATGCAGGAGAGTAATAAAAAACTCTTTAAATGTCCAGCATGCAGATGAAGCACTCATAAAGACATTGTCCTTCTTATGTTTGCTTTTATATATTTTTTTCTTATATCATAATGGCCATGATTGCTCTGCTGTGGTATGCGTTTATCATGATTTAGCCAAAAATTAGACGAATTTCCACAGTCTGGCCTGAATATGAACATCAGGAATGATGAACGGGCCTTACACTGAGACATAAACAAAGAACAATGATGTGGCATCTGGGATGCCCGATGACACCCTGATGAAAAGTCTAGCATGTCAGAATTTTTTGTATTTGTTTTTCTTGCCTATTTTTTTTTTTAACAGTATGTGTTTATATTGTCTAGATGTACTCCCAGGGCTCCCTTGCAAAAGAGATTTAATATCTCAATCGGATATCAGCTGGTAAAATAAAGGACAAATAAAAAAAATAAAAATTTTTGATTACTCCTTTGACATTTTCATTGATGTTCCATGATTGACAGTTTCTTGAGCCTCCTCCCCGATGACATGCAAGGACACGAATGGTGTTTGGTCATGAACAAACTTGTAGTGTTGCCTGTCTCCTAACCAAGACATGGCAAGAACTCATGGCACTGGTATACGATAGCCTAATCTGACATGGTGACCATCGTGAAAGACAAAAATATCATCTAGTTTGATCTCGGAGTAATGCATTCTGCTCAGTTGTAAGTTTAATCCTTAAATTAATACACAAGTTCATCTGAAATAAATGCAGGACCAATATTCACAGATTGCCTAAACCCTGATAAAAACTTTATGAATATTGTAAAATTGACACATGAACTCGTAAAACATAAGAACACATCAGTATCCTGTCCGGTTTTCAAGGACGACCGAGGCTGCCTGGTCTGCAATAAAATGGTCTGCTTTATTATGATGTACGTGGCTCATGCTGTATATCTTACCAATCAGCAAAGAAAGCTCCTGGTGTGTGTGTGTGTGTGTGTGTGGTGACTTCTATAGCTTTCTGTATGATTAGAGTGGTAGCTGTAGCAGTTGCTGAAAGCTCCTTGATCTGCGGCCTTGTTAAATCATTACAATAACAGTAATAAGACAAGGCCGTGGGGCTGGGGAAAATGAGTCTGAATGATTTTCTTCAGAAAACAAAGAAGTGTGTTATATACTGTATGGCTGTCCATCATCATCATCATCATCATCATCATTTCCACATCATCCTCACCTTTTCCTCAGGGCTTGTGTACTGTACACACTTATCATATTAATAACAAATGCTATACATAGCATGTTTATTGCAACATTAAACCATCTAACTGTCTCTCTTTGGGTTGACTGGTATTGCTAATTTTGCTCCTAGGCCGTGTTAGCTCAAATCAAGTCCCAAATGAGCATATCACTGCAGTTTATGACCTTCCTTCCCTTTCTCCATCACACTCGACTCGACTACTGAATGGCTCGCTAATTAGCTTAAGAGATCAAACAGGTGTGTATCAAAACAGCTTTGAGTAAAACAACTAACCTTTTGGATATGTTTATCTTAACCTCTGATATTAATGCTGGAGCATGCAGAGGATCATGGAACCTGAAAAAAAACACAGCTGTAGGAGTTATAGCCTGATCAGGTATCGAGACAATGGGCGAAATTTACGTCTCAGCAATGTCGCTGTGATCTCTTCGGCTAACTGGGTATTTTTATCATCACCTGCAACTTTCAACCATCCTGGACAATTTAAAACCTGTGAATCCAGCACACTCTTTCTTTCTTTACTTTATACTGTCATTGTCTATTCCCTCATAACTGATGAGGTTTCCACATTTAACAGTTATTCCATGAAATCGAGTCGTACATGAGCTGATAGGCAACGAGGTGCGTAGCACCAAGTTGTCTATAATCCATGTACGAGGAGATTGAGTGGAATAACTGTTTTATTCTATTCACATTCACTGGATTTTGAGAAAACAGAGCATTTCTATTTTTTGCAAATTCGATAAATAAAAACTTTATACAAAACGTCCGACAAAATAATTTCCGCTTAGAATGTAAACAAATTGGCAAAATGACAGGAGCAATTTGTGAAAAATGTGCTAATAATAATAATAATTCTTAAAAATTTTTAAAAAGATACATTCTTACCATCAAATATTTTTATTCCATATTTTATTGCTTTTTTTCTATTTTGGGGGGTTTTGTTTTCAATTAGAGTTTTTATTCATCCTCGGTTGGTTCAGCAACACACACCACCATTTTGTTTTTCTCAACTCATGGTATATGAGCTGATATCCTCATAGTAGAGTAGCCAATCAGAGCACGCGACTGCTCATATCCAGTGAATGTGGATAGAATAATAGATAATACACTGCAACCACGCTATAATGGACACAAATTAAATCATTGGTGATTTGTAACACATGAATGAATTGAATGGTGATGATTTAGAAAACAGAGCAAGTCAGTGTTTGGACAGTGACAACGATACACCGGTAACCTCCATTATTTCCATAACAGATGAAGAAATCAATCATCGCCTCCGTTCATGATCCTTTAACTCAGTCAGTGAACTGAGATAGCGACTCGGGAGAAGAAATTCTGTGATAAGGAGGATGTGCCTAAAATTTCACATATAACGTGAGTGTTTTTTGTGAAAAATGGGTCCATTTCAGTATTATGAACTTTTCAGTATAACAAGCTACTTGGACATCCCCCGAGGAGTTCATTATAGTGGGGTTGCAGTGTATTTCATTTTCCGATTTCTCAGTCCAAACTAAAATAAACAGGAATTCGGGCTCATATTTCCACTAATAATAAATTACTGCTGAGAACTTTCACTATTCATTTCATTTCTATTAAAGATTAGGAAAACATCATGCTATTACACCAAATTTGGTTGAATTCTCAGATCAGAAGGTGTGGACTCATTTTCTACCGCAGTACGTCTCTGACATTAGTTATGGCTGTAACATACACTAACTCACATGTTTATATTAATGCACTCATTCTAATACGTTATTGCTAGTTTAGAAAACATGAGTGTGGCAGTTCCTTACGAGTGGGTGGAGCACAGAGGACGGCAGGACAGAGATCAGGTTTGTACATAGGCTTTATTGCCACACTTTTCAGTCTAACAATATTTTCCCACAATAGAGAGACACACACACACACACACACACACACCAGCGTCTCGTCCAGGGATGAGTTCCCCTCTGCTCTCACTCTCCCTCCTTAAATAGGGCGCGGTTTACTGGGGAGAACACACACATAACATAGGTTAATCACACTCAGGTGAAGCAATTCTGCCACTTACCTTCCCCAACTCCGCCCTCCTGTCACAGACCGGCGCTTGACCACGCCCCCGCTGCCACAATGAGCTTCAACAATATGTTCAGATTTTTCTCCCCTTTCTATGTCACAAGTGAAGCTCATTAGAATGATCCCGCCTCCTCATCTGAGTAGCTCCACTCACGGCTTGAGAACTGTCTTTGCGAATATTGAATGAATATTCATGAGGACAGTGCTACCAGATTGGCTGGCAGAAAGAGGGGGTGGGACATAATACATAATACATAAGAGCAGTGGCTCATTATCTTTTAAAGGAGCAGACCGTTACTCAAATCAGCTGTTCTGAATAGAGCTGTTTCAACAGAGTGAGAAAGTTCAGACTTTATCCTTGTGGTATTTTGAGCAAAGCATGTCACAGACATTTTATTAAAACATCAAAGAACTGGGTTGACTTGTGGAAAAGGTGTATAATAGGTAATTTTTAACAATGAAAAATATATCATTCTTGGCATGATGATGTTTATTTAACATTTGTGGAAGGAGTCTCCAGTTCCGGCCCTTTGTAACAATCAGTCAGGGAAAATTTTCAGGGCAAAAGAGGTTTTGAGGTTTCTTTGTAACAGGACACGATGTTTTTTTTTATTATTAGCCTTATTAACTTTGAGAGAGGAGAAAAGAGAGACTGGTGAGAGGCCGAATCTTTACAGCTACTATAGCGTAAGTGATATAGCAGTACAAGCCAATATGAGATCAAATAAACCACCAGTTTTATCAAGTGAACAAAACATCAATCCAAGAAAATGTCAAAATTCTTTCTAGTCAGAATGACTTTCCTAGTTAATAGTTTTCCTTAAGTGGTTATGAATTCATCCTACTCTCTTTTGTATCTCATCTGCTGACACAGAACCGCTCTTAAAGTGAAGGAAGTCTACAGCTTGTAAATCCTGGACATCAAGCAACCAGGTCACTTCTCAGGACCATGCACGAGACTCGGAGTCAAGGGGTCCAAAGCTGCCTCATTCTAGGGGAGTGTAAACTTCTGCATCCTGTTTCTCCGCTCCCCTGGAGGTGGCCAAGCTTGATTTATCGACTGTGTGCTAATGTTACTCTGGTGAACTTTTCAGGGAACCCTACGGTTTACAATGTGAGACTTTAAATCTACAGTATTTATATGATATTATGTAAGGAAATGGAGGGTCTGCTCTTCCTTCTGGGAGGCTGAACTGGAAGAATTGCTCCAGTAGGGTAGACGTGAGCACATACACACTCAATTTGCAGGTTTTTTTGGGGGGTCAGTCTCCATACAGTTCCTCATTTCTCACCAGGATCATCAATATCATGATTTGTGTGAACATCAGAAGCTTCTAATGCGGCATATACACATCTGATTTGTCCTCGATGCTTGGGGACAAGTGAGCGTGAGAGAAGTTCTTGGTTGAGGTGAAGGAAGGTTTACAGAACCAGCATGCAGTTATGGCTGTGCATTCACTCACAAGATTCCTTTAAATGCTTTAAATTCCTCCCTGATCTGAACAACACCTGATCTGGCTTCATCACTCCTACTCGAGATAAACAATGGATTTTTTTTTTGCCTCAGAATGTAACCCCAAAGATCAAAGTTTTATCAGTTTTCTTGGTGTTGGCATGTGCAGGTAGTTACCTACAGAAATTTAACATTTAACATGTGCAGATGGACATATATTTTCTCAAATGAAGCTATTCCCAAATGGAATAAAAGTGTGTTTTGAGCTTAAGTTTAAAAAGAAACACAGAAGAAGCTTCTGTCTGAGGTCTGCTGGTTCCAGACCCTTGGCATGATCACCTTTTTGTTTTCAAGGAAGTAAAAGTGAAGTCCAGTTTCCGTGCCACAATCTTAAGATGCCACAGTGTGACAAATCAGTTAATAACCAACAGTTAATAAATAACAGGATCCAACGTTTTCATTCTGAGTCTTCCTAAAATGCTATTTCATTCTTTTTCCTTTTTCTCTCAGTGTTTTTCACACAGATTAATTAATGTTTGCTCTTTTCACTGCCATTTATAAATTTCCATTACTACGACAGATGATTTCCAACTTTCTATAATGGAGAAAAAAAAGCTTGCTAAAGTGCACAAAACTTTATTAGCACACTTTAGTGGTCTTGCAACTGCACTAATGACAGCAACACTGAAAAATTTTTGTTTTTTGTTCCCCATATTCGCCCTCCATCCAGCTCTCCTTTATCTTTTCCAACTGCTGTATCACAGCACACTGTAACACACTAAGAGGAAAGCGCTATCTACCCTCTTCCACATACAGTAAGCTCACAGATGACTCACTGTGATTGACAGAGGAGAGAGAATATGCCCCTCCCACCCAGACAACATGGCCAAATTTGCTCTCATAAGTTATCTCATGGAATCCCAGCCATCGATAGGATTTGACCTTTGACCTCATGATGAGAGGGCTGAGCTGCTCAGGGTCATGTGCTAAAATGTACACAATTATATTCAATAAGATTAAAGCTCCACATTTACTGTGCTAGGTTTATTTAACCATGTTAAAACTTTGAACTTTAAGCATTATAATTATGTCTATTTCACTATTTTCTGCGAGAATATTACGATTGGAAGCTGGACGTCTTCTAGTGACCAGCCTAATGCCGACTGGTTCAACTATTTTTTTGTGCATCTTGGAGCCAAAATGCACTTAAAGTGCATGTAGAAAGCTATCAATGTTTATGAAAAAGGTTTATGAACTACCACGAGAAATTCAGGATCATCGACGCATAAAGTAATTAAATGCATTATTATTGTCGTTACTTTTAACACAATATAGAAAAATTGTCTCATCTCATCTCATTATCTGTAGCCGCTTTATCCTGTTCTACAGGGTCGCAGGCAAGCTGGAGCCTATCCCAGGTGACTACGGGCGAAAGGCGGGGTTCACCCTGGACAAGTCGCCAGGTCATCACAGGGCGACACACAGAGACACAGACAACCATTCACACTCACATTCACACCTACGCTCAATTTAGAGTCACCAGTTAACCTAACCTGCATGTCTTTGGACTGTGGGGGAAACCGGAGCACCCGGAGGAAACCCACGCGGACACGGGGAGAACATGCAAACTCCGCACAGAAAGGCCCTCGCCGGCCACGGGGCTCGAACCCGGACCTTCTTGCTGTGAGGCGACAGTGCGAACCACTACACCACCGTGCTGCCCCTTGAAAAATTGTATCGAGTTAAATTAAAGAACTCAGTTGGACATTTAAGCAGAAGTATATTGTACTTTACGGTTTCATGCAAAATTATTCCATAATGCAATTTTATTTAGAGTACAATCGATGTACAGTACTGTGCAAAAGTCTTAGCCCCCTATTTGTTTTTTCATACAAACTTTGTTATAGATTTCTATAGTCAGTCCAAAATCATTTTAGAGTCCAAACGTTCATTTTCCAGCACAAAATTAAATGTTACAGGAAAAAAAGTTTGTATCTGAGCAGCATACTCCATAAGAGAGCACTTTTCAGATTAAAAAAGAAAACATAATGAAGGCTACTGGAGCAAAATTTTGGTGCAAAATGAAGAAGCAAGTCTGACAAAGTGTCCAGAAGAACTGTGGCTGGTTCTGTAAGATTTTCAGTAAAACCTACAGATATTTCCTTATAAAACTGCTGGACCTGAGACGGATATATATATATATATACACTGAGTGCAGAATTATTAGGCAAGTGAGTATTTTGACCACAACATCCTTTTAATGCATGTTGTCCCACTCCAAGCTGTTTAGGCTTGAAAGCCTACTACCAATTAAGTATATCAGGTGCTGTGCATCTGTGTAATGAGAGGGGGTGTGGTCTAATGACATCAACACCCTATATCAGGTGTGCATAATTATTAGGCAACCTCTTTTCCTCTGGCAAAATGGGTCAGAAGAGAGATCTGACAGACTTTGAAAAGTATAAAATTGTGAGATGTCTTGCAGACGGATGCAGCACTCTTGAAATTGCGAAGATGTTGAAACGTGATCACCGAACAATCAAGCGTTTCATTGCAAATAGTCAACAGGGTCGAAAGAAGCGTGTGGGGAAAAAAAGGCGCAAAATAACTGCACATGATCTGCGGAAAATCAAGCGTGAAGCTAACAAACAGCCATTAGCATCCAGTTCTGCCATATTCCAGAGTTGCAACATTCCTGGAGTGTCAAAGAGTACAAGGTGTGCAATACTGAGGGACATGGCCAAGGTAAGGAAGGCTGAAAAACAACCACCACTGAGTAAGGCACACAAGATAAAACGTCAAGACTGGGCCAAGAAATATCTTAAGACTGATTTTTCTAAGGTGCTGTGGTCTGATGAGATGAGAGTGACTCTTGATGGGCCAGATGAATGGGCCTGTGGCTGGATCAGTAATGGGCACAGAGCTCCACTCCGACTCGGACGCCAGCAAGGTGGAGGTGGAGTACTGCTATGGGCTGGTATCATCAAAGACGAGCTTGTTGGACCTTTTCGAGTTGAGGATGGACTCAAACTCAACTCCCAGACCTACTGCCAGTTCCTGGAAGAAACCTTCAAGCAGTGGTATAGGAAAAAGTCAGCATCTTTCAAGAAGAACATGATTTTCATGCAGGATAATGCTCCATCTCATGCGTCCAAATACTCCACTGCGTGGCTAGCCAGTAAAGGTCTGAAAGGTGAAAAAAATAATGACATGGCCCCCTTGTTCACCTGACCTAAACCCCATAGAGAACCTGTGGTCCATTATAAAACGTGAGGTCTACAAAGAGGGAAAACAGTACACCTCTCTGAACAGCGTCTGGGAGGCCGTGGTTGCTGCTGCACACAATGTTGGTCGTGAACAGATAAAGAAATTGACGGAATCTATGGATGGAAGGCTTTTGAGCGTCCTCATGAAGAAGGGTGGCTATACTGGTCACTGATTTTGTTTTTGTTTTGTGTTTGAATGTCAGATATGTTTATTTGCAAATCTGGAGTTGTCATATCAGTGTACCTGGTGAAAATAAATAAGTGAAATGGCTACACATTTGGTTTTTATTAAGTTGCCTAATAATTCTGCACAGTGAAAGTTACCTGAACACATACATATTCTCCTAAAATGGCCAAAACTAAAAACACCCCACTCTAACTTCCATACATATTCAGCTTTGATATTTATGAGTCTTTTTGTTTGATTGAGAACATAGTTGTTGTTCAATAATAAAACTAATCCTCAAAAATACAACTTACCTAATAATTCTGCACTCCGTGTATATATATATATATATATATATATATATATATATATATATATATATATATATATATATAAAATTTTTTTTTTTTTAAGCAAAGGGTCGTCTCACACCAAATATTGACTTTGTTTCATTTATTATGGCTCACTGCTTACTGTTTATAGTATTTTTTTTAATGTTGAAACATTTCATTTCATTATTTTTAAGCCATTTTTGATCGACAGCATTTCTTTACATGTGCCTTTTGTACAGGACTGTATATTTGCCAGCGTTTTAGAAAAATTTATTTTAGCACATTTTAAATTCCATCCATCTATCCATTATCTGTAGCCGCTTATCCTGTACAGGGTCGCAGGCGAGCTGGAGCCTATCCCAGCTGACTACGGGCGAAAGGCGGGGTACACCCTGGACAAGTCGCCAGGTCATCACAGGGCTGACACATAGGCTACGTTTACATTAGACCGTATCTGTCTCGTTTTCTTCACGGATGCACTGTCCGTTTACATTAAAACGCCTGGAAACGCCGGGAAACGGGAATCCGCCAGCGTCCACGTATTCAATCCAGATCGTGTCAGCTCCGGTGCTGTGTCAACATTCAGAATACGCAGATACGCTGTGCTGAGCTCTAGCTGGCGTCTCATTGCACAACGTCACTGTGACATCCACCTTCCTGATTCGCTGGCGTTGGTCATGTGACGCAACTGCTGAAAAACGGCGCGGACTTCCGCCTTGTATCACCTTTCATTAAAGAGTATAAAAGTATGAAAATACTGCAAATACTGCCCATTGTGTAGTTATGATTGTCTTTAGGCTTGCCATCCTTCCACTTGCAAGTAGTAAGTGATATGCGCTGAGATCACACACACAGCGGCTCAGTCCTGAATCGTGGCTTGTGCACTTCACTCGCGCGCTGTGTGAGCTGCGCAGGGCCGGAGTGCGCACCCTCCAGAGGGCACTCGCTGTTCAGGGCGGAGTGATTTGGAGCGCAGGATGCCTGCGGAGCCGAGCGTATCCGTGTATTGGCGTTGCTGTGTGCAGGCGAATCGTGTATTGGTGTTGCTGTGTGCACACTAATCGTTTTAAAAACGTTAATCTGATGATCCGCTGATACAGTCTAATGTAAACATGGGCATAGACACAGACAACCATTCACACCTATGGTCAATTTAGAGTCACCAGTTAACCTAACCTGCATGTCTTTGGACTGTGGGGGAAACCGGAGCACCCGGAGGAAACCCACGCAAACTCCACACAGAAAGGCCCTCGCCGGCCACGGGGCTCGAACCCAGAACCTTCTTGCTGTGAGGCGACAGTGCAAACCACTACACCACCGTGCCGCCCTCATATTAAATTCATTACTTTGTTTATCTTTTGCTAGCTTTTACTTTTACTAACTGTACATTTATCCGAGAAGTATGTGTGTATTTTGATCGCATATTATCAAGTCTAGGTAGAAATAAAATGTAGTGATGCATCATCAGTGATGCAACTGAGGTTTGTTTGGGAGATCTGCATGTACACAACACACTCACGCACACAAAGACATAAATATACATACACATGGGGAACAAATCCTCCACAGAGATCATAAAAAAGTTCAATAATCAGAGGCGCTGTTTGAAGATAGCCGCCATCTGAATTTCTTTTTTCCTGTATTAGAAATAAAATCATTAGAAAAAGCACTGTGTCGGCAAAACCATACCTTTCTCTCAACACCAAATTGTATTTGTGGGAAGGATCTGTTTCTGTAGGAAATCCCAGTTTCTTGTGCTTTTGCTGAAACATCCACACACCCACACACACCACATGGCACAGATTTCTACCTTCTGTCATGTTTACATCTTGTGAATCCAGACAGGACCGGTTTTACTTTAATTGAAATGATGGAAGGAGAAATCCTGCCAAACAGCACTGATGATAAATCAATGTATGCATGTATTTCTTCTCATTAGCTTTATCTTGGGCTTCATTTTATGTATGAGGTATAATTTCATAATGCTGTTAACTCATTCATGAAGCAATTATTCATGATTTAAAAAAATCACAATTCATGGAGCTTTGAAGCTGACAACAATATTAAAATATGAATTTTGGATATTTGAATAGAGTATCACATTAAATTAAAAATCTCATCTCATCTCATTATCTCTAGCCACTTTATCCTTCTACAGGGTCGCAGGCAAGCTGGAGCCTATCCCAGCTGACTACGGGCAAAAGGCGGGGTACACCCTGGACAAGTCGCCAGGTCATCACAGGGCTGACACAGACAACCATTCACACTCACATTCACACCTACACTCAATTTAGAGTCACCAGTTAACCTAACCTGCATGTCTTTGGACTGTGAGGGAAACCGGAGCACCCGGAGGAAACCCACACAGACACGGGGAGAACATGCAAACTCCACACAGAAAGGCCCTCGCCGGCCCCGGGGCTCGAACCCAGGACCTTCTTACTGTGAGGCAACAGTGCTAACCACTACACCACCGTGCCGCCCTAAATTAAAAATATATTTTTCTATTTTCATAGGTTTTTATCTATCTATCTATTTATCTATCTAGTGCTTCCTAGAGGTAAGAGCTGATTTAAACTTCTGGGGCCTGGAGGAATTTTCTAGAATTTTGCACATCTTCTTAAATTTGCCTTTGAAGGCATTTTCATAATTAACAGTTATCCCATGAAATTGAGTCATACATGAGCTGACAGGCGACGAGGCGCATAGCACCGAGTTGTCTATAATCCATGTACGACAAGATTGAGTGGAAGAACTGTTTTATTCTATCCACATTCACTGGATTTTGAGAAATAGAGCATTTTTATTTTTATTTTTTACAAATTCAATAAATAAAAACTTTATACAAAAAGTCCGACAAAATCATTTCCACTTAGAATGTAAATGTGGCAGCGGGGGCGTGGTCAAGCGCCGGTCTGTGACAGGAGGGCAGAGTCAGGGAAGGTAAGTGGCAGAATCACTACACCTGAGAGCAATTAACCTGTGTTTGTGTGTCTTCCCAGTGACCGCGCCCTACTTAAGGAGGGAGAGCGAGAGCAGAGGGGCTCTTCCCGGAACCAGACGCCGAGTGTGTGTGTGTCTGTAAAAGTCATTCAAAATTGTTAGACTGAAAAGTGTGACAATAAAACAGTTTATCAACCTGAGCTCTGTCCTGCCGTCTTCTGTGCTCCGCCCATACATAAGAACTGCCACAGTGGTGCCGAAACCCGGGGCCTGGAGCGCAGAATGCCGAACCGCCCCATGGAGTCTTCCCCGTTCACCGACCTGGTCCACGCCCTCGCCATGGCCCAGCAAAGCCAGCACCAGGCGCTCGTCACGCTCCGTAAGGAGCAGGAGCAGCGTTTCGAGGCCCTGGTGTTGGCCCAGCAAGAGGACCGACAGGCGTTCCGGCACCTCCTCGCGTCGGCGGGGACAATCGACGCTTCCACCGTGGGCCTGTCCCCCCTCACCCTGACAAAGATGGGCCCGCAGGACAACCCCGAGGCTTTCATCACGCTCTTTGAGCAAGTCGCGGAGACCTCGGGGTGGTCGATGGATCAGCACGCGGCGCACCTCCTCCCCCTGCTAACGGGGGAGGCGCAGCTGGCCGCGCTACAGCTCCCCGCCGACCGCCGGCTGGCCTACACAGACCTTCGCCGGGCCATCCTCCAGTGTGTGGGGCGCACCACCGAACAGCAGCGCCAGCGCTTCCGCGCTCTGCGCTTGGAGGAAGTCGGCCACCCGTTCGCGTTTGGCCAGCAACTCCGGGATGCCTGCTGGCGGTGGCTGAGGGCCAACAACCGTGGAGTGGGTCCAGTGCCACTGCCCGGCGTCGCTGGATCAGGCCATTGAGCTGGCGGAGGACCATTTGGCGGCTGTTCCGGCGGCAGGACAGCAGACAGCATCTTCTCTTCTCTTCTCTTCTCTCTCTCTCTCCCCCTCCTTCTGTGTCTCGTCCTCGCCCCATTCCCCCACTGCAGAGGCGGGGGCCGGCGCTGGCCCGCCGCACCCGCGGTGCCCTCCCGTTTCGCCCTTCTGTGTCTGTCTCTCCCCCCCCCTCAGGTGAGTGAGCCCCAGAACACTGGTGCAGAGGGGAAGCCCGGGCTGGTCTGCTGGCGCTGCGGGGAACCGGGCCACCTCCAACAGCAGTGCACGGCAATGGAGGTGGGAGCGGTGGTTCGGATCCCCGACGCGCCAGAAGCCGGCCTCGATCGGGCCGGAGTGTATCGCATACCGGTGAGTATTCAAGGAGATACATATCAGGCGTTGGTGGATTCCGGTTGTAATCAGACCTCAATTCACCAAAGCCTGGTGCAAAACAAGGCATTGGGGGGAGCACAGGGGATGAAGGTGTTGTGTGTGCATGGGGACGTTCACAGCTACCCTTTGGTGTCAGTCCACATTTTTTTCCGAGGGGAAAAATTTATAGTGAAGGCGGCGGTTAATCCTTGCCTTACCCACTCTTTAATTTTGGGGACTGATTGGCCGGGATTTCAGGATTTAATGACACGCTTAGTAAAGAGTGGGTCCTGCCATTTAACAGGGGGAGGTCCCGGTGTCGCTTTGGCGGGAGCAGCTGTCACAGAGCCATCTACGTCATCTCCCCATCAGAGTGAGGAGCCGCCAGCCCCTCCTCTCTCTATTGGGGAATCCCTCGTGGATTTCCCATTAGAACAATCGTGAGACAAGACTCTGCGACATGCGTTTGACCAAGTGAGAGTAATCGATGGTCAAATGCTCCAGCCGAACGCCACCCCGTCCTTCCCCTACTTCGCGATTATGAAGGATAGATTATACCGAGTGACGCAGGACACTCAAACTAAAGAGCGAGTCACCAACTTTTAATTCCAAAGAGCCGCCGGGAATTGGTATTCCAGGTGGCTCACTTTAATCCCATGGCTGGACACTTAGGGCAGGATAAGACACCAGCCCGAATAATGGCCCGATTCTATTGGCCGGGGATTCGCGGCGATGTTCGTAGGTGGTGTACGGCGTGGCGCGAATGCCAGTTAGTAAATCCAGCGGCCATTCCAAAAGCGCCTTTGTGCCCTCTACCATTAATCAAGACCCCGTTCGAAAGGATTGGGATGGATCTCGTCAGGCCATTAGATCGGTCAGCACGAGGGTACCGCTTTATATTAATTTTGGTGGACTATGCAACGCGATACCCGGAAGCAATGCCTCTGCACAATATCTCAGCACGCAGTATTGCAGAGGCGCTCTTCCGCGTTATCTCCCGAGTTGGAATCCCGAAAGAGATTCTGACTGATCAAGGCACCACATTTATGTCATGGACACTGCGCGAACTGTATGGGTTATTGGGGATTAAGCCGATCCGCACCAGCGTGTATCACCCACAAACGGACGGTTTAGTGGAACAGTTCAATCGCACCCTCAAAAATATCATTAAAAAATTTGTAAGTGAGGATGCACATAATTGGGATAAGTGGCTCGAGCTCTTGTTGTTTTCAGTGCGAGAGGTCCCCCAAGCCTCCACGGGGTTCTCCCTGTTCGAATTATATGGGCGTAAGCCATGCGGCATTCTAGACGTGCTGCGGGAAAATTGGGAGGAGGGACCTTCACAAAGTAAGAACGAAATTCAATACATTATGGACCTGCGCACAAAACTCCACACGCTCACCCACCTAACCCAGGAGAATTTGCGGCAGGCCCAAGAACGGCAAGCCCGCCTGTACAACAAGGGTACGCGCCTTAGGGAGTTCACACCGGGAGATAAGGTACTCGTACTGTTGCCCACGTAGAGCTCCAAATTGATCGGCAAGTGGCAAGGACCCTTTGAGGTCACACGGTGAGTCGGGGACGTCGACTATGAGGTGAAGCGAACGGACAGGGGTGGGGCACTACAGATTTACCACCTCAATCTGCTTAAACTCTGGAATGAGGAGGTCCCCGTGGCGCTGGTGTCGGTGGTTCCGGAGAAGGCGGAGCTGGGGCCGGAGGTTCAAAAAGGGGCATTGGCATCATGTACCTCTCCAGTCCCCTGTGGAGACCTCCTCTCCCCGACCCAACTCACGGAGGTCGCCCAGTTGCAGACCGAGTTTTCGGATGTGTTCTCGCCCCTGCCCGGTCGCACTAACCTCATAGAGCACCACATAGAGACGCCCCCGGGGGTGGCAGTGCGTAGCCACCCTTACAGACTACCTGAACACAAAAAAAAGGTGGTTCGGGAAGAACTTGAGACCATGCTCGAAATGGGCATCGTCAAGGAGTCCCACAGTGACTGGAGCAGCCCGGTGGTCTTGGTACCCAAGGCCGACGGGTCGGTCCGGTTCTGTGTGGACTATAGAAAAGTCAATGCGGTGTCTAAATTCGACGCGTACCCAATGCCTCGTATTGATGAGTTGCTCGATCGACTCGGCACAGCTCGCTTTTATTCGACACTGGATTTGACGAAGGGATATTGGCAGATCCCCTTGACTCCACTATCCCGAGAAAAAACGGCCTTTTCCACACCGTTTGGTTTACACCAATTCGTCACACTTCTGTTTGGGCTGTTTGGGGCGCCCGCTACGTTTCAGCAGCTGATGGACAGGGTCCTCCGCCCCCATGCCACCTATGCGGCCGCCTATCTCGACGACATCATCGTATATAGTAATGACTGGCCGAGGCACCTTGAACACCTAAGGGCCATCCTTAGGTCGCTGAGATGAGCAGGTCTCACAGCCAACCCAAAGAAGTGTGCGATTGGGCGGGTGGAAGTACGGTATCTGGGCTTCCACTTGGGCAACGGGCAGGTGCATCCCCAAATTAACAAGACCGCAGCAATTGCAGCCTGCCCGAGGCCCAAGACCAAAAAGGGGGTGAGACAGTTCCTGGGGCTGGCTGGCTATTATCGTAGGTTTATACCTAATTATTCGGACGTCACCAGCCCTCTGACTGATCTCACTAAAAAGGGGGCACCAGATCCGGTCCAGTGGATCGAGCAATGCCAGCGGGCTTTTTCTGAGGTAAAGGCTGCACTGTGTGGGGGGCCACTTTTACACTCCCCTGACTTTTCTCTCCCCTTTATGTTGCAGACCGATGCATCGGACAGAGGGTTGGGGCAGTTTTGTCCCAGGAGGTGGAGGGGGAGGACCGCCCTGTCCTGTACATCAGCAGGAAGCTGTCGGTGCGTGAGGGGCGCTACAGCACCATAGAGAAAGAGTGTCTGGCCATCAAGTGGGTGGTCCTCGCCCTCCGGTACTACCTGCTGGGGCGCCCTTTCACCCTCTGTTCGGACCACGCGCCCCTCCAGTGGCTCCACCGCATGAAGGATGCCAACGCGCGGATCACCCGTTGGTATCTGGCACTCCAACCCTTTAATTTCAAGGTGGTCCACAGGCCGGGGGCGCAGATGGTCGTGGCGGACTTCCTCTCCCGTCAAGGGGGGGGGGGGGGGAGTCAGCTGCAGGCCGGACGGCCGCCCGGCCTGAGTCAGGCGGTGGGGGTATGTGGCAGCGGAGGCGTGGTCAAGCGCCGGTCTGTGACAGGAGGGCGGAGTCAGGGAAGGTAAGTGGCAGAATCACTACACCTGAGAGCAATTAACCTGTGTTTGTGTGTCTTCCCAGTGACCGCGCCCTACTTAAGGAGGGAGAGCGAGAGCAGAGGGGCTCTTCCCGGAACCAGACGCCGAGTGTGTGTGTGTGTCTGTAAAAGTCATTCAAAATTGTTAGACTGAAAAGTGTGACAATAAAACGGTTTATCAACCTGAGCTCTGTCCTGCCGTCTTCTGTGCTCCACCCATACATAAGAACTGCCACAGTAAACAAACCGGCAAAATGACAGGAGCAATTTGTGAAAAATGCAATAATAATAATTCTTGAACAATAAAAAAGATATGTTCTTACCATCAAATACTTTTATTCCATAATTTTGTTGCTTTTTTTGTATTTTGGGGGTTTTTGTTTTCGAGTAGTTTTTATTTCATCCTCGGTTGGTTTAGCAACATGCTCCACCATTTTGTTTTACTCTACTCACGGTATATGAGCTGATATCCTAGTAGTAGAATAGCCAAACAGAGCGTGTGATTGCTCATATCCAGTGAATGTGGATAGAATAAAACATGATATCTATGTGTTTCAAATCAAAATGTTCAGTACAATCTCATCTCTCTGTAGAATGAGGCCCCTGTTTGACTTAGAGCACTGCGTAAAGAGAAATATTTTAGCCCTAAATTTGAAAAGTGGAAGTCCAATGTGAGAAATTCTTCCTGTCTCTTGTGGGAACCTAACGTTACTCATGTGTGCAAATTGTTTTGGTACTTGTCACAGGTTTAGCTTTGTGAAGTCTTGAATTCGCAAAAGTAGTGGAATGTCACACCACTTTCATACATAAAATTAGAAATGATGGATTATTGATTTTGCATGCAGTTTTACAGTAAACATTTCAACCAGCGAGCATTTTTCAGTTTTTTCTTCAGTACTCCATGATGGAAAACTCTAATGTGTGTCCTGTTCCATAGCCTTCTAGGACCAAACACAGTCTGGTGGATGAGATTGATTTCCGTGGGCTCTTCTCCTCATCCTGAGGGAATATGGGTATTGATAACCTCCTCCCCCAGTACCATGCATGCCTCTCATTGCCTCTATCGATTGGGCTGAATTCAGTGGTGTGTGACCCAAGACATTGTTGCTGATTGCCTACTTGTTACTAAGCCACCAGTAGGGTCAGGCCCCCTGTGCATTACACCCAGCCTGGGTTATTATTATTATTCGTGGGAGAAAACACTCCAGGATATTGTGTTGATGCCTACACATTTGCCCAGACTGTTGGACAGACAGAGGCATTCTTCACTGGCAAACGCTGGCAAGAACTGTCGAGGACAGCAGACAGACAGTAAGAAAGCGCCAGGAGTCTTGAGTGACTTGCTTATGTTCCCAGCAGATCAAAGCACAGGGGAGCAGGACCGATGCCAAGGTCCCCGCCCTCTTGTCTCTGTCTGGATTTGCTGAGACCTCCTAAAGTGTGAACGCAGCATGTAAGCAATTACTTTGAAGTAGGATGCTTCGACATTAGCGAGAAGTGCTTCTGTTGTTGCTGCCAATGCTATATTGTCATATATTTATGCCAAATCGAAAAAGAAATGCATCAGCATATTCCTACATAAAGCCTGGACACTCAAATTAGATTTACAAGATTTTGAAAAGGATGCGTCTGCTCATCTCGAATTCTAAGCAGGAAACCTCTAATACAGAAACATTGCTATCACCAATCTGCCCTCTTTTCATTCTTCTCATTCCTTTTATTCCACTCTTTCCTCTGTCCTCTTGTGTGTGATGTCAGCAGGTTTTGGTGGGGTCGATGGCCTGATGGCTGGTCAGCTGTACATGTCCTGGATGTACAGTAATTATTCATTAATCATGTTAATTCTAAAGGTTAACCATACATCCAAAATGGGCTTAGTGCACACTACGTGACTTTCAAAATCTCACAATTGCTGACTAGTAGGCGTGTAATGATAAATCCAATTCATGATTCAATTTGATTCAATTTGATTCATCGTATTGGGTTCATGATTCGATTAGATTTTCCCACAATATTTTTGAAAAAAGTATTAATTGAAGAAAATTGTATTACCCAAAAAAAACCCGCAACATTTATTTTCCTATTCTTTGTCGACTTAAAGCTAGACGGCCTTTCGATTTCATAAAATCTGTGAAGTTTAGTTCCCTCTGAAATGTGGTGATTGTGATATCTGTTTATTTCTGTAATATCTCACAAAATATTCAGGCCATTCTGTGGCTGGGAAGTTATTTAATTTGAGGAGATTAAAGCAAATAATGTGCATGAAATCACTCGCTTCGTGCAGTCAAGCAGACAGAGGAAGTCCGTGTGCGCATGCGCAGGTTTACCTTCTTCTTCTTCTTTTGGGTTTTACGGCAGCTGGCATCCACAGTGTTGCATTACTGCCATCTACAGGTTTCCCTTTGAGCGTGCACTGACAGTTCCATCATTCTGTCGCTAAACGAACAGCTGATCACACCGAGGTGCTCGCTGAGCGCCGATATTTATTAGTTTGGTCCTGCATTTCCTTTCCTTCGTATATAACATAATGTCTTTTCTTCTCGCTTTCTGTTACTGTAGTCGCTCTTTCACATTTCATTCGCACACTCATGTCCTCCATTTTTCTCTCCTGTTTTAAATTTGTAGCCCACAATGCCTTGCGTGAACGGGGAAAGCCCACCATGTGATGCATGACGTAGTATCTTGAATTGGGTCATGGTGAAGCAGGAAAAAATAGTGGAGAATTTAGGGACGAGTGGTTCTAAATTCATTAATTGTTCTATTTTTAAAAAAGTTAATAAAATTGGAAGTCTGTGATTCAAATTCAGTTGCTTTCGGTCACTAAACAAAAATAATAGGGTGTCGGGAAAAATTATTTTATGACCTACACTTGAAAAATCTGAAAGGCAGTCTACCTTTAAATATTACTTTTGTTGAATTAAAAATAAATAAATAAATAAATAAATAAATATTTTTTTTTTCATTTTCTTAAGAACCAACAATAATTATTTCCGCACATGTGTAAAGGTTGCAGTAAAATATAATCACCTATTAACTAAAATATTTCTTTTATTAAACATTTAAAAAGTTAATAACAAATATTCCTTTTCTTAATAAACTTTTATGAACATTTGTTCTGCCTCCATTTGCTTCTCTTTTCTTTATCTTTCAGTGCTCTGTAAAAAGAGAGCTCTGATTTCTTGTTAAATCTATCGGTACACAATCACACAACAGCTCTTTCACATTTTACATGGTTTTTGTGTGTTTTCATGGCATTAGAGCTGCGTTACTTCCACCTATGTTGAAGTCACATGCATGTCTGCTATTGTATGTTATCGCCCCCTCTGCTGTCTAAACAATGGAATCACAGCCAGGAAAAACTATGACATTACGTAGCCTGATGATAATCAAGATTAATTTTTTATTTCATTAATTTGAATCATAATAAATTTGTATCACAATTTAGCATTACACTATATATAGTTACATGCCTACTGACCAGCTCACACTATATGAGTTTTTTGATGGATGTAGCTGTGAGCCCACTATACAAGCACTCATGTCTGACAAGGCTGAGACACTACACCATCACAGATGAGTGCACCTGATCAAACACTTTCTCATAATGCAATTCGACTTGTTAATATTTGGTCAATATTTTGTGCCAAAACAATAAAAATGATAAATAAGATAAAAATATGGAGGGGGGACTGGTTGGGAAGAGGTAGGCATTGAGGATTGTCTGTTCTGCAAAGTGAACTAGAGGTGTTGTGAAAACAAATGAAGCTATCCTAACAACCATTTGGGTTTACATTTTGCGGTTCCTCTACAACATAAACAGATGGAAGATAAACTGGATTCAGGGATCTGCTGCACATGACAGTCAAGTCAAGTTTATTTGTATAGCGCTTTTAACAATAAACATTGTCGCAAAGCAGCTTTACAGAATTTGAACGACTTAAAACATGAGCTAATTTTATCCCTAATCTAGCCCCAATGATGAAGCCTGTGGCGACGGTGGCAAGGAAAAACTCCCTCAGACGACATGAGGAAGAAACCTCGAGAGGAACCAGACTCAAAAGGGAACCCATTCTCATTTGGGCAACAACAGATAGCATGACTATAACATTAACAGTTTTAACATGAAGTCAGTTTCGTTGATGTTATAAACTCTTCATTGATGGAAACTTGAGTGCAAAACTGTTCATGACAACTGCAGTCCCAAAGTTAGCAAGTCAACTGTAGTCCTCAGCCATAAAAGCATTACTGTAAGTGTCCAGAGCGTCCTTCAGGTGTGACTTTCAACTGTCCACATGGGGCCGTCCTCCACAGGAGTGATGTGATGAGACTCCAATCAGACACAGGGCACCAGGATGGATCAGACAGGTCTGAGGAGCAGAAGAGGTTCAGCATCTCGATCCCAGGACCGACATGTAACTCAGAGGGACAGATTTGGGGGGGGGACACAGGTTGTTAGGTAACAAAACAGGAGATTAATTTGTTTTTCAGAGAGTTATTCTTGCTACTCATGGTAATTTTTTAATTAAGAAATTCATCGCAGAGAAAGTTAAGCATGCTTGAAAATATCAGAGTCTTGCATTGCTGTGATGTCCCAAATTTAGTCAGTGATTGGAAAATCAAGGCTAAAATGATGTAATGTGCACTCGGTTTCAGCAGTTGGGTTTGTGGTTGGAATTGACTTGCTACAATGTGCTGGCTTATCAAATTGAGGCTTAATCACACTAATCACACACTAATAAGTGGTTTTCTCCAGAGTGGCAGCTCTGGATAGATAGCAATGTGTTTGTGGGTTTGCCTTGAAGGACTTGCTCCATACACAACAGATTAAAACTCAGCCATGTCATTACAGTCAGCTTTCTATTAGTGAGGTTACATTAACTCAACATGTTATTACCATTGTAAAAGGAAAGAGCAGATCAAGTGGGACTGTTTTAGGTTGTTGTTTTTTTTCATGTCTTGGCTAATCATCTTCATTTCAGACCATATTGGGGCCCCATTCAGTCCAGGACAATTCAATCAAATTTCAGTAATGTGATCTAATCCCTTGCTTATAATGAAACTCATGAAAAAAAAATCTGGACTACTACAAGTGACTGAATGAGTGTATTTGTGTGTATGTGGTTGGAGTGCACCTTACACTTGGCTGGCAGTATGACAGCTCCAGTAGGTGAGGCCATTACCAGCACAGCCGGCCCCTCTGTGGGTACCTGCCTCTTAGCTGGTTAGTGACACATGGTGGGAAATGAAACGGCAGATGAGATTTGAAGTGCTTAGTGGACTAGGATGGTCAGCTGCCGTTGCAATCTCCCCATGGAACCTTGGCAACCGCCACAGCTACTGATCGCCTTTAATCATTTGGTCTGGCAGACAAAGCATGATGACTTTTACACCTTTCACAGTGAGTGCTGGGTGTACTGATGGTTCACCGTGTGTGTTAATACATAGAAATAAATTCAAAAAGTGTAGCAGCGGCTCGTGACTCACAACTGTGGATTTTGGTGTTGTAGGACGACATTAATAACAACGGAACCTCATACAGTTTGAAGTGGAGATGATATCACACTTACAGATTTATTCTATAGGTTTCTATCTTGTGAATTTTTAGAGTAACCCAGTAATAAGCAGTTGTGAGTCGACAACATAAATTCATCCAGTGTAAAGTCAAGCAACTCATTTTTCATAGATTTACACCTAGTCAGAAATAGGGATACAGGAGGAGTCCATTTCTGTCCCCCAAGGTATAAACTACACTAATGTACCGCACAGGACTCATTTCCACAAACAAAAGGAGGGTAGATTGGACCTCAAGGTAACTAATTGAACCTTTTCAGGGCCAAAAAGGTGCATATATGTTCCCAAGCACTATATAAAGGGTACAAATCAGTACCTTATGGCCCTTTTCCACTACCCTTTTTCAGCTCACTTCAGCTCGCTTCAGCTCACTTCAGCCCGACACGGCTCGCGTTTCGACTACCAAAAACCAGCACGACTCAGCTCGTTTCAGCCCTGCTTAGCCCCTAAAACTCGCACCGTTTTGGAGTGGGGCTGAAGCGAGCCAAGCCGTGCCGAGTGAGGTTGGGGGCGTGAGCAGACACTCCCCTGTGCACTGATTGGTGAGGAGGAGTGTCCTCACATGCCCACACACGCCCCGCGAGCGCGCTGGGATCTGTAAACACCGCAAACCCGGAAGAATAATAATTACGAATTACGAGAATTTCTGAAGCCTTATGCGCCTCGCCTCATCTATACGCTCTTGCCAGTATCTGTTGGCGTTGTCGGTGACAACAAGCCACAGCACCAAGACCAGCAACACTAACGACTCCATGTCCTCCATGTTTATTGTTTACTATTCGGGTCGTGAGACTACCGCTTAAAAGCTCACTGAATCAGTGACATACAGAGCATCGTGGACGAGTTCGCGGAGCGCAAGGCTCGTCGTATGCCCTTCAAATAATGCGCGCAGTAGGCTATTGATGTTTTATTATGAGCCATGTACAGTATGTCGCCTAATGTTTTTTTGTTTCTGAGTTACATGTTCGTTTGAAGGACTTAATGTACAAAATAACATAATAGTTGCACCCTGTAGTGTTGAAATTGGTAAACACAGTGCATTCAGTGAGGTTTGCACCGCCCTCCTTTTATTTCTGACTCTTCCTGTCACCGTTGCAACCTCTGAGCGCTCATTCGTATGCCCTTCAAATAATGTGCGCAGTATAGGCTATTGATGTTTTATTATGAGCCATGTAAAGTATCCTAATGTTTTTTGTTTCTGAGTTACATGTTCGTTTGAAGGACTTGATGTACTAAATAACATAGTTGCACCCGGTAGTGTTGAAATTGGTAAACACCGCAGTTGCGGACATTTTGTAGCCTAAAATGATGTTATGATAAGCTTTAATAAAGGGCCCGGTCATTTGCCCCGCCCCCGGCCCGGCTCTGACTTGTTCCGCCACTGTCACTGATGTCACTGTTTGCGCTGCTTAACGACATCACGTGACGTCCACCCACTTTCGCTAACTCCACCCAATGTGTCCACCCACTTCCAGCCAGCACGGTTCAGCGCGGTTGTAGTCGAAATGCAACTCCAACAGCCCCGCTCAGCTCGACTCAGCTCGACTCGGCACGGCACGGCTCAGCCGCGTTTGTAGTGGAAAAGCGGCATTAGAGGGCTCTGCCCCAGTGACAAGCCATTGTACCCCTAAAGGTACAATAAGGTATTTTATTTTCTAAGAGTGTATATTTGTTCACCTGTGTTTCATAAAACAGGTAGGTTTCCCAAAGAGTTAATATTATTAAGTAGGGTTGCCAGGTCTCATCCCAAATACAATCTCAAAATCCCTAAAACCTGTAGCTATTGAAATCAACCATTGACATGATCCATAATCTCCATAATCTCCCTTTCATCTTCCCAATCTCAAAATATCTTACAGTAGAAATGGTTCTATACATCCAAGACCCACTACAGTATCTACACTTACTGTATAGTTTACCTTTGTTTGTGGAAATTTGTTCAGTTTAATTCTGATTATTTTCTCCAAAACATGGGGCTGAGTGATTCCTGCCCCTATGGACTTCAATTATTACTTGTTGCAGTTGCTATTTGTGACCATTAGGTGCATTTATTGCTTTATGGAGCTCACTCTGTCAGTATGCATACTGCACTACGATTGTGTAACATCAACACTGTTTTGAAAGATGCCAGGGAATGAATGATGATGGATCAAAGTTACTTAAGCATTATTATTTGTGTGTCAAGAGCATGTCATGGAAATTTTTCAAAATATAGACATTATGGTGTACATCTTGTGACATATTTGTAATATACACCTGATGGGGTGCATTCTCTGGTTACCGTATAAGGTAACCATAGCCTTCAGCGAGGAGCAGATGTCGTCAGGTGGTACACAACCTTCACTGAGTGTTTCGACCCTCAACCATAACACTCTCCAGTTGGTGGGCCAGCAGTGATGGCCAGGTCACTGCCCATCTGCTCCTACTACAGCTGGTAACACTGCACACTTTGTGTGTGATGATTACCATGGCAATATCATGATCATTGTTTAATGTAAATAAATATATGATGTGATCAAATGGTATTACAAATATGAAAATAGGAAAAAGCTTTCATTCATGTGATGTTAATTAGTAGCTGGTGTTAAATACTAGATATACAGTTCTGTGTAAGTCTTCAGCACATGTAAAGAAATGCTGTCGACCAATTCTAGCTTAAAAATAGTGAAATTAAATGTTTCAACTTTTTAAAAAATACTATAAACAGTAATCAGTGAGCCATAATAAATGAAACAAAGTCAATATTTGGTGTGAGACGACCCTTTGCTTTTAAAAAATGGTACTCTCCAGTACAATGAGTGCAGTTTTATGCGGAAATGATCTGTAGGTTTTCCTGAGCATCTTCTAAGAACCAGCCACAGTTCTTCTGGACACTGACTGTCACACTCACTTCTTCATTTTACACCAAAACCCAGCAGCCTTCATTATGCTTTCTTTTTTAATCTGAAAAGTGCTCTCTTATGGAATATGCTGCTCAGATACAAACTTTTTTTCTGTAACATTTAATTTTGTGCTGGGAAAAAAAACAACATTTGGAACTCTAAAATGTTTTTGTGATGTTTTGACTCGATAATGTAGAAGTCATAAAATAGAAATCTATAACATGAAAGTTTGTATGAAAAAAAACAGGGTGCCTTAGACTTTTGCACAGTACTGCAGTTGACAACAATAACCTCATCTCATCTCATTATCTGTAGCCGCTTTATCCTGTCCTACAAGGTCGCAGGCAAGCTGGAGCCTATCCCAGCTGACTACGGGTGAAAGGCGGGGTACACCCTGGACAAGTCGCCAAGTCATCACAGGGCGACACACAGAGACACAGACAACCATTCACACTCACATTCACACCTACGCTCAATTTAGAGTCACCAGTTAACCTAACCTGCATGTCTTTGGACTGTGGGGGAAACCGGAGCACCCGGAGGAAACCCACACGGACAACATGCAAACTCCGCACAGAAAGGCCCTCGCTGGCCATGGGGCTCGAACCCGGACCTTCTTGCTGTGAGGTGACAGCGCTAACCACTACACCACCATGCCACCCACACAACAATAATCTATCAAATAATATTTTATCAGATTTACTTTAATTTGTGGGTATGTTACATTTCAAGAAAGATCACAAAATCAGACAATACTACAGGTTATAAAAAGTCACTGTGCTCTTGTGAGTCAAAATGGAGTCCTTCAAACTCCATGAAATATCTTTACAATTTATTATATGAAATTTTGGCAAGATTTGCGTTTAATAGCAGCAAGATAAATAATAAAGCAGAGATAGGGTGTGTCCCCTGTGCATCGCGCAAAGCTATACACTTACACTGTCAGAAACAGGGGTACAGTAGGAGTCCATTTCTGTTCCCTAAGACACAGTCTACACTAATGCCGCTTTTCCACTACAAACGCGGCTGAGCCGTGCCGTGCCGAGTCGAGCTGAGTCGAGCTGAGCGGGGCTGTTGGAGTTGCATTTCGACTACAACCGCGCTGAACCGTGCTGGCTGGAAGTGGGTGGACACATTGGGTGGAGTTAGCGAAAGTGGGTGGACGTCACGTGATGTCGTTAAGCAGCGCAAACAGTGACATCAGTGACAGTGGCGGAACAAGTCAGAGCCGGGCCGGGGGCGGGGCAAATGACCGGGCCCTTTATTAAAGCTTATCATAACATCATTTTAGGCTACAAAATGTCCGCAACTGCGGTGTTTACCAATTTCAACACTACCGGGTGCAACTATATGTTATTTAGTACATCAAGTCCTTCAAACGAACATGTAACTCAGAAACAAAAAACATTAGGATACTGTACATGGCTCATAATAAAACATCAATAGCCTATACTGCGCACATTATTTGAAGGGCATACGAATGAGCGCTCAGAGTGGTGGCAGGAAGAGTCAGAAATAAAAGGAGGGCGGTGCAAACCTCACTGAATGCACTGTGTTTACCAATTTCAACACTACGGGGTGCAACTATTATGTTATTTTGTACATTAAGTCCTTCAAACGAACATGTAACTCAGAAACAAAAAAACATTAGGCGACATACTGTACATGGCTCATAATAAAACATCAATAGCCTACTGCGCGCATTATTTGAAGGGCATACGACGAGCCTTGCGCTCCGCGAACTCGTCCACGATGCTCTGTATGTCACTGATTCAGTGATCTTTTCAGCGGTAGTCTCACGACCCGAATAGTAAACAATAAACATGGAGGACATGGAGTCGTTAGTGTTGCTGGTCTTGGTGCTGTGGCTTGTTGTCACCGACAACGCCAACAGATACTGGCAAGAGCGTATAGATGAGGCGAGGCGCATAAGGCTTCAGAAATTCTCGTAATTCGTAATTATTCTTCTTCCGGGTTTGCGGTGTTTACAGATCCCAGCGCGCTCGCGGGGCGTGTGTGGGCATGTGAGGACACGCCTCCTCACCAATCAGTGCACAGGGGAGTGTCTGCTCACGCCCCCAACCTCAGTCGGCACGGTTTGGCTCGCTTCAGCCCCACTCCAAAACGGTGCGAGTTTTAGGGGCTAAGCAGGGCTGAAACGAGCTGAGTCGTGCTGGTTTTTGGTAGTCGAAACGCGAGCCGTGTCGGGCTGAAGTGAGCTGAAGCGAGCTGAAGCGAGCTGAAAAAGGGTAGTGGAAAAGGGCCATTATGCACCCCCTAAGGCTCATTATTGGACATGAAGGTAACTAACTGTACCTTTTTAGGGCCAGAAAGCTACATATATGTTCCCAAGCAGGATTGAAAGGGTACAAATAAATACCTTAGAGAGTACTGATCCAGTGACAAGCCATTGTACCTCTAAAGGTACAATAATCTACTTTATTTTCTGAGAGTGTATGTATGGTCACGGCTGTATAAAATAATCCATTTTTATGACGTTTTGTGAATTTTGGTTTTATTTCGGAGCTCAGCCTCTGATTTGTATCTGTTTAAAACACATTATCTTTCCAAATAATGTATTTGTATTTAGTTACATCCTTAACACCTTATAATAAATGTAATGATGTACTGTATGCATGCTAGAAATGCTGGCAGTGTTAGCAGACAGATGCCCTGCGTGCAACCCATTGGCCATCTTCAGCAGTCAACATGCTGACTTAAAATATGGCAAAATATCTTTAGCACCTTGGCATTGTTGTACACCAAAAATATTTTTGTTAGAGCTCATTTCAATGACAGCGCTACATTCTAGATCATACTTTTAGCTGCAGTCTCTTCTCTAACACCATTACCTGTATGTGATGTTTACACGAATGTCAGTTACAGCTAACCTGATCTCTTCTGCTCCAGCGAGTCAGAGAGACTGTGTCTGATTTCCAGTCCAACAGCACTCCAGTTGGTTTGCTGAGGTAAGAACAGGCTCAATCCAGCCCTGAATTCAGGGAGGAAGGTGGGGAGAGGAAGGGAGGAGAAGGAAGCCAAATTGAAAACAGCAGGGCTAGATTAGTATGCCATGGGGGAAATGCGGCAGGCAGGCGTGAGAATTCACCCTGAACACTTGCACTTCAGCAGCATCGTATTATCCAAACGCAAACTCGACAACAATATAGGCATGAAGGTAAATAAGGTGACATGGTGCTTGAGCAAGAGGAATGAAAGATAGAGAGAGAGAGAGAGAGAGAGAGAGAGACCACACATATATGAGCATGTGTCTGTTTGACTCGGGCTTTTGATAGTGTTGCCATGGCGACCGGGAGCCAATTTCCAGAGCGTCGTCATCACTATGACAGCTCCTGTGGAAACGTAAGGATAAAAATAGATGCATAGGCCAGAAGAACAAAGGGCTATTTAAAAGAACACAAGGGAGAGAGTAAGAAAGAGGGAGGAGGGAAGAAGAAAGATGAAGAAAGAAGATGGATGGACAGATGCTGGCAAACGGCAACGAGGAAATGATTTTAAAATGGTGGAGCGTTGATTGACGTGGCATGTGGGCAAGGAAACCCCTCTGTTAGTGAAGTTTAGTTTAAAGCAACAGCGCCGTCTGGGCTGCATGAGGGCTTCCTCTTGGGCCTACAGCTCCCCAAACACACATATAGACACACACACACAGATCAAACCCCCTGTAATGACCAATAGCATGACTTTGAATGCCTTCGGACATGAAATGATGTTCAGGCTGCTAATAAATAATAAAATTACCCAAATATTATTAAACGACAAATAAAAATGTCATTAGCATTATACATGACAGTGAGGTCATGCTGTCTTGTCCTACGTGCCTTCATTCATTACTTAGTCAAGCCAAGTCAAGTTTATTTTTATAGCGTTTTTAACAACAGACATTGTTGCAAAGCAGC
Organism: Neoarius graeffei; assembly: GCF_027579695.1. Classification (NCBI taxonomy): domain Eukaryota; kingdom Metazoa; phylum Chordata; class Actinopteri; order Siluriformes; family Ariidae; genus Neoarius; species Neoarius graeffei. The sequence continues at coordinate 80,863,448 of NC_083580.1, forward strand.
TTTACAGAATTTGAATATTTAGCTGTATTAACCTTTACAAATTAAATATTCTTAAAAGGTTTAAATTGTTATTCTTTTTTATTCACCTTTCTTCATACTTCTTGTATGTTTACTCCTAGCATGAGGTCTTAGACGGCTTTACAGGGGAATTTTTTGCACCAAGCCGATGGCTGATCAGCACTCTTGGGGCATTTCTGTCCCCTGAGGTTGCCACTGTAATCACGTACAAGCCTCATACTCCCTCAGCATCACTGTAATTTAATTAACCGTGAAGATCTGTAATTAGAAATGTATGTGTAGATATTCTTCCTTGTTCCCTGTTGTCCTCATATAAAGGTCTACTGGAACTTCAGGATTTGGACCTGATCCAAGGCCAGTGTCTGTGAACGCCTGAGGTGGGTCTTTTTTTTATTTATTTCAAAGAGTAGGCTGTTTGACCTTTTTTTTTTAGTCTACATACAGAGAAGAAGGTGACCACGATGCGCTGTCTGAAACTTATTCCATGACAAAGAACATGAATGGAACTCCGTGTTACATCTCATTATAGTACTTCAGTACATGGTTCAAGGTAACAGTGCTTTTTTTTAGTATACTTAAATCAAATTACTTTTAAAAATGAACTATTCAACTTCGATAACTTTTTTTTATCACTGTTAAAGGTTTTTTTAATGCATTTATTAATCCTGGAAGACTGTAAGCTGGTTTAAAGACAGCACATGCAAATTAATTACGAGACCCAATCAAAATACTATCTAATATACTGCTATTAATAATACTAATACTATCTAATAATATAATGTCCTCAGACACCAGATCATTTGATGATTAATAAAGTAATTCTGATTCTACTGTGTAAAAGCCTTGTAGTATATTTAAGATGTTACTTTGTTGTCCGGTCATGATAATATGTTGTGTTATGTACTAGTATATCTAGAAACATGTAGGAATCAACAAAAGCTAATTAGATAGTTAGCCAAAAGCCTAGCATGCTCCAAAAACCCCAGCAAGTTATCTAGCCAGCTAATTTCTTTATCCTTTATATAGGGGAAGCCATGGCCTAATGGTTAGAGAAGCAGCTTTGGGATCAAAAGGTCACTGGTTTGATTCCCTGGACTAGCAAGAATGGCTGAAGTACCCTTGACCAACACACCTAAACCTCCAGGCTGCTTTGGATATGTTGTATGTCATGCGGAATAAGAGCGTCTGCTAAATGCCTGCAATGTAATATTGTTGATCATGGAGGTGGTGTTCACTTCAGCATAGATGACTTGTTTGGTTAACATAATTGTTCCTCAGATATTGAACATGTTTGGATTAGATGTGTCAATAAATACTCATCAGATATTTGATATACTTCTACTCGTAATTTCTTGAACGCTACTTCATTCATTCATTCATTCATTATCTCTAGCCGCTTTATCCTGTTCCACAGGATGCAAGCAGGCAAGCTGGAGCCTATCCCAGCTGACTACGGGCGAAAGGCGGGGTACACCCTGGACAAGTCGCCAGGTCATCACAGGGCTGACACATAGACACAGACAACCATTCACACTCACATTCACACCTACGCTCAATTTAGAGTCACCGGTTAACCTAACCTGCATGTCTTTGGACTGTGGGGGAAACCGGAGCACCCGGAGGAAACCCACGCGGACACGGGGAGAACATGCAAACTCCGCACAGAAAGGCCCTCGCTGGCCACGGGGCTCGAAGCCAGAACCTTCTAGCTGTGAGGCAACAGCGCTAACCACTACACCACCGTGCCGCCTGAACGCTACTTGATCAAGTAAATTATTATTACTACAGTAGCAGTAATTTTACTCAAGTCAGTGTGCTTCTACAATAATCTAGCAGCCTGAGACAGCCTGATCTGAGATCAACCATTTGAAGGCAAAGTGTTTGAGTACAGAAGGGATCCTTGTGTTGGTCGAATCTCCTCAGGGACGCACCTGGAGTTCAGAGTGAGCCAGCTGGCTTGGTTGTTTTGGTGTTGTGCCAATGGGATACCCAAACCCATCTGTGGTTGTTCTCCACGTGCTGTTCTCCTCCATCCCTCTATGCCCACCCCAAAGTTTCCACAGGCCCACCTGCGTCTAACAGGAGCGTCTGGACTGAGGCTAATGCTACACATGTGTGGAAATGATGTGTATCTATATAAAGAAACATGGTCTCCATGCTCATGGAAAGACAGAGCCACTAGGGCAGGGATGCTTTTTATTTATTGTGTTTTGTGATAAGATGAGTCTTTTTGTTGTTGTTGTGTATTTTGGCATCAAAGCAGCACTGTTTTTAATGCAGCTGAAATGCTCATTATAGACCTCAGTAAAGGCTACCAGAAATGCACTAAATTATGCCTTTGGGGAGAAAATAGAATGTAGTAATTATGTTCAGTTTCAGGGATGGTCATTATTTTTCAGCATTTTTTTTTTAGTCTTAGCATGTTCTGCTCAAATTAATATGCATGGCAGCAGAGCAGAGAAAATCACTCTCTAACCTGAGAAATCGAAGAAATCCTGTTGGATTATATAAAGTTAAAGAGAGGAGAGGAATGCAGCCTCATCTTAAGTGGCATCTTATATTCTATATATGCTATTTATTATAATATTTGTGTCTGACTGTATAATTAATGCTGGAGAAATCTCATTATCTCTAGCCGCTTTATCCTGTTCTGCAGGGTCGCAGGCAAGCTGGCTCCTATCCCAGCTGACTACGGGCGAAAGGCAGGGTTCACCCTGGACAAGTCGCCAGGTCATCACAGGGCTGACACATAGACACAGACAACCATTCTCACTCACATTCACACCTACGGTCAATTTAGAGTCACCAGTTAACCTAACCTGCATGTCTTTGGACTGTGGGGGAAACCGGAGCACCCGGAGGAAACCCACACAGAAAACATGCAAACTCCACACAGAAAGGCCCTTGCTGGCCACGGGGCTTGAACCCGGACCTTCTTGCTGTGAGGTGACAGCGCTAACCACAACACCACTGTGCCACCCCCTGGAGAAATAAAGCTGAAAAGACAAACATGTTTTGTTGCACATTTTGCTTGTATATATTAAGACCCATACTTCTGACATTTCAAGCTATTGAGCTATTTTGATTGTTTCTTATCTGACCTATATTCTGTTAAATTTTATTATAGGATATTATAGAATGAACTGAAAACAAAAACTTTGTACGATTTGAGAGGGGTTTTTGAGTCCTTCTCACAACGTTAATTAATTTAAGAGAAAATATTCAATCAAGTAAAGGTCAGCAATTATAGGAAGCTGCACAATGTAGAACTAAATTCCATATTTTAGGAGTAAAAATTAATGCTGCTTCATGATTTATCATGATACTAATATTAATCTGAAGGTCATAACAGATCAAGTGTGTCATGACCTTTAAGTGTTAGTTAAGGGTTTGGGTGAGACATGGAGGTCTGAGGGAGTCAGGCTTGATCTATCTTTGTAAATTTACAGATGCCACTGTTCGCAGGCATGCACGTCAACAGCACCGACGCTTGGAGTTATGATGCTGGTCCTGATGTGGGTGCTCCACTTACTCTTCTTCAACATTAATGGACTAGAGTCTCTCTCTCTCTCTCTCTCTCTCTCTCTCTCTGGGTTCCCAGCTTGATCCTGCTTGAACACTGTCCCCTGCTGGTCGATTTTCTTTTCAGCGACCACGTGGATAGAATAAATGATTTGAGGTTTGCTGGCTGGGTCTGAGGCTACAATCACACAGGCAGTTCAGATTCCAGCTGTTAGGCAAATTAATTATGTGGTATCTTTTCATCGTCTTCCGTGCTGTTTAGAAACATTGCCTGATTTCTATATTTAACTTATATTGCATATATTTATAGTTTTTCATTGTCCTTCACAAAGCCATATCTATATATCTATATGTCTATATATAATCCCCATTGAATTTACTATTTACTACATTATACATGTTTGATTGAAAATCCCAGAGCATTTGTTTCTGTGTTTGTAATCCGAAGGAAAGTGGCCTACATGCAGTCCAGTGCAGTACCTTTTACGTCCTGCAGGGTGTCTCCAACATCCGTCCTCTGTCAGGAGTGCATCCGTCACTCTCTTGCCACCCTTCTCCCTCTCCTCCTGGACACACACAGACCTGCAGGCACTTTGTCCTGGGATGTGAGTGAGAAAGAAAAGAATGATGATGTTTCAGGGATAGAGCCAAAGAAAGAAAGAGGATTAAAGAAGATGAATGTTGAAGAGAAAATTCAAAAAGAGGTTTAGAATGGAAAATATTATAGGAACAACAGAGGAGAGCAAGAGGTGTTCAGATTCGTGAGCAAAAGGTCAGACGCATAAAAATATTCTTAAGTCTGTTCAGTCTGCGAAGATGAACGATCACCGAGCTGCTTGACCACAAGCAAGAGACGGAAATCCTTCCTCCAATTTGGAATGAAGTGCACACCAAGGACACCAAGTGCCAAAGGGGATGTGCCGCACTGATTAAATGGGTTGGGGGGGGGGGGGGTGTTACAGTACAGTACAGAGAAGGATAGAGGAAATAAACAGGTTCAGGTGCTGAAGACAAGACTCAAGCTGTGCTGCAGGATTAAAGATGTTACTTTAAATGCACTCTTGAGCAACAGCACACTCACTAGTCAGCAATTTCCCTACAGCTACTGGAATAAATACCCAGCAGACATTCAACATCCCTGGATATCCTTTATTCTTATGTGAATAAAGTTGTGATTTTTTTTCACTTTCTTTCTACTTTCTAGTAGAATTAAAGACACACAGAGCACCTACTCAGCATTTTAGTTATTAAAGCACAAACACAAGCCAACTTCAGGTTTTCCACATATCAAACTATTACATTATATTACATTACAGGCATTTAGCAGACACTCTTATCCAGAATGATGTATAACAAGTGCAAAAGTCAGGTCCAAGAAGTGCTGAACTTCTAGATAAGAAAGTTCTAGTGCCAAATGCACAAGTGACAGAATAACACCGAGTGTAATATTCTGTTGAAGTTACAATCAGCTATCAGCCGAGGAAAACAAGCCAAACATACAAATGACCTGAAAACTAAATAGAGAAACATAAAAACCCCACTGACTACGTAACACTAAGTCATCATGACCAGGCTAGACAGCACACAGCCTGGGTTGGTCTATGACCCATGATGCATTAATTATTATCTCATCCAGCTGACAGGTGATGAGTTTATACCATCACGTGCTGTCCATCGTCCATCCATCATCGTCCACATTTCACGAAAATCGCTTCTTCTCTCTCAATTCTTCACCAATTTTTATATTTTTGGGCAGGAAGGTAGGTCTGCCTGGGGTGCATATGGCTTCTATCCAAATTCGCATAATTGCAATTAATAATGAAGATATGGAGTAATTAATCAATCAACGAGTAGTTTCCACACAAATCGCTTCTCCTCCCTCAATTCTTCACCGACTTTGATTCTTTCTGGAATGAAGGTAGGGGTTCCGAGGGTGCATATAACTTCTACCCAGATTTGCTTCATTACAATTATTAATGAAGTTATGAACTAATTAAGCCTTAATGAGCAGTTCAACAAAAATCGCTTCTTGGTCAGTTCCTCGCTGTTTTGGATTCTTTCTGGTAAATAGGTTGGTATTCCTAGGGTGGATATCGCTTCTATATATAGCTTGTATACAGCGTATATAGCTCATAACATTTATTGCGCAAGGTGGCCCACTTTAGATCGTTCCTTCTGGACTAGACGGGGCTGTAGTGAACTACACTGTTATCATGGTCTCGTTATTAAATAAATGCAGGATGACTAGCTGAAAGAATATTCACCATTTCTGACTCATTATACACCCTTCAATTCTGTCCTATGCAAATGCATTGCAGAGTAACATGAAAATTCTTGTCTACAGTTCATGCGAATGCCAAGTAGTATGAGAAGCCGTCACAGCACTAATATATTACATCAGTAAGCAGGTCAAAATCATTATGAATATTGATTTCTCTCAATAAGGATTCAACATTGTAATAAAACAGACTCTCTTTCCATTTCAAAACGCCTTATGGGCTTGAGGCAAAAGGAGCAGAATATAAAAAAAGTGTGTGCTCACAAGCTCTATTGCATATATCCATGATTATTTTACAAAGTCATAAAAAATTCATGCCTGACATTAATGAACAAGATTCCAGGATTTCAACTTACTTGCCTGCAGGGCTGTACGGAGGGATTTTCACGATAATGTCAGAAAAGGTTAGCTAAGTGATCGAACAGGCTTAACAACTGAAATGTCACTCAGTCCTGTGGGCTTCATAGAATGATCACCTATATTGATCTTATTGATTGACTGATCATGTGATGTGGCGCTGACATACAGTGGTGCTTGAAAGTTTGTGAACCCTTTAGAATATTCTATATTTCTGCATAAATATGACCTAAAACATCATCAGATTTTCACACAAGTCCTAAAAGTAGATAAAGAGAACCCAGTTAAACAAATGAGACAAAAATATTATACTTGGTCATTTATTTATTGAGGAAAATGATCCAATATTACATATCTGTGAGTGGCAAAAGTATGTGAACCTTTGCTTTCAGTATCTGGTGTGACCCCCTTGTGCAGCAATAACTGCAGCTAAACATTTGCGGTGACTGTTGATCAGTTCTGTACACCGGCTTGGAGGAATTTTAGCCCGTTCCTCCGTACAGAACAGCTTCAACTCTAAGAAGAAGAAGAAGAAACCTTTTTTTGTCACATGCACACTTCAAGCACAGTGAAATTCATCCCCTGCATTTAACCCATCTGAAGCAGTGAACACATGCACACACACCCAGAGCAGTGGGCAGCCACACACAGTGCCTGGGGAGCAGTCAGGGGTTAGGTATCTTGCTCAAGGGCACCTCAGCCCAAGGCCGCCCCACGTCAACCTAACTGCATGCCTTTGGACAACTCTGGGATGTTGGTGGGTTTCCTCACATGAGCTATTCACTTCAGGTCTTTCCACAACATTTCGACTGGATTAAGGTCAGGACTTTGACTTGGCCATTCCAAAACATTAACTTTATTCTTCTTTAACCATTCTTTGGTAGAACGACTTGTGTGCTTCGGGTCATTGTCTTGCTGCATGGCCCACCTACTCTTGAGATTCAGTTCATGGACAGATGTCCTGACATTTTCCTTTAGAATTCGCTGGAATAATTCAGAATTCATTGTTCCATCAATGATGACAAGCTGTCCTGGCCCAGATGCAGCAAAACAGGCCCAAACCATGATACTACCACCACCATGTTTCACAGATGGGATAAGGTTCTTATGCTGGAATGCAGTGTTTTCCTTTCTCCAAACATAACGCTTCTCGTTTAAACCAAAAAGTTCTATTTTGGTCTCATCCGTCCATAAAACATTTTTCCAATAGCCTTCTGGCTTGTCCATATGATCTTTAGCAAACTGCAGATGAGCTGCAATGTTCTTTTTGGAGAGCAGTGGCTTTCTCCTTGCAACCCTGCCATGCACAACATTGTTGTTCAGTGTTCTCCTGATGGTGAACTCATGAACATTAACATTTGCCAATGTGAGAGAGGCCTTCAGTTGCTTAGAAGTTACCCTGGGGTCCTTTGTGACCTTGCCGACTATTACATGCTGTAGGTGCAATTGGTAATTGAGTGATCAATCTCATTGAATCAGTCTCATTAAATCGTTAAATCAGTCTCATTAATTAATACCTTTAATTTTGATGCTTAATAATAAATTACCAAACAGCTAAATTATGGTATATTCCAAATTATTATGATGACTTACCGTATTACACAACTCATATGCACCTTGGAATTCTTTGAGGTTGGGCGACTTCAAAAATATCAGAACACAAATAAACACACAGTTTCAATAATAAATGAATTTCATTCATTCATTCATTATCTCTAGCCGCTTTATCCTGTTCTACAGGGTCGCAGGCAAGCTGGAGCCTATCCCAGCTGACTATGGGCGAAAGGCGGGGTACACCCTGGACAAGTCGCCAGGTCATCACAGGGCTGACACATAGACACAGACAACCATTCACACCTACGGTCAATTTAGAGTCACCAGTTAACCTAATCTGCATGTCTTTGGACTGTGGGGGAAACCGGAGCACCCGGAGGAAACCCACGCAGACACGGGGAGAACATGCAAACTCCACACAGAAAGGCCCTCGCCGGCCCCGGGGCTCGAACCCAGGACCTTCTTGCTGTGAGGCGACAGCGCTACCCACTACACCACCGTGCCGCCCCATAAATGAATTTATTATAACAAAGATAAAAATGAATAATGACAGTTGAAATCTTCAGCAAACAGTGAGGTATGTATATGTGTTTGTGTGTGTGTGTTTGTGTGTGTGTGTATTAAAAGGAAATTAAACATTAAACATGAAACGTAGTGTGCATGTGTATTAAAAGGAAATTAAACATTAAACATGAAACATGTAGTGTGTGTGTAAAGCCTTCTGGCCTACAATGAAGGAGTTAGCTTTGAATGGTGGCTAGGTGTGTGTGTGGGGGGGGAGTTGACCACATTTTTCTAAGTAAAACAAGGGAGTTAGCTTTGGTTGCTAAGACAAAAGAATTAGCTTTGTGCTGCTAAGACAAAAGAATTAGCCGTATGTGGCTAGCTAAGGCCCAAGGATCCTACCTCGTGGAGTTAAAACAAAAGGTGTGTATGTGAGTGTGGGGGAGGACCGCCACGTGTTCCCTTGAGACAATACCCTTAGCCCTGGATGCTAATGAGACAAAAGAATTAGCCATAGGCTAATTTCACTAGCTTATAACAGTACTGAATCCACTGAAATCTTGATGCGGTCAAAATGTGTAATAAGGAAATTAAGTATGTTAGTAAGGAATAGAGAAGCATGCACAGCCTATCTATTAAACAATTGAGAGATTAAAACAAAATAGAACAATCATCAATTCAACATGCTGCGTGTCTACAGTGTAAACAATTAAAACATTCCTGAGTTCAAATTCACACTACTTCAAAAAAAACTAATTCCTAAGACTAGTTTTTATGCCCAAAATTTGCCAGTCTTACTTCAGTATCTCGCCTCTACGCGAGATTATGAGAAGATGTTCCGAGACTTTTGGAGTTTCACCGTGGTGGAGCACATGAGTCGCTTCTGTAGAAAGCAGAGGATTTCTTGGTCCGACGCTTCATAGTTCGTGGGAAGAAAATCTCTGATTAAACAATGTGCACAGCGCTTTAGTTAGAAGGGATCCGGCCGCTTCTTAACTTTAAATTAAACTGCTTTGGGCTGCAGTTTTGTACGTACTTGATAATAGACAAACAAACCGGCTGTAGCTCAATCTGAGTTTAAAATCGCGCGATTCTAGAATCTACTATGGCCAAAGGTGAAAGAAAAGCGTGAAACTCTGATTCTTGAGGAAAAGAAAAGAAAAGACGTCTTTATCTGGTTTTCTGGTGCAGGGTATCTCTTTGTGTCCAGATGGCTTGAAGTCCAGATGAGAGAGGGAGAGCGGAAATGTGTTCCGTTACTTATGCCTTCCTGGAGGATGTGATGTAGGTGATCCCGCCCAGGCGTGACGTAGGTCAATGAGGAAGTTGGCTGATAGGAAATGTAGTTTCTTAAAGGGACTGTGTGTTACCTACATTCCCCCTTTTGGTCTCAGGGGTATGATGGAGTCGTAGCACTGAGAGCACAGTACCGTACAGTCCACATGTCCGTAGTCCTTGAGGCAGCATCTTCTGTACAGTTCAAGGCGTCCTGTGAAAACTGTGTAAACTCATGAGTTCCAGTAAGACAGTCGGCGGCAGAGGCATTTTGGGCATATAATCACTCTAGCTAACGAGGTCAAAGTCACATCTAAAAAAAAAATTAAACATTGAATATGAAACATATATACTTCATTTCCTATGCATAAAAAAACAAGAAAAGAGAAGAAATGAAGGAAGGAAAGAAGTATTAGTGTTTGGGTTGGTAAACCTAATCTTCTAGAAAGGTATTGGGTTGGTGAATGTGACTGGGCATGTCAGTGTACGCTTATGGTGAGTGAGGCGTACAAGCTAGGTGGACAGGATGGGCCTAACTATCGTCCCCCCCCCTTTGGAGTGAGGACTGTTCAAAAGGCTTGATTTGATTGTTATGGGAATCAATATGAGAGCTTTTGATTGGGCCTGGATGTCTTAATGCGATACGCGGCGGGGGACAATTTTCCTACGATCGAAAGGTCCCGACCAGTGTGGTAGGAACTTTTTGAGACTTCTACCAGCTTGGTAAAGTTGAAATATAGGACTTTGTCGCCTATTTGATATTCGTGATGGGAGGCTTTTCGGTTGTAGTAGGCCTTTTGCCTTTTTACGCTCGCTTCTATTTATCTGTTGAGGGGTCTGACCTCTTTTGTAACAGTTCTTTAATCTCAGCCAACTGGGCTTTCAAAGAGTCCAGCTCTGAGCGGAACTCACCAGATTGGTCTGAGTCACTGTGTCAGTCATCTCTACCCCTACGTTTAGAACTACGGTCGGAACGCTCCTGCCGTTTCTGGCCAGAGCAGGGATGACGGTCTTGCTGCCAACCGCCTTGTTCCCTATGACCCTTTTCATGCGATGGGCGGTTGCCATAGTCACTGTGGACTTACCTTCGGTCCCTCCTGGCCTTATCTTGCCGATTTTTCCACTCACCCTGGTGATGGCTCGGCAAGGGGCGGTTCGGACCGGGATTTCTCCAGGGGGGTCCCCCTTTTGGAACTTCGCCTCCTTCTAAGGCTAGCGGGGGCCCGTCTGCACTCTGGAGCCTAAGGACTCTGGGTTCATCATCGTTTCCGTTTGCGGGTTTGACAATGGTCTCCCAGGTCATTTGGGCTAGCTGCCTAATTTCCCTCATCGAGTGGAAACCCTGTTGACACGTCAGTGCGACTTGAGTCCGCACGCTTGGATGGAGGTTATGTAAGAAGAGGGATTTGAAACCTCTATCTTCTTCCAAGCCTGGTGTGCTACTACCCTGGAAATAGGCAGTACATAGCCGTCTATAATATTCGCGAGGCACCTCAGACCGTTTCTGTTTAATTTGTAATGCACACAATGTCGTGGAGGTTTCGTCCGTGTACAGCGCATATTCTTCCCTCATGTAGTTGTGAAGTCTCGAATAACTATCGTGAACGTTTGGGGTAGTGTCTCTAAAAAGGCACGAACGCTGCTACTGGAGGTCTTCCAGATCAGTTTAAGTTTCTCTTGCGTTGTGGCTTTTGGTAGGTCCATCAGGCATCGGTCAATTTCTCGCAAATAATCATTCACATTTGTTCTTTGATTGTCAGGATCGAATCACTCGACATCTTTGGCAAGTAGGTCAATTTGCCGTAAGCGAAGAGTTTGGTGCACGTCCTTGTGCAGCCTTCTTGGCTCTCCTGAGTACTCACTATCTAAGCTACTCTGGAATTGCTCCCGTTTCGCACTAGATTCATAGCCTGATTCATCCGAAGATGGATCAGGGATACTGTAGCACACTGACCTGGGTGTGCTATGGTTCTGGGCTCAGGATGAGCACAGTATGGCTCCACCCTGGCTAAACGACGAAGTCGTGTAGCAAGTTGATGGAGTTTGGCGGGGTGTCTGGTTCTCGACCAGGTAATCTACGGTGTCCGGTTCAGACGCCTCTTCCCGCTCTGAGCTTCAGCGCATTGTTGGGGGTCTTTCACGCCCCTCGCGCCCTTCTTGGGGGGTCTGCTCCTCGGCAGCCCTCTTGGCAGCCTTTTCGGAGGCAGAGCAGTGAATGAGGTCTGCGATGACATCAAGGAGAGACACATCTTGAGTGTTGTCTTCGATTTCTGAGACACAAGGGGATGCCATTTTGCTTAGGTTGGATATTGGATAATTAATTAATCAATGAGTTAATTTATTAATTAATTTTTATTAATTAATATTAACTACGTAATTAATTCATCAATCAATAAAGTTTGTTTAGTTTGAAAACCCTATCTCTTATCCTAAGTTATGAGTAGGTTATTAGTATTTTGTGATATGGGTATCATGCTACTGTTAACCGTTTAACACACCTGGGGATATACCTTGGCAACTGCTGAATCAAACTGATAGTTTATCTGTTGTTGCAACAATATTCAAGAAGTCAACACCAATCTCCTCACACGGGGCACCAATTTAACTGTAGGTGCAATTGGTCAGGGGTGTATCACCCATGGGGGATGCGTACGTTTCATCCCCCCCACTTTTGTTGAAACACAATTTCATCCCCCGCACTTTTGTCAGATTAAAATGACATCATTATGAAAATTATACAGCTACTATAAAATGTGTAACAAGGAAGTAAACTATTGCCATAACGTTAGACAAAAAACAGCCACGCAACGGACTCAAAACAGTTTTTCTCACCCGACCAATCAGCAGTTGCGTGAATACAATAGCCAGTTTGCGTAGCGTGCTGAAAGCGCTCAATAATACAGTATCTGTCTGCAGAGCCAACACCAGTTTTACCGCTCCTGATTCACCATTCCAGGTTTGACGTCGCATGCAGTGCTTACTGTGCCTGGCTCTGCAGACAGACCCTTCTCAAAGCGCTTGCGATGCCGTCGTTCAAACAGTTGTCCTAGGTGCTATGCCCTAAAAGATTGTGTTAATAGTAGTTACTAGTTGTAAAGTCAGTTGAGGCAAGTTTTTTATTACGAGTCTGTGTGTTTGTACCAAGCAGACCCGTTGCAACAAGGTAGGCAGACTTGGCAATTGCCTAGGGCCCCAGCCCTCGAAGGGCCCCCGCTGCCGAACGACTGGTTATGTATTCAATAGCAATGACAATTTTTTGAGCGTGGCAGCGCAGCGCCTAATGACACTTGTTGAAATACCCTAGTTCCAAGGGGGGGCTCCCTAATGCACAACAGCGCCTCCCTACATGCTTTGGCCGAAAAGTGTAATGACAGTCTGTTGTCAACCCCTCAATGCCCATCTCCGTCCAGTCAAGTGGTTACAGAGCTCCGCGGCAAAAAAAACCAAAATCAAATATGAAGCGAAATTACCCCTCAGGGAGCCAGAAGAGAAAGAAGAAAAGGGAAGAGGAAGACAGAAAAAACAAGACACTGGTAAGTGAGAATGTACACACTCATTAATATCAAGTGGGTCGACAAGCAAATTTGGTAGCTAGCTTACATTAATGGTAGTTATCTTGTAGACAATGTTTATAACAGTGATGTAAACGTTGTCATGCACAACAGGCTTACAAACTTGCAAGGACTGGCTAAAAATTCTAATATGTGCCACACAAATAGGTGAAAGACTGTCAACTTCTCCCAGATTAACTTATTGTGTTTACGAAAATGTCATAGTCAGAGTTAGTTTCAGCGAGCTGCATGGCTTTCATCAGAAGTAGCTAGTGTGTCGTGAGCATGAATGGAGTAGGACAGGGGATGGCTCACAAGAAAGCTCTTTTTTACATAAATAGCCTATTTATGTAAAAAAGTGGCACTGATGTCAATTGAATGTGATGTCCACAGGTCTTTGGACATGGAGGGTATTGTGGCTGCCTTTGCTGAAGCCAAAGCCCGCAAGCAGCAGTTTTAGACATTTTGCCCATGATTCTAGTTGTGTTGCACTTTTCTGTGTGTGCTGGTTCTTATTAAGATTCTTATTCATGTTTGTAATCATTTATTCACCATTTGAAGTTATTTCTACTTGTGTATATACTGTAAATATTTAGTGTTGTGTTATTTGCACATTTTATATTACTTTGTCTTATTTTCATATTTGATTTATATGTGGGGCGGCACGGTGGCGTAGTGGTTAGCGCTGTCGCCTCACAGCAAGAAGGTCCTGGGTTCGAGCCCCGGGGCCGGCGAGGGCCCTTCTGTGTGGAGTTTGCATGTTCTCCCCGTGTCCGCGTGGGTTTCCTCCGGGTGCTCCGGTTTCCCCCACAGTCCAAAGACATGCAGGTTAGGTTAACTGGTGACTCTAAAATTGACCGTAGGTGTGAATGTGAGTGTGAATGGTTGTCTGTGTCTATGTGTCAGCCCTGTGATGACCTGGCGACTTGTCCAGGGTGTACCCCGCCTTTCGCCCGTAGTCAGCTGGGATAGGCTCCAGCTTGCCTGCGACCCTGTAGAAGGATAAAGCGGCTAGAGATAATGAGATGAGATGAGATTTATATGTGTGTGTGTGTGTGTGTGTGTATTTTGTCTATTCTTGTGTTTAATTGGGTTTGATAATTATTTATAATAATGTAAAGAGTTCATTTATTAAGTAAAAATCATAAGAATGATTACAATATGTGTGATGTTTATTTATTAAGTCTTCAGTGGGTAGGCGGCCATAAGGCCTTTCGTCGAGGGGGGGATAATTATGGGCCCCAGATCCCCCTTTGCCTAGGGCCCCCAAATAGCTTGAAACGGGCCTGATGATGCAAACAAGTTTTGTACACGAGTTTGAATAATTAAAGACATTAAAAGCAGGAACTGCCCCGTCTTATTTGAATGCTATACTAAAGCGGTCCTTCCAGGATGCTGCGCTTCTCCAACATGAACTGATTAGCCATGCCTCCTGCTCACACAAAGCGATCCCAGTCCAAACTGTTATGCATGATGGTGTATGATCTATACACTGTGTATGACTTCTTGGGCTGTGTGAAGTTTTTGGTTTTGTTTATATCAGTGTATACCAGTGTAGGCAGCAATACTGACATCTGTTATAGAACAGTATCTTGTTACCTAGAATTATCACTCAATACTTTTTGCCTTCACTTACTGAATAATTACATAGCCCTGGCAGTAACAACACCAAAACCCAACATGATAGATCTCTGCATGAAATGCAGAACTTGGCTGGAGTCAACTGGATTTATAGGCTTTCTGCTGTCCTCCCTTTCATTTGCATCCATGGACCATGGGTATGAAAAAGTTCCATATCGGTCATTGACAGTACATCACAGTGTACACGCCGGGTGTGTATATAGCCATAAACCGATTTCTAATGATATGGCTTCCCCATTCCAGAACACCCCCACTTTTGGAAAGCATGATACGCCCCTGCAATTGGTAATTGAGTGATCAATCTCATTGAATCAGTCTCATTAAATCATTAAATCAGTCTCATTAATTAATACCTTTAATTTTGATGCTTAATAATAAATTACCAAACAGCTAAATTATGGTATATTCCAAATTATTATGATCACTTACCGTATTACACAACTCATATGCACCTTGGAATTCTTTGAGGTTGGGCGACTTCAAAAATATCAGAACACAAATAAACACACAGTTTCAATAATAAATGAATTTATTATAACAAAGATAAAAATGAATAATAACAGTTGAAATCTTCAGCAAACAGTGAGGTATGTATATGTGTGTGTGTGTGTGTGTGTGTGTGTGTGTGTGTGTGTTAAAAGGAAATTAAACATTAAACATGAAACATGTAGTGTGTGTGTAAAGCCTTCTGGCCTACAACGAAGGAGTTAGCTTTGAATGGTGGCTAGGTGTGTGTGTGGGGGGGGGGGGAGTTGACCACGTTTTTCTAAGTAAAACAAGGGAGTTAGCTTTGGTTGCTAAGACAAAAGAATTAGCTTTGTGCTGCTAAGACAAAAGAATTAGCTGTATGTGGCTAGCTAAGGCCCAAGGATCCTACCTCGTGGAGTTAAAACAAAAGGTGTGTATGTGAGTGTGGGGGAGGACCGCCACGTGTTCCCTTGAGACAATACCCTTAGTCCTGGATGCTAATGAGACAAAAGAATTAGCCGTAGGCTAATTTCACTAGCTTATAACAGTACTGAATCCACTGAAATCTTGATGCGGTCAAAATGTGTAATAAGGAAATTAAGTATGTTAGTAAGGAATAGAGAAGCATGCACAGCCTATCTATTAAACAATTGAGAGATTAAAACAAAATAGAACAATCATCAATTCAACACGCCATGTCTACAGGGTAAACAATTAAAACATTCCTGAGTTCAAATTCACACTACTTCAAAAAAAACCTAATTCCTAAGACTATTTTTTATGCCCAAAATTTGCCAGTCTTACTTCAGTATCTCGCCTCTGCGCGAGATTATGAGATGATGTTCCGAGACTTTTGGAGTTTCACCATGGTGGAGCACGTGAGTCGCTTCTATAGAAAGCAGAGGATTTCTTGGTCTGATGCTTCGTAGTTCGTGGGAAGACAATCTCTGTTTAAACAATGTGCACAGCGCTTTAGTTAGAAGGGATCCGGCCGCTTCTTAACTTTAAATTAAACTGCTTTGGGCTGCAGTTTTGTACGTACTTGATAATAGACAAACAAACCAGCTGTAGCTCAATCTGAGTTTAAAATCGCGCAATTCTAGAATCTACCATGGCCAAAGGTGAAAGAAAAGCGCGAAACTCTGATTCTTGAGGAAAAGAAAAGAAAAGACGTCTTTATCTGGTTTTCTGGTGCAGGGTATCTCTTTGTGTCCAGACGGCTTGAAGTCCAGACAAGACAGGGAGAGTGGAAACGTGTTCCGTTACTTATGCCTTCCTGGAGGATGTGACGTAGGTGATCCCGCCCAGGCATGACATAGGTCAACGCGGAAGTTGGCTGATGGGAAATGTAGTTTCTTAAAGGGACTGTGTGTTACCTACAACGCCTTGCTCTTGGAGTGATCTTTGTTGGTCGACCACTCCTGGGGAGGGTAACAATGGTCTTGAATTTCCTTCATTTGTACACAATCTGTCTGACTGTGGATTGGTGGAGTCCAAACTCTTTAGAGATGGTTTTGTATCCTTTTCCAGCCTGATGAACATCAACAACGCTTTTTCTGAGGTCCTCAGAAATCTCCTTTGTTCGTGCCATGATACACTTCCACAAACATGTGTTGTGAAGATCAGACTTTGATAGATCCCTGTTCTTTAAATAAAACAGGGTGCCCACTCACACCAGATTGTCATCCCATTGATTGAAAACACCTGACTCTAATTTTACCTTCAAATTAACTGCTAATTTTAGAGGTTCACATACTTTTGCCACATATTGGATCATTTTCCTCAATAAATAAATGACCAAGTATAATATTTTTGTCTCATTTCTTTAACTGGGTTCTCTTTATCTACTTTTAGGACTTGTGTGAAAATCTGATGATGTTTTAGGTCATATTTGTGCAGAAATATAGAAAATTCTAAAGGGTTCACAAACTTTCAAGCACCACTGTATATATACGTGATCCCGACTGATCACTGATGTTTCAGACAGAGTTTTCATACTGTAAAATGTCAAAAGATTTTTGGTAAAATGGCTAGCACTAGTCTAATCAGCTAGCTAACAATTTACCTATACACATTTCCGCAAGTTGGATGCTGAGCTATGAAATGCAGAGATCTCGACATGTTTTGGTTCACGTAATATAATTAGCAGATCAGTATCATGTTGAAGCATTTAAAACAGAAGATACTGTAGCTGATAAATTGGGTCAGGGATTATAAGCTTATCTGTCTCCTCTGTCTCAGACATTGCTGCTGCTGAATAAACATTTATCTGAGGAAATGTAGACTTTAATCGGGAAACTGCTTTAAAATTTTCATTCTTTTAATTGGATTCTCTCCAGTTCTTTGATGTTCTACTGGGTCTTCTAAGTCGTGTCTTGGCTACTTCCCACAATTTAGAGACACAACACTTTCCGCAACACATGAGGTGTTCTGAGGATGGCCAACAACTATGCACTTCCAATGATGTCAGGTAGATCTAACTTCCCATGCAAGGTCTTTGTGTTCCTTGAGATGGTTCCAAGTGCACCAATCACGATGAGTGTCACTGTCACTTTTGCGGCTCTGTGAATTCTCTTGATTATTATAAATCTGTGATGATATGGTAAATGGACATGGGTCTTTCTTTACCATAAAATACCAGGTTGGTGTCTGGCACAGGATAGACTACCTCGATGAGGGTAGATGGACCCCTCTGAGCCTTGGCTGGCAATCTGTTTTGCGATGGTGGCACGATAAAACTATTATTATTATTTCACTATAATCTCATCTCATCTCATTATCTCTAGCCGCTTTATCCTTCTACAGGGTCGCAGGCAAGCTGGAGCCTATCCCAGCTGACTACGGGCGAAAGGCGGGGTACACCCTGGACAAGTCACCAGGTCATCACAGGGCTGACACATAGACACAGACAACCATTCACACTCACACCTACGGTCAATTTAGAGTCACCAGTTAACCTAACCTGCATGTCTTTGGACTGTGGGGGAAACGGGAGCACCCGGACGAAACCCACGCGGAGAACATGCAAACTCTGCACAGAAAGGCCCTCGCCGGCCACGGGGCTCGAACCCAGACCTTCTTGCTGTGAGGCGACAGCGCTAACCATTACACCACCGTGCCACCCTTTCACTATAATGTAATGGTGATTTTAAAAATGTAGTGTATTTGAATATTTGATTTAATTATGATTGTTATGGTTTAATAATATTCAAAAGTATTCATTCCAGTGAACCACACACTCAAGTACCATAACACTAGTTCATGTAATTTATTTTGATCGTCCAATTGAAATCCAACGTCAGCAAGCTCCCAAGAAAAGGACTCTCCCAGTCGGAATGCATCTCATGTCTTTGGATTCTCCAGCACATGATACTTTCAAACCACTTTCCATTTAGTACAACCCCGATTCCAAAAAAGTTGGGACAAAGTACAAATTGTAAATAAAAACGGAATGCAATGATGTGGAAGTTTCAAAATTCCATATTTTATTCAGAATAGAACATAGATGACATATCAAATGTTTAAAGTGAGAAAATGTATCACTTAAAGAGAAAAATTAGATGATTTTAAATTTCATGATAACAACACATCTCAAAAAAGTTGGGACAAGGCCATGTTTACCACTGTGAGACATCCCCTTTTCTTTTTACAACAGTCTGTAAATGTCTGGGGACTGAGGAGACAAGTTGCTCAAGTTTAGGGATAGGAATGTTAACCCATTCTTGTCTAATGTAGGATTCTAGTCGCTCAACTGTCTTAGATCTTTTTTTGTCGTATCTTCCGTTTAATGATGCGCCAAATGTTTTCTATGGGTGAAAGATCTGGACTGCAGGCTGGCCAGTTCAATACCCGGACCCTTCTTCTACGCAGCCATGATGCTGTAATTGATGCAGTATGTGGTTTGGCATTGTCATTTTGGAAAATGCAAGGTCTTCCCTGAAAGAGACGTTGTCTGGATGGGAGCATATGTTGCTCTAGAACCTGGATATACCTTTCAGTATTGATGGTGTCTTTCCAGATGTGTAAGCTGCCCATGCCACATGCACTAATGCAACCCCATACCATCAGAGATGCAGGCTTCTGAACTGAGCGCTGATGACAACTTGGGTCGTCCTTCTCCTCTTTAGTCCGAATGACACGGCGTCCCTGATTTCCATAAAGAACTTCAAATTTTGATTCGTCTGACCACAGAACAGTTTTCCACTTTGCCACAGTCCATTTTAAATGAGCCTTGGCCCAGAGAAGACATCTGCGCTTCTGGATCATGTTTAGATACGGCTTCTTCTTTGAACTATAGAGTTTTAGCTGGCAACGGCGGATGGCACGGTGAATTGTGTTCACAGATAATGTTCTCTGGAAATATTCCTGAGCCCATTTTGTGATTTCCAATACAGAAGCATGCCTGTATGTGATGCAGTGCCGTCTAAGGGCCCGAAGATCACGGGCACCCAGTATGGTTTTCCGGCCTTGACCCTTACGCACAGAGATTCTTCCAGATTCTCTGAATCTTTTGATGATATCATGCACTGTAGATGATGATATGTTCAAACTCTTTGCAATTTTACACTGTCGAACTCCTTCCTGATATTGCTCCACTATTTGTCGGCGCAGAATTAGGGGGATTGGTGATCCTCTTCCCATCTTTACTTCTGAGAGCCGCTGCCACTCCAAGATGCTCTTTTTATACCCAGTCATGTTAATGACCTATTGCCAATTGACCTAATGAGTTGCAATTTGGTCCTCCAGCTGTTCCTTTTTTGTGCCTTTAACTCTTCCAGCCTCTTATTGCCCCTGTCCCAACTTTTTTGAGATGTGTTGCTGTCATGAAATTTCAAATGAGCCAATATTTGGCATGAAATTTCAAAATGTCTCACTTTCGACATTTGATATGTTGTCTATGTTCTATTGTGAATACAATATCAGTTTTTGAGATTTGTAAATTATTGCATTCCGTTTTTATTTACAATTTGTACTTTGTCCCACCTTTTTTGGAATCGGGGTTGTACCATGAGCCTGGAAAGGCAAAATAAACAAATCTAACAGAAACTAATTAGTTGTTGTGACTTTAATGAAATCCAAAGACAGCTTTGAAATAAGCTTTGAATATGAGCTCAACATGCAAACACTGTTATTTGAACATATTTAAAAGATGAAGGCATACATTTCCATGTTGATATGTTCATTGATATATTCATAATTCCCTCAGTTATGATCGCAGGTTGTCATCCTGACCTTGCAGAGTGCGTTTAGTTGACATCCTGTCTCAGCAGAGGAAATTGGGTTACATGACAGCTGCTGGAATGATTCCTCTACCTTCCACCTAATTAACTCGGCTTCCGCTGTGGGTCAGATTTGTGAGCAGGGTCATGTATGGCGAGCCCTGGAAATTCATAGATGACGGCTAATACTTTCTGATAAACTGTTTTAATAGGATTTACACAAGAGATGATAGGAGCCGCTGTGTGAAAGTTCGACTGGTGCTGAAGTTGTCATGTCCCATAAGCACTACAACGTACTAAATCTAAAATTTCATGCATGCTCATGGACATTTTATTTAATGAGGTGACAATCGGTATTCTATAAGTGTCTATTACAAGTGTGAAATGGCTGCACAGAGAACACTATAGGTGCAGACTGAGTGCTGAATTTGAACTTCTTATTACTTTTGGTTACACCCCTTTGCATGGTACATTATAACTCAAAGAATGGAGAAAAAATCATTAACTTTCCAGCTTGTTCTTCACATTTGAGGTTCTGCAGTCTCATATAAAAACACACTTGCACATTCAGCTCCCTGCAGAGAGACAAAGAGAGGACATAAACAGGAAGCAGAAATCAGGTACAGGTGTGTTGGTGCACAGTATCTGCCATTACTACCTCAGTTTGTTGGAGATGTGCTGCCTTCAGGTCATCCTCAGAAGTTTGTGCACACGAGTTCAGAGATGGTGTGCGTTCAGATTGTTTTGGTTGGTAGAATTGGCAAAGTGAGAAAACTTCTGGGTTTTTTTTTTCTTTTTCAGTTTATTTAGCCATATTGAAAGAAAATTAAGAAATGAAAAAAAATTACCCCTTAAATCTTACTGTCTGCTTCAGGCATCACATTCATGACTTTGTGTTATTGACACACCCTCAACTCAACTCATAGGGAAAACACAAATTCCCAAGTTGTAATTCTGACATTGTGGTGCCATCTAAGTGGGCTTGCCTCTTATATCTATCTACTATCTTTCTGTTAGGACTTGAAGGCAGCAATAGTCCTAATTGCAAAACCAAAAGTCCAGAAAGGTGGAGCTGGACCTGATCCAATTCATCTTATAACCCCAATCCAAACCCATGAGACTCTGTACAACATAGAACAACATACATACCTCACGAAGTTATTACACTGAGTTGTTTCCACACCCTGGACTTTTGATTTGACTCCGCCCAGTTAGGAGGACCTGGATCAGGTCTAACTCCACCCCCTTGAGTTTTGGTTTTGCAGCTAATCCCCACAACCCATCCCCTCCCACTAGCAGGGGTTCCCAAACTGGGGGTCGCAACCACACTTGATTTACAAACAGAGTTGTGAGAGAAACTCCTATCTCTTTTTTTGTTTCGTTCATTTATTTTACAAATTAATATTGCCTTGAGGGCGGCACGGTGGTGTAGTGGTTAGCGCTGTCGCCTCACAGCAAGAAGGTCCTGGGTTCGAGCCCCGGGGCTGGCGAGGGCCTTTCTGTGCGGAGTTTGCATGTTCTCCCCGTGTCCGCGTGGGTTTCCTCCGGGTGCTCCGGTTTCCCCCACAGTCCAAAGACATGCAGGTTAGGTTAACTGGTGACTCTAAATTGACCGTAGGTGTGAATGTCAGTGTGAATGGTTGTCTGTGTCTATGTGTCAGCCCTGTGATGACCTGGCGACTTGTCCAGGGTGTACCCCGCCTTTCGCCCGTAGTCAGCTGGGATAGGCTCCAGCTTGCCTGCGACCCTGTAGAACAGGATAAAGCGGCTAGAGATGATGAGATGAGAGATGAATATTGCCTTGATAGAACTCTGAAGATAGATTTTGTTCATTGCTAATTTTAAATTAAGATTTAGTTCCTCAATATCATCGAGGGAGTTTGACAGAAGTCACAGAAAAGATGTCAATTTGCCAAAACATTTGTGAACCCCTGAACAATATTCTCCCGATAAGCCACAACAGCCAACGAGACCGTCAATGAGGGTGGAGCCTACTCCGGCCCCATCTAGTCCAGAAGGAACTATCTAAAGTGGGCCACCTTGCGCAATAAATGTTGCAAGCTACAGTATATACACCATATACAAGCTATATACAGTATAGAAGCACTATCCACCCTAGGAATACCGACCTATTTGCCAGAAAGAATCCAAAACAGCGAGGAATTGACCGAGAAGAAGCAATTTTTGTTGAACAATTCATTAAGGATTAATTAGTCCATAACTTCATTAATAATTGTAATTAAGCAAATCTGGGTAGAAGTTATATGCACCCTAGGTTCCCCTACCTTCATGCCAGCAAGAATCAAAATCAGTGAAGAATTGAGGGAGAAGAAGCGATTTGTGTGGAAACTGGTCATTAGGGCTTAATTACTCCATATCTTCATTAATAATTGGAATTATGCAAATCTTGGGAGAAGCCATACTGTATGCACCCCAGGCAGACCTACCTTCCTGCTAAAAAGAATAAAAATCAGTGAAGAATTCAGACAGAAGAAGCGATTTTCGTGAAATGTGGACGACGACGGATGATGGACGGACAACACATGATGGCATAAACTCATCACCTGTTAGCCGGATAAGTTAATAATTGCATGACAAATAGGCATACAGCAGCATTGGGGTATGCCGTATCAGTTAAAACACTCTCATTCTTAAGAGTTACTGTTTCCTGACTTTGTCTCAAATGTAATATGTCATTTGAACCCATCTGAATGTTTTGCGAATGTCTTTCTCACAGGGTTGTCTGTGAGAGCATTGATTGGTCCCATCAGTCAGTGATGGACTGCATTCACCAATTACATCCATCAAAGGGATTTGTATCTGCAGCACTCAGACTCTAATCTGATCTAATTTTGGCCTGTGGCTGTATACAGTTCTCTCCACGACAGTAGAGTTAATCAATGCACTTTTCCTCCCCATTGCTACAAGCGACACATTCTTGGCTCCACCATCTCACCCCTGGGAAAGGGTCACTTATTCCTGACACTTAATCTTCACCGTCTGCTTTTAATTGTGCAGACTTCCTTTCAATTCTGCCTCAGCTCCAATCTGGTATCATCCTGAGACATGTTAGATGTTTTGCAGTAACACGCCGTTCAGGTGTACGGGACAACCACTATTCAACAGGGCTTGTGGATGGCACATTCTGACACATCCAGGTTATGACATACTTTTTCTCTGAGTTTAGACAGTTATGGAGTTTACTTTTACCCAGTGAGGAATTACACACAGACAGAGAAAGACCTTGTATTTCCCTGCTGTTAGTTATGTGGGACGATCGTCTCGGCACTTCTGGGACTGCTCATCAGAGAGATCGTCTCACTGCACATTGGCCTGGCCTTTCCTCACACTGTGCTGTCCACACTTTCTCTCTTTCCTTCAATGCTCAGCCATGCTTTGCCCTGTTTTTGAGTTGAGTGAACTTTAAAGTAAAACTGAAGTCTAATTTCAGATGTTTTCAGCCATTTGTCAGTCTTCCTCAAATCCATCTGACAATAGATAGTTTTCACTAATGTCATGGCATTCCGGGGAACGCCCTCCAGCCGCCATATTGTGGGGCAAACAAAGGACCATCGCCATTACCGGCTACGCTATCTTGGACGAATTTATAAAGTTATATAGTCAGTTTTCTAAAATAAAGATCAATGTCGGCAAAATCAAGCAAACGGAAGTATATGGATACATTGGACGACATCTCACGACAATGGTATGCAGCCAAACTGGCCTTGATTGGGGGAATTGACCCCTACGAAGTGGACAAAGATGCATTTTCAAGTGACTATGCAGGGCTGCCATCCATATCGTACCCTGATATTGTGAGCTATTTCGTGAATAGTAAAAGTGCCTACACACTTGACAACCTCAAAGCATACAAGTCGCTGGAGTCATACAATTATTTTGTCTGTGGCTGGGTCTGTGAAGTCCACCATATAAAAACAAGTGACAGTCGTGTCCTAATTACAGCTAAGGTATGTAAACATTGGAATTTTAGAGCTCTCAACACTGCATATAAATATATGTGTGTGTATAATATCAAGTTGATTTAAGACTATTATGAATACTGTGCAATATTACTTTGCATTGGAAAGCTGCGCACATTTGCGCGAAGCTGCGCAAATGTGCGCAGCTTTCCGATTCACTGTTTTTTTCTCATCCTTATACTTCCTATGTTTCATGGACTGTAACGGATTTGCTTATTTAGTAATTTTAATACAGAATTTACTTTGAAATTATAATCAGACACTCCAACGCCCCCCTAAAAAAAATCGGATCTGCGCGATTCAGCCGTGAAAAAGGCGGCATCCGCCAAAAGGCGCACTGTTTGCATCCCTGCAGAATAGACCTAAAATGTTTTTCAAAAATGACCCTTGCATGGGCGGCACGGTGGTGTAGTGGTTAGCGCTGTCGCCTTACAGCAAGAAGGTCCTGGCTTCGAGCCCCATGGCCGGCGAGGGCCTTTCTGTGCGGAGTTTGCATGTTCTCCCCGTGTCCGCGTGGGTTTCCTCCGGGTGCTCCGGTTTCCCCCACAGTCCAAAGACATGCAGGTTAGGTTAACTGGTGACTCTAAATTGACCGTAGATGTGAATGTGAGTGTGAATGGTTGTCTGTGTCTATGTGTCAGCCCTGTGATGACCTGGCGACTTGTCCAGGGTGTACCCCGCCTTTCGCCCGTAGTCAGCTGGGATAGGCTCCAGCTTGCCTGCGACCCTGTAGAACAGGATAAAGCGGCTAGAGATAATGAGATGAGATGAGACCCTTGCGTGAGTGAAGTGACAAGTGTCAAATAGAAACGTGACAAACGAGCGATATTAAGTGTACATTACAATGTAAACGTACACTCAGCGGTTCCAGTTAGGCATTCTCAAGAGATTGTTTACACGATGTTTTGGTTTCCAAAAACAAACTTAAACACAATTGATTGTTTATTTAAACAACTTACCACTTATAAAATGATCGGAGCAGACTTTGCTGTGTTTGGAAGGCTGATAATCCTTGCGGTTGATTCTCGCAAGCCATAGATTTCTCCTTTGTATGCTGAGTTTGTTTGCTCGCCTTCGTGCTCCCATACAGTGGGAATTCCATAAAAGCTCCGCTTGACGTCATCATCTGACCTATTACGACAGCCGTGAATACAACAGGTGTGCACCATTGCTAGCTTTAAATAGCCTGCTTGGGTTCTTTTGAAGACTTTGTACTCGCGCGTTACAATGTGTGATCAGTCACCCGTACGGTAAGCTTGACCCGCAAGATAGCCACCACTAGGGAATCCCCGACTCTGTGACGTCATGTGAAAACTATCTATATACACTGAACTAAATCTACATCTGAGTGATATTTGTTATCCACGGCACGTTATAATATACAAGTAACTTGTAAAAGTTATCACAGGACTGTTTGTTGTGAATCAGATGATTTATGACCAAAAAAAAAAAACTTCCATTCTCGGGTTCTTGAAAACAAATCTGTGGTTAAACTGCTGAACTGAAAAGAACCGAGAACTTATTATTTTTAACTAATGTGTGTGTCAGTGGCAGGAGCATGGATGTCAGTTATGGCAAATAGCAATAAACTATTTACTGCTCAGAAATTTAACGTATCACCCAGGTTGAGAGAAAACAGCTTTGAGCAGCATAATGTGCACTGAGATCAGATTTACCAGCAAGGCTTATAGCTAATCAATCGTAAACCATCACCAATCAGAATAAACCAGTGGAACAACTTGAAATCCATTCTGAGCTTTATTTTCTGCTCCTCGTTTTTAAAGTCATGTTGAAAAAAATGTTTGTTCAAGGTCTGACCTTCTGTTTTAATTTGTCTAAGAGAATTATACTTAATTTGGCATATCAAATTAATTGGCCAAACTCAGAGCTCAATATTTACAATCCATGTACAAAATACAGACTGCATTCGTTAAGAGTGAAAGGCAATAATGAAATCACATGGTTACTGCCTCACTGAAAAGGCAGTGATGTTGTCTATACATGTCTCCAGGTCTGTGTGTTGGCAGATCCTATGAGTTCTGACCCTGCTAATCCTGACGAGGGCAGCTAGACTCCTCACATCACAGCAGTGGCAACTCATCCAAAGATGCAAGTGAGCCTCCACTATATACATATATCAGCAAATCTTCATAAATCTTCATGTCCAACATATATACTCAGATGCGCCATTGATTTCCTCACTGTTCGAGATGTTGCACAATCATGATGCAGCATGCTCACTGCCCCATTTAACTCCAGAGAGGTATTATTGCACCTGTGGTGTAGTGGTTAGCACTGTTGCCTCACAGCAAGAAGGTTCTGGGTTCAAACCCAGTGACCAGTGGAGGTCTTTCTGTGTGGGTGACTCTCGATGCTCTGGTTTATCCCAACAGTCCAAAGACATGCAGTTAGGTTTACTGGCTACTCTAAATTGTCCATAGGTGTGGATGGTTGTTTCCCAAGCCCGCAAATGGGAGGGTTGCGGCAGGAAGGGCATCCAGTGTAAAACTATGCTCCAATTAATATATGTGGATCAATAGCGACCCCACACACGTACTGTAAGTGGCACACACTCGGAGAAGCGAGTGAGGCATTATTGCACATAGTGGTCAAAAATAGGAACTGCAACAAGCATTATTAAATACAGGCCCACTGGGGCACAAATCAGGCTGCCCCATGCTCACTATTTATGGCAAATTGGATAAGTTTAAAAATACTCCACAGGCACCAAAACCTTGTTTCATAGCAAATAATCGAAATTAAATCTAATCTGCAAAGCCCATAAGTGCAGACAGTGTGTCTGTGAGGTTTTGGGCTAGTTTCAGGTCTTTTGCAGGCTTTTTAAAGATGAATTTGGGCTGGAAATGTTGCCAAAACCTGGCAGAGAGATAAATCCAAGTATGCACCCACAAACTGCCCTGAGAGTTCAGGAGGTTAGACTAATGGTGCAACACAACAATTCAGTGAAATGGTACACTTTCTTATGAAGTATAATAATGAAGTACAGCATGAGTGATGAGTAATATAGCCAACATTTAATAGAAACATTTTTAAATGAATTTTTAAGAGAAGTCGTGCTTGCAGTGGAGGCTTAAAGCAATTATGTGTGATTTATGATTCTCTAAACCTACGGTGTATTCAAAAAAAAGTGAGGATCTTATATATTATATAGATTAGAAAAAATGGGGGTATGTGGAAAGCTGGGTGTTTTATATAGTACTTGATGTTTGGTGCTGTCATGAGCCTGTGGGAAAGTATTTATTATCAAAAAAGAGTTTACCTTTCACTGAGAAAAGTGAAGTTGGGAACTTCATCTGCTGCTTATTCAGCATGCCTACTTCATACCATCCGAACACTTTAAAACATTAAATATATCCCATCAGAGTTGTCCAGTACTGTATACTTTCAGTACATTTCAGCAGTAGCTTATAGATCTCCCTTCCTGTGTCCATGTGTCTATGTTTAGTTTAGTATTCTATCTTCATTTGTCCAGATGATTACATGATCTTGTGAGCAAGCACAGGTGAGATGAGAGAACGACTGTAAGCTTCTGAGTCTGTACAATTCTGCATGGAGGAAAGAAATAGGCTAGGGATAATCATAAACACAATAACAGAGAGTATGATTAGGGCAGAGGGGAAAAAATCTCGAAATAACAAAAGAAATTCAATGAAGGCCAAAAATAATGGGAAATCAGCTTGTGTTTTGTGACCTTCTGGTAATCTCAGGGTGGATTCGCAAAGGACCTTGGCTTAATCATAAGACATGTGGAATACTGGAGAAAAGCAGAGAAGCACACACACACACACACACACACACACTTTCCAGTCTAATTTTCCTTTGCTGTTGTGTTTAATGACATTATTACTGTGACACATGGTGTGGGAATTTATCTGTTTGTGTTTCCGTTTGTGTATTTTTATGCCGTATGTGCATATTTATCATAACACACACTTGTGTGGGTGCATCCATGTCAATATTTGCATAAAGCGCACTGATCTGTATCTGCACACGTTTCTGCATATGCCAGGATATCTTCTTTTGAGTGTGGGGAAGAAAAAGCAGACAGCAACATGCCAGAAGCAGTAAATCCCGACAGGAAGAAAGCCAAAACCAGGCTATCTTGAAGGACTGCAGTGAGAAACAATTTGCATAAGCTTCTCTTTCATCTGAGGGAGGCACAGCAGAAGTTTTAGGAGTTTTCTGCTCTTTTTTTAAATGTGTTCACCATTTCAGTTTGCAGAGAAATGCCATGTTCTTGAACCTTACTTTCTGTGTCTTGTACTCTTCCGTTTTCTTTGTCCTACCTCATACTCAGTTGTTTTCTGGGAAAGTATGGCACTTTTTACATGTTCTGCTAACTGAGCCAAAGGGATGTCTAGCTCAGGCCCAAGGGACTTATTTTTATGAAATTGCCACTACCTTTCATGGCACTGGTTGCTTAGTTTAAATGAGGAGAGAATGAGAACATCCATTTATCAGTATGCAGTGGTATAACTGCGTGGTTACTGAAGTGGCTCATTAGAACCAGCCTTAGAGTTTGAAGAGAAGGAAGCCTAATAGCATCTCACATGGACTTGGCCACTAATCACCTAATTCATGGTGGAATGTGCTTGGGCAATTTCTTGGAATAATTTTTGTTAAATAATTCCGATTGCATCATTGCTGAGTCCCATGAGCTTATAGTTTTGGCCTATTAATTTGTATGCAAATTTGGACGTATGCAATATATAGCACTGGGATGTAGGTTATGGACAAAATGCCAAGTTATGTGTGGTGGTTAATGATGAGCATTCTTTTGAAGTACACAACATTATGATTTTTATTTTTTGACACTGGGAGCTTTTATAAATCATTCTCCCAAAAGTAGTGCTACCATATTTTGGTAGAACAAATTATGATTAATAATAATGAAAAAATAATTCATCAAGACATTGTTGAACTGTCTTTTGAGAAGTAAAAATTTGATTGTCATGTTGGTGCTGGAAATGGTGCCAGACTACACTTCCCAGCATGCACTGCAGCCTGCAGACATGGCGACGCCTCTGCACCACGCTCACAGCCACCGGGCTTCTGATGTAACACACCTGTTCTCAATCACACACACCACTTATACAAACAGACTCATTTTATTTTCTTCTGACATGTCAGTTTAGAAATAATTAAAAGAATATAAAGAATCTAGGTGGCACAGTGGTGTAGTGGTTAGCACTGTTGCCTCACAGCAAGAAGGTTCTGGGTTCGAGCCCCGTGGCTGGCGAGGGCCTTTCTGTGCGGAGTTTGCATGTTGTCCGCGTGGGTTTCCTCCGGGTGCTCCAGTTTCCCCCACAGTCCAAAGACATGCAGGTTAGGGTAACTGGTGACTCTAAATTGACTGTAGGTGTGAATGTGAGTGTGAATGGTTGTGTGTCTCTGTGTGTCAGCCCTGCGATGATCTGGCAACTTGTCCAGGGTGTACCCTGCCTTTCGCAAGTAGTCAGCTGGGATAGGATCCAGCTCACCAGCAACCCTGCACAGGATAAGCAGTTATGTATGGATGGATAAAGAATCTAAATTATGTACAGTTTCAAAAGTTTGTATGAACTTAGCACAAAAGGATGATTTATTTGCTAGGTTTCATATGTTTATACCTATTTTACAATATTCATATTTAGACAAAATTTATATTGTTTATATGAGAAGAAAAATCCTGTTTCTCAGGAAGCTTTGTTTACTTTGCTTAAGTTTTACTACATACGACAATGGTGCTTGAAAGTTTGTGAACCCTTTAGAATTTTCTATATTTCTGCACAAACATGACCTAAAACATCATCAGATTTTCACACAAGTCCTAAAAGTAGATAAAGAGAACCCAGTTAAAGAAATGAGACAAAAATATTATACTTGGTCATTTATTTATTGAGGAAAATGATCCAATATTACATATTTGTGAGTGGCAAAAGTATGTGAACCTATAGGATTAGCAGTTAATTTGAAGGTGAAATTAGAGTCAGGTGTTTTCAATCAATGAGATGACAATCAGGTGTGAGTGGGCACCCTGTTTTATTTAAAGAACAGGGATCTATCAAAGTCTGATCTTCACAACACGTTTGTGGAAGTGTATCATGGCACGAACAAAGGAGATTTCTGAGGACCTCAGAAAAAGCGTTGTTGATGTTCATCAGGCTGGAAAAGGTTACAAAACCATCTCTAAAGAGTTTGGACTCCACCAATCCACAGTCAGACAGATTGTGTACAAATTGAGGAAATTCAAGACCATTGTTACCCTCCCCAGGAGTGGTCGACCAACAAAGATCACTCCAAGAGCAAGGCGTATAATAGTCAGCGAGGTCACAAAGGACCCCCAGGGTAACTTCTAAGCAACTGAAGGCCTCTCTCACATTGGCTAATGTTCACCATCAGGAGAACACTGAACAACAATGGTGTGCATGGCAGGGTTGCAAGGAGAAAGCTACTGCTCTCCAAAAAGAACATTGCTGCTCATCTGCAGTTTGCTAAAGATCACGTGGACAAGCCAGAAGGCTATTGGAAAAATGTTTTGTGGATGGATGAGACCAAAATAGAACTTTTTGGTTTAAATGAGAAGCGTTATGTTTGGAGAAAGGAAAACACTGCATTCCAGCATAAGAACCTTATCCCATCTGTGAAACATGGTGGTGGTAGTCCCATGGTTTGGGCCTGTTTTGCTGCATCTGGGCCAGGATGGCTTGCCATCATTGATGGAACAATGAATTCTGAATTTTACCAGCGAATTCTAAAGGAAAATGTCAGGACATCTGTCCATGAACTGAATCTCAAGAGAAGGTGGGCCATACAGCAAGACAACAACCCAAAGCACACAAGCCTTTCTACCAAAGAATGGTTAAAGAAGAATAAAGTTAATGTTTTGGAATGGCCAAGTCAAAGTCCTGACCTTAATCCAATCGAAATGTTGTGGAAGGACCTGAAGTGAGCAGTTCATATGAGGAAACCCACCAACATCCCAGAGTTGAAGCTGTTCTGTATGGAGGAATGGGCTAAAATTCCTCCAAGCCGGTTTGCAGGACTGATCAACAGTTACCGCAAAAGTTTAGTTGCAGTTATTGCTACACAAGGGGGTCACACCAGATACTGAAAGCAAAGGTTCACATACTTTTGCCACTCACAGATATGTAATATTGGATCATTTTCCTCAATAAATAAATGACCAAGTATAATATTTTGTCTCATTTCTTTAACTGGGTTCTCTTCAGAGGTGGAAAGAGTACTAAAATATTATACTCAAGTACAAGTACTGTTACTCTGATGAAATTTTACTTAAGTACAAGTAAAGTTACCAGACAAAAAATCTACTCAAGTAAAAGTAAAAAGTAGATCATTTAAAATGTACTTTGAGTAAAAGTAAAACGTTACTTTTAACAATGGGTGTTTTCTGCCTCCATTGTGTTGTGCAAAAATGAAAAGGAAGAGGAAACAAGGATATATGTACATCTCAACCCAGATGTTTTATTTAAAGGAAGTGTATCAAATTGAATGCTTAGGATAATGCTGCATTAAAACTGAGACAAACAAAAAAGGTCAATACACACAGTCATGTCGTTTACATCACCCTGACCACACACAAAGCATTGTACACGAAATATGAAAGTGAAATGTTGCACCGAAATCTCGTAGCTTGCCTGTGTGCACTGTGTGTTATTGAACAATTCAATTCAAACATTATTTGTTTTGCTTAGTATTCCTTTCTGGCCTGTTGGATGTAGAATGGTAGGAGGACTGATCACGTCAGGTTGGCGAGCTAACTTGCTTGCATGATTAGACAACCGAATAACAGACTAGTTACCATTATGTTACAGTACCAACAGGTTGCTACTTCAACATTAGCAATGCCATCCACTATTTTTGGAATATAACCAGCCTATTGTCGGTTTTACTATGGAAAGGAAACATTATGATCAGGGGCGCAGATATGTTTTTTGAACTGGGGGGGACAAAAAACTGGGGGGGGGGGGAAACTGGGGGGGACAAAGCTGCCAGCAAACCAACCCCAACCCCGATATGCCTGTCAAACTTGTGGGTAACCATAGCAACCAAGCTCGAGCTAGCAACCTGTGCAGTCTGCGCAACTCAACCAACCAAATATCAGTTTTTGTTTTGTTTTATGTGAGTTGTTGCAACTATGTATACACTGCTGTGCACCTCAATAAACCGAATGGTAATTAGTCTTTTGATTTTTCTGTGAGGTTTGCCTTATGCAAAGAAAGACAGCATCGACATTTTTTCCTCCCTATAAGTGGGGGGGACCGAACGAGGTGAATTTAAATCTGGGTGGGACGAATCCCACCCGTCCCACCCTCTATCTGCGCCCGTGATTATGATGCCAATGACAATACTTACCTCAACATGCTTGCGCAGATTAGACATCGAATTTTTGTATGCCGCAATGGTTGTGTTCTTGGGCACACATAATTTGCATTGCATAATGAAACTGTCACCCCTTTTCTCTATGAAGCTGAAGTGATCACGTATGTAGGGCCAGGGGTGCACTTCATTACTGGAAGAAATTGCATTTTCTGCAGGGTCGTCCACCACAGGTTCCTCGGTCTCCTCCATGTCTGCAGGGGCGCTTTATCAACACCCGTGGCCCAGGGGCTAGGCCCCTCATAGGCTACCTGTCAACCCTACCCTTACCGTTGGCCAGGAAAACACTCTTATTTTATTTGCAATACGTGTCAAGCATTTACAGTGTAAGTGCGTAATGAGCCTAGAAGCCTACGATAGGTTACGTTTGGCTCAGTGTAGCTGCGCAAGGCCCACGCTCACATCGCTCAACACATCCGACCACAGAGGGAGAGAAGAACGTGTGCATTATCATTACAGAGCCGGTTCTGATTATTACCACGGACAGGACAGTGATACTGCGTAACTTTCACGCAGGGGCATGGCCAGAGATAACCACACAAGCGCGCGTGCGCTAACGTAGACCTATGTGTTGTAAACATAAAACACACACACCTACAGACAAGTCCTTTTAAAAACTAAAATACATAAAAATAGCTCGGCGGCATGAAAACAAACATTCACTGCAAGACAAGGTGCCCTAGAATCGCCATCAGTTTTTAATATCTATATGGACTTTGTTGTCAGGACTGCACAGCATGAGATATCAAAACTGTACCCAGATACAGGCTTCAAGTTCAGATATTGCATTCCAAATGAGGTATCCACAAGAGAAATGTGTACGAAAGCACGAGCATCAGGAGAGGGTTGCATAACAGAGATTCTATACGCAGATGATCAGGCCATACTCGCTGGATCCATCGAGGAGCTTCAGAATATTCTTCAGTTGTATGATAAGACCTACACCTGCTTTGGTTTACAAATATCATATGTCATAACAGAAACAATGGCTTTTAACGTCAATGAGGATATCAAATGTAAACCAAGTATCATTTCCCTTGGCGGCAATAATATTAAAAACGTCCGCACCTTTAAATATCATGTCAGCAACTGTGATGAATCCTCACACTTCCTGCATGCTAGGATAAGTGCTGCATTCATGAAATGGAATGAACTGAAACACGTTCTAACCGACCACCGAATACTACTAAAAACCCATATAAAGTTCCTAGTGGCATGCGTTCGATCTCGCCTCCTGTACAGCACACAGGCATGGCAACTATCATCCAGTGAAATTCACAAAATTGAGGTAGTGTGGCATGGCTTCCTAAGGAAAATGATTAAAGGTGGATATAAACGAAAGAATGCCCCTGACCAAAAGAACACTACAAATGAAGATATAGACTGGAGCTACAAGATGTCCAATGCTGACCTCCGGAAACTGACAGGAACCCAGGATATAAAACTATCCTGCTACGTACAACAACTAAAATATATTGCTCACGTTTGCCGGATGGGCAATAACCAAGTTCAAAAGCAGCTCCTGTTTGACAAAAATGGTTACAAATGGATGAAATGGGAAAATCTGCTGGGCATAGACACCCAACAGATAAGACGTATGATGATGGACAAATCAAACTTTGAGCAACTGCTGCAACTGCTACAGCAGAAGCACCCCTAGAGAGTTTAACTTTTGACAGGGGAACATGATGATGATGATGAAGGTACTTGGCTCGGCGGCCACATGAAACGTAAACACCATGGACAGCGGCCAAACTCATAACTCTACAGACCGAAATACACGAAACCAAGTCCTACTAGGGTCTATTTTACCGATCTATGTTCAAGCCTCATGCAAGTCTTCCTTCTCCTTGAATAAGACCATGCATTCAACTGCCTTTTTGACATGACTGCATCGAAATACCACTCAACAATATTTCACGCACTCCATCAAGAAAAAAGTTAAACATGATGAACACGGGCATACTGTTTTGAGCATACGATTTTTTAAAAAGAAACTAGCTACATCAAAGTCCTTCAATAAACCCATCCTTTAGCGCAAATGAGCTTAACCTAGTTCAAAGCATGACGCTAGCAGTAGCTGCATAAGGCAAAATCATGTGGGCCTTTCATCAACAACAAGCCACGGCGGGCAAACATTAATAATCAAGTGTCCTTACCTTAAAACGTTGTCTTGACCACAGAACTTCTCAAGTATTTCACTTAAATCCACACGGGTTAACAACACACCCAACACAGCTAGCGAGAAATGTGGATATGCGCTAGCTTTGTATTGCTATTCCCCTCAGTATGCTTACTCTGTCTGCTGCCCGAACTGTGACAGTTATAGGCTACAATCTTTTCATCAATTTCTTCAGTAGATGTCGTTTTAGACATTTTATTATCCCCATCGAAATATGCTATTATACTAACAGGATTATAACTCAAATCACATGACACATATTCAAATCACAACTGATTTATTTTACTGTTGGACGGATCATAGCATATCTAGCCTAGCTGCACATAGCCTAGCTGCTGGTAGGCTGATAACTGATAAGTAGCTGATATTCTGAACAGATTGGTGATCCTTACCTTAAAAAGTCTGTGACTTTAGGCAGCGATTCTATCATTACCTGCATCTCTCTCTTTTTTTCCTTTTATGCGCCCTGCTAACATGTGAACGCTTCATCTTTCAAAGCCTCTAAATTTGTGTCTCTGTAGTCTGCAGTCTTTGGCGCGCTTTCGTGCGTGACGTTACATTTTGTTACATTTTATTCTGGTCCAGTTGTGGGTGTTCGTTTCGCGAACCACATCCGCCATGTCTCTTACAGCAGGCTACTGTGCGCTCATTTATTTCTAACCTTATTTCTATCCGTACATTAATGTAGGCCCACGATTCCGACAGTTTATTATTTTATTAATATTACAAGGCCCCTGATTGGCTGTGGCCCAGGGGGTTGAGCCCCCCGAAGCCCCCCCCCCTTAAAGCGCCAGTGCATGTCCGCCATCGTCTGTGTGAGACTCGCGCGCGTGACAACTGTCCTTCCCGTGATTCATTTCCAGAACGCATTTCCCCTTCTCCGTTTTAGCCTTTTTATTTATTTATTTATTTATTTATTTATTTTTTACTCAGTAACGGTTGTGATGTAAAATGTACCGAAGTACACTACTTAAAAGAAAACATACTTAAGTAAAAGTAAAAGTACACTCTTTAAAAATTACTTGAAAAAGTATAAGTACACAAAAAAGCTACTCAAGTACAGTAACGCGAGTAATGTAATTCGTTACTTTCCACCTCTGGTTCTCTTTATCCGCTTTTAGGACTTGTGTGAAAATCTGATGATGTTTCAGGTCATATTTATGTAGAAATATAGAAAATTCTAAAGGGTTCACAAACTTTCAAGCACCACTGTACATATACAGTCCTGTGCAAAAATCTTAGGCACATATAAAGAAATGCTGTCGACCAAAATTGGCTTAAAAATAATGAAATGAAATGTTTCAACATTAAAAAATACTATAAACAGTAATCAGAAAGCCATAATAAATGAAACAAAGTCAGTATTTGGTGTGAGACGACCCTTTGCTTAAAAAAAAAATCCGTCTCAGGTCCAGTGAGTGCAGTTTTATGCGGAAATGATCTGTAGGTTTTCCTGAGCATCTTACAGAACCAGCCACAGTTCTTCTGGACACTTTGACTGTCACACTCACTTCTTCATTTTACACCAAAACCCAGCAGCCTTCTGTAAGAATATAGCGGGTGGGTGGAGCACAGAAGTACGGCAGGCCAGAACTGAGTTCCAAAGAAAACTCTTTATTTGCACTTTTCAGTCTCAAATAGACACTCTCCCAGCCACACACGCATATACACACAAGTCATCTGGTTGGGAAGAGAGCTTCCTTCCTCTGCTCTCTCTCTCCTTTTATCGGGTGTGGTCACTGGGGAAGACACACAAACACAGGTTAATTGACATCAGGTGCAGTGATTCTGCCACTTACCTTCCCTGACTCCGCCCTCCGGTCACAGACCAATGCTTGACCACGTCCCCGCTGCCACACCTTCATTATGTTTTCTTTTTTAATCTGAAAAGTGCTCGCTTATGGAATATGCTGCTCAGATACAAACTTTTTTCTCTAACATTTAATTTTGTGCTGGAAACGAACGTTTGAACTCTAAAATGTTTTTGTACTGATCCGGTAATATAGAAGTCATAAAATATAAATTTATAACAAAGTTTGTATGGAAAATAACAGGGTGCCTCAGACTTTTGCGCAGTAATATATATATATATATTCACACACATGTCACACATACTGTAATGCACTGGACTCAACAGGAAATTCAGGATCCATATGCAGGAAGATTTTTTGACAGTAACGATACACAATCCAAAATCTAAAATGATAGAGCAGATAAGAGTCGAAACAAAATCAGGCATCGAACTACTGAATGAGGGGATAATCCAAATAAACAGGCAAAACATGAAGATACATCCATAGCTTATGCAACTACAGAATTGGTAAGACTTTGCAATAAACTACTGAAAACTCTTAGCTTACTGTATATATGTGATATTGAGAAGTGACGAAGAAATTGAGGCAGAGGTTGTGTTAGAACTCAGGATAGCATGATGTTTGCTGATGCTAATGTCCTTGTATAAATTGATTCCATATGCTAATCATCAGTAATAATGGTCGGACATCATGGCTGCCATGTTTCTAATGTATTTCTTGAACTATAATCATGGCATCAATCATAGTGCAGGCTAATTTATTTCAGAATGAATAATTTGACATAATCTGACACTTTGTCCATCAAAGTCTTTATCAGGAGAAGAAATCTGCCACTCATATATATATATATATATATATATATATATATATATATATATATATATATATATACAGTGGTGCTTGAAAGTTTGTGAACCCTTTAGAATTTTCGATATTTCTGCATCAATATGACCTAAAGCATCATCAGATTTTCACACAAGTCCTAAAAGTAGATAAAGAGAACCCAGTTAAACAAATGAGACAAAAATATTATACTTGGTCATTTATGTATTGAGGAAAATGATCCAATATTACATATCTGTGAGTGGCAAAAGTATGTGAACCTTTGCTTTCAGTATCTGGTGTGACCCCCTTGTGCAGCAATAACTGCAACTAAATGTTTCCGGTAACTGTTGATCAGTCCTGCACACCGGCTTGGAGGAATTTTAGCCCGTTCCTCCGTACAGAACAGCTTCAACTCTGGGATGTTGGTGGGTTTCCTCACATGAACTGCTCGCTTCAGGTCCTTCCACAACATTTCCATTGGATTAAGGTCAGGACTTTGACTTGGCCATTCCAAAACATTAACTTTATTCTTCTTTAACTATTCTTTGGTAGAACGACTTGTGTGCTTAGGGTCGTTGTCTTACTGCATGACCTAATGTCTCTTGAGATTCAGTTCATGGACAGATGTCCTGACATTTTCCTTTAGAATTTACTGGGATGATTCAAAATTCATTGTTCCATCAATGATGGCAAGCCATCCTGGCCCAGATGCAGCAAAACAGACCCAAACCATGATACTACCACCACCATGTTTCACAGATGGGATAAGGTTCTTATGCTGGAATGCAGTGTTTTCCTTTCTCCAAACATAACACTTCTCATTTAAACCAAAAAGTTCTATTTTGGTCTCATCCATCCACAAAACATTTTTCCAATAGCCTTCCGGCTTGTCCATGTGATCTTTAAAAACTGCAGATGAGCAGCAATGCTCTTTTTGGAGAGCAGTGGCTTTCTCCTTGCAACCCTGCCATGCACACCATTGTTGTTCAGTGTTCTTCTGATGGTGGACTCATGACCATTAACTTTAGCCAATATGAGAGAGGCCTTCAGTTGCTTAGAAGTTACCCTGGGGTCCTTTGTGACCTCACCGACTATTACACGCCTTGCTCTTGGAGTGATCTTTGTTGGTCGACCACTCCTGGGGAGGGTAACAATGGTCTTAAATTTCCTCTACTTGTACACAATCTGTCTGACTGTGGATTGGTGGAGTCCAAATTCTTTAGAGATGGTTTTGTAACCTTTTCCAGCCTGATGAGCATCAACAACGCTTTTTCTGAGGTCTCCAGAAATCTCCTTTGTTCGTGCCATGATACACTTTCCACAAACATGTGTTGTGAAGATCAGACTTTGATAGATCCCTGTTCTTTAAATAAAACAGGGTGCCCACTCACACATGATTGTCATCCCATTGATTGAAAACACCTGACTCTAATTTCACCTTCAAATGAACTGCTAATCCTAGAGGTTCACATACTTTTGTCACTCACAGATATGTAATATTGGATCATTTTCCTCAATAAATAAATGACCAAGTATAATATTTTTGTCTCATTTGTTTAACTGGGTTCTCTTTATCTACTTTTAGGACTTGTGTGAAAATCTGATGATGTTTTAGGTCATATTTATGCAGAAATATAAAAAATTCTAAAGGGTTCACAAACTTTCAAGCACCACTGTATATATATATATATATATATATATATATATATATATATATATATATATATATATATATATATAATTAGTTTGAAATATATGCAAGTGTATTTCCCAGAGTAACTGTCTACGGTTGTAATGCAAATGATGCCATGGGTGGCAATGTTAAAATAAATGAAAGGGGGGGGGGGGGGGGGCTGTTAACAAAATCGTATATATTTAATGGACAAGTGCAAGTACACAGTCCAAGCATCTCCTCAGACAAGAAACATTGGATTGTGTTTAATCTCACTGAGCCTACAGTCTATAGTTAATATCTTGCTTGTTTTAGTAAAACAGAAATAGAAGTAATTTACTTATGGATGTAAATTGAAATAAATATTTGTATACATTAAATACCCTTAACATATACAGATCTTAACCATGTTCGGATCAATGCCAACATCAGTTCTTTTGGTAGATGGACATACAGATGGACAGACGCACCAATGGCAAAACCTTAGATAGCCAGAAAATGGGCCAGGACTTCCTGGACATGAACATGTAAGTAACACATCTACACGACAATCAGGAAGGAAGTTCTTGCAGTAAAACTATTTCAGGCATTTGACCGTGCTGTGACCATAAACCTGTTTGGATCAATTTCAATCATTTCAAAATTTCATCTGCTAGTTCCAAGGATAATTCCATATAAATCCTCCAAACATTCCACCACTCGTTCTTGTGATATCACATGAAGGAGACTCTCTGACCATCTGAAAACATGCCTAGTTACGGAGCCATAATTAGCAACTGGTATGGCATTGTGATATAATGACTATGAATTGTTAACGTCACTAAAAGCTTCATCCTGGTTTTGACCCTTGAAGGAAATCTTTGGTTTTAATGATTTGCCTCTGACTCTATGATCATTTGCTCAAGTTTACATGAAGATCATTCATGTATTTCATTTCATGTTTCATATTCCTCATGACAGATTTATACCTAGGACTGTCCCTGAATATGTTGTATTTCTTATTCTGTGTGTTTCCTTATGGTGGCCTATGTGACAGAAAAAACCAAGGTCAGAGCAGATAACACTCTATGGCTCAGTTGGCCATAGGCCCGCTTCTATCTTATCGTCTGCTTCTCGCTTATCTCCTCTTCTCCCTTTCAGTCTCTTTGCTCATTACATAATCTGGCCTCTCCATTCTGCGAGTGTGTTGTGCAAACTTTCTGAAGTTACTACAACTTCTGTTAGTGAAAATGGTGATCTAAAGAGACTCCAACTGTGCAAATAAACACTGAAGATCTGAAGAGCACACCAGT
Source organism: Neoarius graeffei (assembly GCF_027579695.1). Lineage (NCBI taxonomy): Eukaryota > Metazoa > Chordata > Actinopteri > Siluriformes > Ariidae > Neoarius > Neoarius graeffei. Next base: position 80,904,000 of record NC_083580.1, read on the forward strand.
CTTTCTAATCACTTGGTGCTGTGACCTGGATGGCAAACTAACACCTTAGTGGTGAGTTACACTGGATATAAAAAGTCTATACACCTCTGTGAAACTTGAAAGTCTCATCTCATCTCATTATCTCTAGCCGCTTTATCCTTCTACAGGGTCGCAGGCAAGCTGGAGCCTATCCCAGCTGACTACGGGCAAAAGGCGGGGTACACCCTGGACAAGTCGCCAGGTCATCACAGGGCTGACACATAGACACAGACAACCATTCACACTCACACCTACGGTCAATTTAGAGTCACCAGTTAACCTAACCTGCATGTCTTTGGACTGTGGGGGAAACCGGAGCACCCGGAGGAAACCCACGTGGACACGGGGAGAACATGCAAACTCCACACAGAAAGGCCCTCGCGGCCCCGGGGCTCGAACCCAGGACCTTCTTGCTGTGAGGCGACAGCGCTAACCACTACACCACCGTGCTGCCCCAAACTTGAAAGTTTTGTGAATAAAACTAAAAACAAAACAAAGATAAATCATGTCAGAACTTTTCCACCTTGAAGGTGATATAGCACCCAACAAACTTCAAGTGAAAAACAAATAGAAACATTTCAAGAAAAAATTACAAAGAAAAAAGTACAATAACATGTCTGCACACACTTTTAAAATGGGACATGTGACTGTGCTTAGAATTAAACAATCACATTCAAATTCATGTTCAAAAGTAATTAACGTACACCTATCTTCTATTAACTGAACCCCAAATAAAGATCAGCTTCTTCTGTAGGATTTTCTTTTCTTAGGTTCTACTCAGTTACATCCAACTGCTGAAGCTATGTTCTGCACAGAGCTTACAAAGAGTGTCCAGGATGTCATTGTCAAAAAATCTAGATCATGAAAGGGACAAAAAATTTCCAAAATGTTTGATGTACCGTGTAACAACGTGAAGGTCATCATCAATAAGTGGAGAAAATGGGACCACAGTGACAATATTGAAAGAGCTGTAGGAACGTCTGGCAAGTACTGTTCACTCTCAACACTGATAAAAATAAAGTTCTAGATCTACTTAAAAAAACTGAGGCAACTTTATGCATAATGTATTTATGTAGATCACACCAGATTATTGTTTGTATAAACTACTCGTTTGTTTTTGTACATGAAAAAAATAATCCAAGTAATATGGACTTAATTTTGTTGTTTAGATTCAACAAAGTTAGTCCTTGTATGAATTACTTATTCTTTTTTATGTTATAAATGAAATTTGTAAGTAAAACTAACTTGGTTTTATTATGTAGATCAAACAAAACTATATTTTGTTTAAAAAACTTCAATTTTTTAACATAGTTAATGACATTTGCATGTAAGATCAACTTTATTTTATGTACATCAAACATATAAAATATGAATTACTTTTTTATATTTAAAATAAGATCTGCAAATTAACTGGTTTTTATTGTAGATACAGCTTAATTAGTTATATCAAGAACTTTACTTTCATATATGTGGGATTTAGTTGTTATTCAAACATGCTAGAGTTATTTTTAACTTACTATTTACATGTGCATTCCCATGCCAATAGTAATACCAGTGGACAAGCACAAAGTCATTACCTGGCGTTCCTGGGGCTGTGGATACGACAGCATAATAGTAAAAGTGGAAAAAAAATTTGTCAAAGAGTCTCACTTTATGATGCACCACATCTTGCTTTATTATTTAGAAAAAATATGACAAAAACTGTTTTGGATACAAAATATGAGCGACCACTTCAAAGTTAAATTTGAACTTCTACTTCATTTTATTTTTTTATTTCTACTATTGTTTAATTCTTATTATATTTTTCCCATTTATTTTATGTAATTTTATTCTCTATTGTTTACTGTTTTGCTTTTACTTCTGTAAAGCAGATTGAACTGCCACTGTGTATGAAATGTGCTATATACAGTGGTGCTTGAAAGTTTGTGAACCCTTTAGAATTTTCTATATTTCTGCATAAATATGACCTAAAACATCATCAGATTTTCACACAAGTCCTAAAAGTAGATAAAGAGAACCCAGTTAAACAAATGAGACAAAAATATTATACTTGGTCATTTATTTATTGAAGAAAATGATCCAATATTACATATCTGTGAGTGACAAAAGTATGTGAACCTCTAGGATTAGCAGTTAATTTGAAGGTGAAATTAGAGTCAGGTGTTTTCAATCAATGGGATGACAATCAGGTGTGAGTGGGCACCCTGTTTTATTTAAAGAACAGGGATCTATCAAAGTCTGATCTTCACAACACATGTTTGTGGAAGTGTATCATGGCACGAACAAAGGAGATTTCTGAGGACCTCAGAAAAAGTGTTGTTGATGCTCATCAGGTTGGAAAAGGTTACAAAACCATCTCTAAAGAGTTTGGACTCCACCAATCCACAGTCAGACAGATAGTGTACAAATGGAAGAAATTCAAGACCATTGTTACCCTCCCCAGGAGTGGTCGACCAACAAAGATCACTCCAAGAGCAAGGTGTGTAATAGTCGGCAAGGTCATAAAGGACCCCAGGGTAACTTCTAAGCAACTGAAGGCCTCTCTCAGATTGGCTAATGTTAATGTTCATGAGTCCACCATCAGGAGAACACTGAGCAACAATGGTGTGCATGGCAGGGTTGCAAGGAGAAAGCCACTGCTCTCCAAAAAGAACATTGCTGCTCATCTGCAGTTTGCTAAAGATCACGTGGACAAGCCAGAAGGCTATTGGAAAAATGTTTTGTGTACGGATGAGACCAAAATAGAACTCTTTGGTTTAAATGAGAAGCGTTATGTTTGGAGAAAGGAAAACACTGCATTCTAGCATAAGAACCTTATCCCATCTGTGAAACATGGTGGTGGTAGTATCATGGTTTGGGCCTGTTTTGCTGCATCTGGGCCAGGACAGCTTGCCATCATTGATGGAACAATGAATTCTGAATTATACCAGCGAATTCTAAAGGAAAATGTCAGGACATCTGTCCATGAACTGAATCTCAAGAGAAGGTGGGTCATGCAGCAAGACAACGACCCTAAGCACACAAGTCGTTCTACCAAAGAATGGTTAAAGAAGAATAAAGTTCATGTTTTGGAATGGCCAAGTCAAAGTCCTGACCTTAAGCCAATGGAAATGTTGTGGAAGGGCCTGAAGCGAGCAGTTCATGTGAGGAAACCCACCAACATCCCAGAGTTGAAGCTGTTCTGTATGGAGGAATGGGCTAAAATTCCTCAAAGCCGGTGTGCAGGACTGATCAACAGTTACCGCAAACGTTTAGTTGCAGTTATTGCTGCACAAGTGGGTCACACCAGATACTGAAAGCAAAGGTTCACATACTTTTGCCCCTCACAGATATGTAATATTGGATCATTTTCTTCAATAAATAAATGACCAAGTATAATATTTTTGTCTCATTTGTTTAACTGGGTTCTCTTTATCTACTTTTAGGACTTGTGTGAAAATCTGATGATGTTTTAGGTCATATTTATGCAGAAATATAGAAAATTCTAAAGGGTTCACAAACTTTCAAGCACCACTGTAAATAAACTTGCCTTGCCTTGCCTTGAAAGCAAATAATAACAATAACAACAACAACAATAAATTAAAAATGTAAATTAAAATTTTAAAAATATCTTAATGGCATAGCCCAGCCAAAAATCTAACTTTATCAGCTGTTTCCTTCCTCTGATGGAACTGAATTGACAGGACCTTTTGCGAACACTTCACTTGTGCAAAGTCCAATGCCTAAATGCACTTGGAGCCTGAAAGAAAAAATTAATTTTTAATTAATTAATTGGGGTTTTTTTTCATTCTAAGACACTGTTAAAGAACTTCTTATCTAAAAAAAATAATAATTGCACGTTACATGACTAATCTCTCATTCTCACTCAGAAAAATCTCCTCCTGAAAACGTTGACTTTCAAACCCTTTATTTCCTCTGTTCTCCTGAATTCTATATAAATAATGTTGGAAATGTCTTGTAAAAAAAAACCTGGCTGTTCCTTCATCTATGAAAATAATACATGGCTGAATTTACTGCATTATGTTCACATTGTTGAAAGATTGAAACTGCATTATTTACACTTTTTTTATCTCTGGATGTTGTAATTCAGAAACATAGAAGTTTCTGAATTACAACATCCACAACATACAACGTCACACTCAATTACACAACAATAACTACCCTACAATTAGAGACTATTTCATCATTTTTCTGTTGCTGATGTCTCTTACCTTTACTTTTCTGCTTTGAACGGTAGGTCTGTTTGCAGCTGCAATTAGTTTTTCATCTTGTTCTTTATCCAATTATTATCATATAATGATGTATTTCCTGAAGAGTGACACGTCTAATGTCCTGTCAAACTTTTTATTCGCATATTCATATGCTTGAGTTTTATTTTAGTGTCTCACCATAGTCAAGGTTTACTTTGGAAACATCCTTTGAATATTACTTTACTGTGCTGTATTCCCCCAGCCTCAGGGGGCCAAGGAGGGAGAGCTGAAACTGGAGATTGCGCACATACGTATATCTCATCTTATCTCATCTCATCTCATCTCATTATCTCTAGCCACTTTATCCTTCTACAGGGTTGCAGGCAAGCTGGAGCCTATCCCAGCTGACTACGGGCGAGAGGCGGGGTTCACCCTGGACAAGTCGCCAGGTCATCACAGGGCTGACACATAGACACAGACAACCATTCACACTCACATTCACACCTACGGTCAATTTAGAGTCACCAGTTAACCTAACCTGCATGTCTTTGGACTGTGGGGGAAACCGGAGCACCCGGAGGAAACCCACACGGACACGGGGAGAACATGCAAACTCCGCACAGAAAGGCCCTCACCGGCCACGGGGCTCGAACCCAGACCTTCTTGCTGTGAGGCGACAGCGCTAACCACTACACCACCGTGCCGCCCCGCACACATATATGTACAGCGAAATAAAAATGGGACATTTGATTTTAATCCTGCTGTGATTCTTTATAACTCCGTGTTGTTGGTTAAGTAAAGAAGCTGTGTGGATGGCATTAAACTTGCGATACGTGTGTTTTGCATTTGCACAGAATCAGCTATAATTGTAAGGACCAGCCCAGCCATTCAACAGTAACGGTCGAGCAGGCTACTTAAATGATCAACTTTATTTAACCTACCATTCAAACTACATTAAGCATTAAAGCCTTGGCAAGGTGACCATCTCTACTTAAAATGGGGCAGGATACACCACGAAAAAATTAACAGCAATAACGCTTACAGAGCAACACTAGCTGCAGGCTGACCGAAGGTTTGGTCGGGTATAGCTAACATTACAGATTTGGCGCTAGTAAGTTGTTAGCTTATAAGTCGTGTAACTTAATTCCTTTACAAGGCTCTTAACACACAGGTAACTTCAGTTAACACGAAAAGTGTCCGATTAATTCTGCACTGTAAAAAATATAAATGACAGTTGTTGTTCAAGCTCACAATTTTATTGTAAACTGACTCAGAAAAACAATTTTGACATCTAACAAACAAACTCACGTTTGTACAACTCATTTTTCTTAGAAAATAACTAACAAAGATACTTGATTAAGCAAAACAAGTTTTTCTTAGTTTCCCTCAAATTTCTAAAGACTGTCCTACTCTCTAACAAGAAGTTTTAAGTTTTCTTACTTTATGTTCATTGACACGCCTACTACGGGGTTTCCTTCCTTTCTCCACAAGCCCAACGTTTTCTCCTTTGGTCGCAAAGGAGGTTGACACGATTGGCTGTCTCCAGAGTTTCATAGGTAATTATCGTAATTTCTTGACCGTAAAACTTTATAGAAGACATATGTGCCCTGTTCATAGGGCACGAGTCTGTGAATTCACAATTGTAATGTGAAATTTTCAAAATGGTGAATAAAAGGTTTTTTTTTTAACTACACTTTGTGTTGTGTTGAATGATGGGGTGTGGTGAAAATTGTTAGAACTCAAAAAACAAAATTGGTAGAAGTTAGATTTTACATATGAAACTGAAAGTCTTTGTTGATCAAACTTAGTATAATGAGTTTGTATTATTAAAAACAAAAGGTTGGCAGAATTCGCAAATTTGTGTTGTGTCAACCTTTGGCTTATTTAGGTAAAGAGAACTCAAAAAAACAAATGCATCACGTTGCCTAGATAATTTCAGTTCTGTCAACCATTTTTTTTTTTACAGTGTGGTTTTTGACAACAATAAGCAAAAAAAGAAAGAAAAACATTATTCTTACCTTACTGACATTTAATGTTAAGTGTCGAAGGCGCTCAGTTCAGACCTGGTTAAGACTGGTTTGGATCAGACTGGTTGCTGCAACATGTTCCCACAATGCACCTGGGGCGCATAAACCTCATTGTGTTTGGTGTTGAATGGAAAAGAGTAAAGATAACAAGGTTTGTTTTGTTGAGATTGTGAACGTAAGAAGATTGGCTTGCATTACTTAATTATTCTTGTTGAGAAAATGTTTGTCTTTTGTTTCTAACAAACACAAATTGATTCAAAACTAGATATATTTGTGTAAACATACAAACTTGAATTTTTATTGTTAATATCACAAATTCAAATTATGTTAAATTTACTTCTCCTCTAGCCTGGGCCCACCCATCCTAAGCGTGACGCAACACGAGGGCCTGTTGCGAGCTTAGTCTGGCCAGGCAAGCTATCTACAGCTCTTCCAAGCTCCCGAAAAATTGGGAACCAATCAACTTTGAGCATCTCCAACGGCCCTGGGTAGAGGCATGTTCAAGGCACTGACGTAGTAGAACTGCGACCGGAAGCCATAGATTGTTTACAGAATCTATGCCGGAAGCGCTTCATTCACACTTCCGCATCTATTACGCATAGATGCTGTATTGAAAACATTCAACGGGAAGTTCTCATTGAAAATGGAGCAAAGAGCAGCCCTGGAGGTATTTATTGAAAGGAAGGACGTTTTCGCCTTGCTCCTGACCGGCTTCGGTAAGAGTTTAATCTACCAGTTAGCCCCGTCGTGTCGCATACGTCAGAGGAAAGAGTGATGTGATTAGTTTAAGCTTCGTCACAGCCTTTTCTGGCTTCGACCAGTAGCAAACTGAGGCATTTCAGGGAGGCGGGTCAACCACAGGCTCTGGGAAACGGTTAGGCTTAATATCTTGGCCAGACCAATAGCTCGTAGAGCTTTGTCGCGTTAGCCAGATTACTTCTCCTCAGATTTATTTTTTTCAGTGAACATGTATCAATTTCATGGGCTATGGGGTCGGGTGGCTCATCATCGTCATCACTGCCAAACCTGAGCCAGGCTTGAGGCAAACCATGATGTTTTGATTGACAGCCAGCATTGCAGTGGTAGGGTGGCCAGTTCCTTTCTGCGCACTCACACACACATTCACACCTATGGGCAATTTAGAGTAGCCAGTTAACCAAACTGCACATCTTTGAACTGTGGGGGAAGCTGGAGTACTTGGAGGAATTCCACACAGACACGGGGAGAATGTGCAAACTTCACAGAGAAAGACCTCCGTCAGGCACTGGGCCTGAACCCAGAACCTTCTTGCTTTGAGGCGATAGAGCTAACCACTGCACTACCATGAGGGTGGCTAGATGGAAGCCATTTCTCACAAAAAATAAATAATGTGCCAAAACATTTTATGGTCTGATGAGACCAAGACAGAACTTTTTGGGCACAATTTAAAAAGATACATTTGGCACAAAAACAAGACAGTTTATCACATAAAGAACACCGTACCCATGGTGAAGCATGGTAGTGGCAGCATCACGCTATGGGCCTGCTCCTCTTCATCTGGCACTGAGGTCCTATTGAAGACATAGGGAATCATGAATAGCTCCAAACTCAAATCTATTCTGAACAGGAGTAAGAAATTTCACCTTTCAGCACAATAACAACCCAATCCAATGGCGTGATTATTTTTGTTTCATTTTTACTGCTGTTGGGTTTTACCTCACCATGATAACTGAAGGCCTAGATCCAGTGAATTTAGGGACAGATTCAGAGAAAGCATCCTAACTATTAAAGCAGCACCTTAGTTAAGAGAGGCACAGAAGTGTAGTAATGTATGTTTGTGCGAGTATGATAGCTCCCGCTTGCTTGTTGTGATTCATATTCTGCCTTACAAAAAATGCTCTAAAATTGTTATATGTACAGTAGGGGAATTGGAACAAAAAAAATTGAATTGTCCTGTGTAAAGCATGTAGAAATATATGCATGGTCTCAAGTGTGTGTGTGTGTGTGTGTGTGTGTGTGTGTGTGTGTATGTGTCAAGATTCTTCTGTCTCTCAGTTTCATTCATCCATCAGCAAATGCCCCATGAGTTGTGTATTATGAAAATATTCCATGACTGTGCTCTTGTGATCTTAGCATTCTCTCTCTATCTATTCATCACCACTCTTTCCTCCTACTTATCTGCCAAAACCCTGTAGGCTGTTGAAGACTTATTGCCATGAACCTATTGCCATGATTGCCTGGTACTAGCACCTCAAGTATTGGAGCCAGCATTAATTTGAGTGCTCTCGTTCACACGTTTGTATCGTGAGTGTTGACAGGATCATAGTGATGATCCTGCTAATTTTTTTTCCCTTATTCATCCCAACGATCTGCACAAATTGCTGAGAGCCTCGTCAGGAAAAGGGAAGAGCTTCAAAACAGGTTTGTGAGATGGATGACAGTGTATCATGGAAGCTAAATCTGTGGTTCAGTTGTTTTTAAAAGGCAAAAGCAAGCAGAGTCAGTACACATGTTATGCTCAGCAGATGTGTAAGCCAGAGAGAGAGAGAGAGAGAAAGAGAGAGAGAGAGTAAAGACCTGAGGCAAAAAAGAAAAGAAATCACACCATTTGCAGTCATACACTACAGTGCTGGCATGCAGCTGGAGTCATTACATTTTCACTTGACACACCATAAAACTGCATATTCACAGGTATTTACATAATGTAAATAAGAAGCAGTATCATGAGCAATATCAGGTGGCACTAAACATCTCATCTCATCTCATTATCTCTAGCCGCTTTATCCTTCTACAGGGTCGCAGGCAAGCTGGAGCCTATCCCAGCTGACTACGGGCGAAAGGCGGGGTACACCCTGGACAAGTCGCCAGGTCATCGCAGGGCTGACACATAGACACAAACAACCATTCACACTCACATTCACACCTACGGTCAATTTAGAGTCACCAGTTAACCTAACCTGCATGTCTTTGGGGGAAACCGGAGCACCCGGAGGAAACCCACGCGGACACGGGGAGAACATGCAAACTCCACACAGAAAGGCCCTCGCCGGACCCGGGGTTCGAACCCAGGACCTTCTTGCTGTGAGGCGACAGCGCTAACCACTACACCACCGTGCCGCCCCGGCACTAAACATAATTTATGCTAACATAATTATGAACATTATGGCCAGATCATCCAGGTTGGATATGTTCTAACCTGGAGAAAAATAACATGGGGCAAGCCCTGAGGTCCACAGTTTGATCCTGAGTACTGGATATTATCTGAGCAGGGTTTGACCCTCCAAAAAAAAAGGTGGATGCAGGTGGTTTGGTTACTTTACGCTTGATGACTGTCTTATGCCCAGTGTTCGCAGGATAGCCTACAGATACACTACAACCTTGACCACTAGTTACACCTACAATATCGATCAAAAGTTATTACACCCCTACTCTACTCATTCATATGTTTTTCTGTATTTGGACCATTTTCTACATTGTAGAACAATACTGAAGACATCAAAACTATGAAATAACATCTGGAACATATATGGAATTATGTCCATCCATCCATCCATCCATCCATCCATTATCCGTAAGCACTTATCCTGTGCAGGGTTGCGGGCAAGCTGGAGCCTATCCCAGCTGACTATGGCCAAGTTTACATTAGACCGTATCTGTCTCGTTTTCTTCGCGGATGCACTGTCCATTTACATTAAAACGCCTGGAAACGCCGGGAAACGGGAATCCGCCAGGGTCCACGTATTCAATCCAGATCGTGTCTGGTCCGGTGCTATGTAAACATTGAGAATACTCGGATACGCGGATACGCTGTGCTGAGCTCTAGCTGGCGTCGTCATTGGACAACGTCACTGTGACATCCACCTTCCTGATTCACTGGCGTTGGTCATGTGACGCGACTGCTGAAAAACGGCACGGACTTCCGCCTTGTATCACCTTTCATTAAAGAGTATAAAAGTATGAAAATACTGCAAATACTGATGCAAATACTGCCCATTGTGTAGTTATGATTGTCTTTAGGCTTGCCATCCTTCCACTTGCAAGTGGTAAGTGACGCGCATGCCCGATATGCACTGGATCACACACACAGCGGCTCAGTCCCGAATCACTGCTCGTGCGCTTCACTCGCGCGCTCTGTGAGCTGTGCAGGGCCGGAGTGCGCACCCTCCAGAGGGCACTCGCTGTTCAGGGCGGAGTGATTTGGAGCACAGGATGCCTGCGGAGCCGAGCCGCTGAAGAGAAACTACACATTACACATTTACACATTTCAACTTACGTGCCGTCTAATTAGTCATGTGATTAGCGTATCCGTGTATTGGCGTTGCTGTGTGCACGCGAATCGTGTATTGGCGTTGCTGTGTGCACGCTAATCGTTTTAAAAACTTTAATCTGATGATCCGCTGATACGGTCTAATGTAAACCCCACTTATGGGCGAAAGGCGGGGTTCACCCTGGACAAGTCGCCAGGTCATCACAGGGCTGACACATAGACACAGACAACCATTCACACTCACATTCACACCTACGCTCAATTTAGAGTCACCAGTTAACCTAACCTGCATGTCTTTGGACTGTGGGGGAAACCGGAGCACCTGGAGGAAACCCACGCGGACACGGGGAGAACATGCAAACTGCTATGGAATTATGTGGTAAAGAAAAATGGTTTAAAAAAAACAAATACAAAATAGGTTTGATATTTTAGATTCTTCAGCATATCCAGAATTTCTCTTGACACTTTGCACACTATTGTCATTCTCTTAACCAGCTTCCTGAGGGAGTCACCTGGAACGCTTTTCAGTTAACAGGTGTCTCGTCAAAAGGTCATTAGTGGACAAGTTTCTTGCCTTCTTAATGTGTTTGAGATCAAACAGTCAATAGTAAATAATAAATAGACCTTATTAAATAGCCCTATAGCCAACTGTAGTAATCCATACAGTATTATGTCAAGAACTGAACAAAAGAGAAACAACATCCATCATTACTTTAAGACATGAAGTGACTTTTAATTCATAAAAATTAAGAAAAAACATTTAATGAGAAGGCGTGTTGAAATTTTTGGCTGGTATCTACTGTCCCTTATTAATAATAATAGTAATTACGTGATCAGTATAGTTTCAAAAGATCTGACATGTTCAAAAAAATCAACTAAGATGGTCATTAATAATTTGTTGTCTGATTATACTGAGCATATAGAAATTATTTAGTTTTTCTTTTGGTTCTTTCTGATCAATCAAGATTTTTTTTTTTAAATGTTCCCAGTGTTCCACATTCCCCTGTTTAACTAAACTGGTTAGAATGAAATAAAATAATGGTTAATGACATTCTTTATCTACTATTTGATAGTTTACTGTGTTTGTAGTAAACTGAGAGTATAAATAAAACCAAACACTTCATTTAACCTGAAACATGTATTTATTTTTTTGACATCCAGCACTAATTTTAGTGTTACTGTAAAATTTAAAAAGGATTCTGTACCTTTTTCCCCAAGGGAATTAAGATTATGAGGCCTATCAATTTTTGTCAGGCACTAACAATTTCAGTCTCTTAAATAAGGCACAAAATGAGCTGGTTCAGTGTTGACCATGTGTCATTTTGGTGCTCAAAATGTATTCCAAGCAATGTGAAAACAAGTGCTAAAACATAATTTATATCTCATGAAATTGCCTGGAAGGCATGTGGAGGAAAACAGACATTTTGAAAGAAAGAGAGCAGAGAACAGAGAGAGAGAGAGAGAGAGAGAGAGAGAGAGAGAGAAATTCAAATTAAATAAATAGTATTATGCTAAATCACAAGTTTTAAGAGATATTAAACAAGCCTGACTTTTCTGACATCATATCATATCTCTGTAAGATCGAGTAAGGTTTTTTTCCCTCTTCCAATCCATCCAAACCTTCCTGTCTTAGAATTGAGATGCTCTCTTTTTATTTCCTCTTTTCAATGAAAATGCATTTCTTTCCACTAAAAACCCTGCAATAAAAAGCCATGGCAATAAAACCAAAGCATACACTGAGCAGTAGCACATGCTGAACTGCCACAGCATATATCATGAAAGGAAAAAAAAAACTATGATCACAGAAAAGGGCAATGGAGAGTTCAGCTATTATTCAGCTGATTGGAATTTAATATAAGCTAATCTTTTTTCATCTAATGAAAGCTGTGGTTAATTATGAAGGAGGGTGGTACAAAGATGAATCACTCTGCTGTCATTCTAATTTTAAGAACCATTTTGCATTAATGAAAGTTCTTGCAATTTGTAGTTCAGTCGTTCTTGATGACTCCATAATGAAACTGCGTTAAATGTCATACAGTATCTGATGAAACAGAAGTTTCCTCTTGTACAAACGAACCCCTTTCCAATCACATATCATTGAGTTTATACAATGTGTTCTGATTATAGACAGCAGATCTAATTTATAATACAAATGAAAGCAATCATTTTAGCTGCAGCCCTGTGGAATTCACATATGTTGCATCAATGTGCATCCACATCTGCGTAAGGCTGCGTGTTCCATGATGCTTTCTCAAGCTTTGTGTCCTCATGCAAACTCAATCAGCAGCTCAATTATGGGACATTCAGAAGTGTGAGTTAGCGTAGCACCTTCTGGCTTTTTTCTGTAATTGCATCTCAGACTATCCTCTAGGAGGATCCATTAATCATGGTGAGCAATTCTCTGACATGAATCTCAACTTTCTCTGCTGCTGCCAAGGCGTGATTAGTGGCTAACCTCAGGGCATGCACTGGCGCCCTGTCAAACTGCTGATATGCAGATGAGCTGTCAAGTATGAACTCAAGATAAATTTAGACACAATAGAACATTTTTTTAAACAAATTAACCACATTCATTGAATATTTATTCACACTTGGTTACTCTGTTCTAAGACCGGTAAGATGTTGTCACATTTGACAACTGAATAATTTTTTTTTCCACAAATAAACCACATTCAGTGAATATCTATTTGTGCATTCACATGGAATAATCAAAGCTGAGTCAGAATTATGCTGAATGAATTTCTTACTATTACTAATTAACCTGTTGGCTAATTTACCTTTGGGTTTGTTATTTGGTATGTATTACTGTAAATAAATGACAATACAAACTGGATGGTTGTTTTTTTTCTGGTTCTGTAGTGTATAGTTTGAATATACTGTAAATATTAGATGTTTTTTACAGGAGCTGGAATATTTGCATCATGGTTGTTCTCACCACAAAGCGTTAACGATGGAAGACTGTGTTCTCTTTGCTGTTATGAAGGACTATGTGGTCTGCACTGATCCTATGCACCTCAAGCTATGCAGGCAGGTTGGCCCAACACCAAAAAAAAAATAAAACCCCTCACACACACAACAGAAATTTTGTTTTTTTGCAGATTATAGCTAGTCATTCTCAAAATATGCCCCTGTGGCACTTCTGCTGCCTAGTAAACAATGTATTATCACAAAGCACCACCTCCCCTGTCAAGAGAAAACTACTTGTGCTGCTTTTGGCAGCTGGCACAGGTTTGTTTCTTCATCATGGACATAGGAAAAGCCAGATAGCCACTGTATTTCTATTCATTGTGCATCTCTGCAAAGAGAAAATAGAAGTATAAGATAGTCTCCTGGCACGGTGGTGTAGTGGTTAGCACTGTCGCCTCACAGCAAGAAGGTCCGGGTTCGAGTCCAGTGGCTGATGAGGGCCTTTCTGTGTGGAGTTTGCATGTTCTCCCCGTGTCTGCGTGGGTTTCCTCCGGGTGCTCCGGTTTCCCCCACAGTCCGAAGACATGCAGGTTAGGATAGTTGGTGGCTCTAAATTGACCGTAGGTGTGAATGTGAGTGTGAATGGTTGTGTGTCTCTATGTATCAGCCCTGTGATGACCTGGTGACTTGTCCAGGGTGTACCCCGCCTTTCGCCCGTAGTCAGCTGGGATAGGCTCCAGCCCACCCACAACCCTGTACAGGATAAGCGGTTACAGATAATGGATGGATGGATGGATGGATGGATGGATGGATGGAAGATAGCCTCCACTGCTCACTGCCACACTGATTCATCTCTCTGAAAAAAAAAAGTTTCACAGGATATTTGTCATTCCTGGCCAAGTTTGACACCAATGCTGAATTGCAAGATTGTATTGATTAATTATGCCTGATTACATGAAACTAAAAAATCCATATCCTTATCACCACAAATTGGAAAAGAGTCTTTTTGAGAAAGTCCTGTTATCAACCAGAGCACTCAGAATCTCTCTCTCTCTCTCTCTCTCTCTCTCTCTCTCTCGTATGAGGGGTTTTCCTCTCTCCTCCTTTAACAATGAGATTAATAGGCACATCCAAACATGCGTCTGTTAAGGTACGAATTCCAGCTACAGACATTTCCTTGGAGCTCAACAGCTTCTCTATCAGACAAAATAACAGATGTCTGAATACAATTAAATTCTGAATATGACTAGCTTCAGTACAAACTCATTTATCATACTCAACAGCAATGAGAAATCACTCATTTTAAACAACTATCCTATTTAATTTATGAGTTAAGTGTACCTGAACTTTGGCTAATGAACTTGCCAGTTTTTACATTGCAACGCAGCTGACTATAAGGCTGTTTTGTTCAGAGAGATAAGATATCACAAACAATTGACATTATTGTTTTGTGTTCACAAAAGATATGGTTTCTATTCAGCATGGCATATGTTATGTAAAAACATTTCTTGGCACCGTAAAGACAATTTGGCTCATTTAGTGTAATGTTGCCTTCTAAAATCAACCTCAGTTAGCAACTAAAAGTACAATTCAGGCTCAATAGCTATTTGACAAACACCAACACCTTTTCTATTTCACCAAGTTCTTGATGTTATTTGCAATCCAATAAACTGCTTCAAGCAGCTTGGCATCCTCGGCCAGGCAGAATAAATTGTTTGAAAGGCTGAAATGAATTGTTTAATTTCTTTTCTAGCTTTGAGCATTTTGGCACACATTCTGAGTGTTTGCAAGTCCGAAGATTTTATTTTTATGATTACTAAGTCACACTGAATTTCAAATGCAGAATTTTCTCAGAATTACCTCCAAACAATGCCTCACTGTGCCCCACACAGCCCTTTTTCGGGTTGTGTCAGTGGTAAGCTGTTTTCGTAAATAAGCTTCTCAGAAAGAAAAAAAAACCTAACAACCCATAAATCAACAGTAATGAAGAGACTTTCAGACTTAATATTATTAGTCTGATCTAATTCAAAGCATAATTTTATATCAATATGAATTCTCTTACCATTCAGAACTATTCAGCTGGCTTGTGCAAATTTCCCCAAGGGCGTTTGGATAATTATGCATTATTTGCCTCCTAAAGTGGTATGACTTCAAAAACCTCTGTGATAGCAAAAACCACTGTTATGCATACCTTCAGGTTCCCCAGGGAAACTAACCAAAGAACCCTTAAAGATGCGATATTGAGTGTAGTGTGTTATTGCAAAAGGAGTCAGGAATTCAGAAAAATATTGTGTGGTTCTTGGAGCCAAGAAACCTTTCAAGAGCAGTCCAATTCCAGGCTTGCACCACATTATTCCTCTGTTTCTCTAATAGATGGCAAACCTTGAATACCCATTTCTTCCTGATTTCTTTGCTTTGTAATCTGCTAAGAGTTTTTTTTTTTTTTTTTTTTTTTTTAATCCTCTGATGCACAAACAATATCAAGCCAAACACTGGTGATCTGGAAATCTAATCATATTTATTATGTGGATGAATTAACCTGTCTAACAAAACAGATTGTTGAAAAAGGGCAACACCATGTAATCTTTCAGCATATAGCTTATACTTTATATAAGTACTGCAAACCATAACTGTGGAAGATGGGAATCTCTGCTCTACTAATAAAAAAGCCTATATGAGCAATATATTCTCTAAATTTGTCTCGTACAATCGCACTCAGATGGGACAAAATTTCTTTCCATTTTATTCTAAAGTGAGCAACAATGCGGCACAATAACATTAATGTTTCCAGCTGGGGAACATTTCTTGGCATAAGGCCTTAAAAAATGTAACTATATAAAACAAATCTCTTGCTAATACTGATGGGTGACTGTATACCAAATATATCATATCTTAGTGCCTGGTATATTAAAAAAAAACTCTCCTGGAAATAATTATGGCTGGTAGCTTATATTTTACAGTTTATATGGTAATATTTCTCTTAAAGACAAAAACATGTCTATTTTAATTTCCCAAATCACTACAACTCAATTAACATCATTACAGAGTGATTATGTAAGGTTTTTGTCAATACAACCTTCAATACAGTATTACACTCCCCAGCCACTTTAATAAGAACTTGTTGATTCTAAGATCCCTGTTCTTGGCTGCAGGAGTGGAACCCAGTGTGTTCTTCTGCTGTTTCTGAGATGCTTTTCTGCTCACCACGGTTGTAAAGACTGATTATATGAGTTACTATATCCTTCCTGGCAGTGCGACCCAATCTGGCCATTTCCCTCTGACCTCTCTTATCAGCAAGGCATTTGTTTCCACCCACAGAATGGTTGCTCACTCACTCGATGTTTTTTTTTTGTTTGTTTGTTTTTCGCACCATTCTGTGTAAACTCTAGAGACTGTTGTGTGTGAAAACCCCAGGAGATCAGCAGTTTCTGAAATACTCAAACCAGTCCATCTGGCTCAAACCAACACCCAGACCACAATGAAAGAAAGTCACACTTTGAGATCATAATTTTTCCCATTCTGACATTTGAACATTATGAACATTAACTGAAGCTCTTGATTTGTATCTGCATGATTTGATGCACTGTGCTGTTGTCAAGGGATTGGATGATGTTAATGATGATGAATTTGGGAATTTTTTTAAGTCCCCTTAATGAAATTTGGTTTCTTTTGATGTCATGAATAAATATGCTACAAATAAACAAAGTTTTTTTTTATTTTTTCATTCAAGATGGAAGTAAAAACCTAAACCAATGAAAATGACTTCCAAATTCTCTAATATCAATATTTATTGCTTTTTAAAAATGTGCTTTAGAAATAAACATTACTTCACTTCCCAACACTTAACACACTAAAATGCTTTGGTTTAAAATTAAAATGGTTTTGGCATTAAATGATTCAGACATAAAATTAAAATAAGGCATGCTTCAACATGATAATGATCTGCAAAGTATCCACCAAAGTGAGCCACCAAACCCTGTGGAGATATCGGCAATTCACAGCTCAGCATCCAACCTGTGGAAACGTACAGGTAAACCATTAGCAAGATGAGTGAGGTAGACTAATGCTAGCCAGAGCTTTTGATGTTTTACAGTGTGAAAGTTTTCTACTAACTTAAGACACTTTGATGTTTGATAGTGATTACTTGCTGTGTTAAATATATCTAACTGCTCCTTCACTCTATATGTAATGCTCAGGATAATGTCTAACGGATATCTTTGCTAGATAGCTAGAAACATAATAGGCGTGATCAAAAAGTTCTGAGGCACTTCTTGCTGCGAATGAATGGAGAGCGGCACAGTCATGCACATGCAGCAGGAGCGAGCATTAAGATTCGTGAGTCAGTGTGCCACACGACATTGTGCTGTCAACATTAGGACCTGTGTTGCACATGTTTTTGTGACAACATGCACATGTACATTTGCGATTTTACTATGGACCTTAAACTTGTTAAGCTCAGGAAATGAGCAATGGAGACCCTTGAAATGCTTCAGCAAGCCTACGACAATCAAGCAATGAACCAGATGAGGTGTTTTGAGTGGCGTTCACGGTTCAAGACTGGAGGACGATGAGAGGCCATCGTGATCCGACAGTCCTGAGGCACAATGCATTCAATTTCTTGGACATTTTTGAGGGTTGTGCTTGTGAAGCATTTCAAGGGATTCTGTTGCCAATTTCCAGTGTTTGACACAGAATTTGATGTCTGGAGAAGACTGAGGTCCATATTAAAATCATAATTGCGCGTGTGCACATTGTCACAAAAACACGTGTACAGGGCTGCCAACTTTTCACAATTCCTTGGAGTGAGATTTTTTTTTTTTGGGGGGGCAATGGCAAAATTTTTCCGCACACCATGCAGTAAGTGGGAATTTTGTATTCAGTTTGATATTCATGTGTTCCCCTGCATTCTGCTGTTTTGTTTGTGGGTCGTCCAGCTGGAGATGGACAATGAAGGGGGGGGGGGGGGGGGGGGGGGTTGAGATTTTGGATTTAGTAGATGTTCCTGCATTCTGGTGGATTTTTGGAGTGGCCTGCTGTGCCATACCTACATTCTTACACACCCTGACTTGCCAGGCCTTCAGCTTGTGGCCAACAAAAGCACCAAGTTTTGGCTTAAAAGCCCCCACACTAGAAAACTACAGATGACTGCCAATGTTCCTGTAGCCCCATAGACCTGTGTTTCAGATTTAAAGGCAAGTTCATGTTTGAAAATATTTCATCAGCTAAGCCTAAACACCTTCTGAATTGAAACTAAATGTTAAGTTTTTAATAACTGTTGCAAAAAATAAGATTGTCCCTCACTGACTATTCATTATGCATTTAAGGGCTTTCCCCACCACTGGGTTCAGCAGAAGATTGGCATGGGGAAAAATATCAACAGCAAAAGAACAAATAAAATGCTTAAACAGTAAGCAAAATGTGCATGTGCTACAAGAAACATTAAAATGATTAAGTTTGAACAGTATTGAAACACAAAAAGCTGAACCTTGGCCATAGGTGGGAATGTGCACACAAAGTTGGGCTTAAAAATTTTGGTCATACTTAAATAAGCTATATTAATATATTTCTTATTAATTTATTTCTTATCTATGTTTCTTATTAGTAATAGAGCATTCATCAGGGCCTGTTATCTGACAAATATTCTCTACCTGTCTTGCCCTCTTTGAAACCCTGTCTCCTCAGTATATTGTTCTCTGTCTTTTTTTTAATTATTCACAAGTTCAAGTTCTTTGATATTACAGGTGACCATGCTTTATTTACTATAACTGAGCAATTACATACATCATAAATAATTAAAAAATAAATACCCTGTAAATAAACAGTAGGTATGGTGGCTAATGGCTCTTCTTGCATTTGTAATATTATCTCTTACTTGCTTTATTTTACAACATTTCCAGTATGGCTTCAAATAAAGTCATAAAGTATGATAACATACAGTAAACAAACTAAAAATGCGCCTTAATAAACGTGTGCTAAGGAGGTGCTCTCCCGTGCTGCTTGTTGGGGAAGATAGAGGCTGTGGCACGGCAGTAGGCCTATAATGATTTAGCATGCCTAGTACACAGCTCTCGATATGGCATTAAATATTTTCACAACACTTATAGGCTAAAACGATTAAGAAACTTTATATACGTTCATAATTACGCCAGTAACACCACACATTGGCATGCATATGTACAAACCTGTCTGAGACACCCGTCTTCAACTCGGATACCTTCTTCTCTCTCCTCTTCCTCTAAATTGACGGTAGGCAATTATCCAACTTCCGGTGAGTGCAGCATCATTAGATGCACCACCTACCATAGGGGAGTGTGTACAGAAGGGAACACCGCTCTGCCTGTTTAGCTGTGCGTAAGGCGTAATTGATCGATCGCAAGTGGTTGGCGCGACGCAATGGGTAGCCGAGATCAGATAGATAAACTAGATTTTTTTCTAGCGTGAGAAATCAGAGGTATGGCGTGTGAGCGTGTGAAGACAATCAAATGCGTGTGTCTCACGCTCATTGCGTGAGAGTTGGCAGCCCAGCGTGTAACACAAGTCCAGATGTTGACAGCACAACGTTATGCGGCATTCACTGATTCATGAAGGTTACTGCTCGCTCCTTATGCATGTATATGACTGTACCGTGGTCCATTCATTTGCAACGGGAACAGTCTTGGAACTTTTTGATTCATGCACATTAACATGAGTTAGCGAAACTAGCACCTACAACATGTGGCTATGTTCGCTATCCAGCTAACATTGTCTTTTGGTGCCTTCAGATGGGGTTGTGTTTATCGTGTTTACGAGAAGAGTACATGTGAACACCCGCTTTGTGATATTCATAACTTTGGAAGTGGAAAGCTCCGAGTTCACAAGATGTAACATGTTTGCTGATGTTTTCGCAAATGGCGGAGGCCATGGAAGTACATTTTTCGGCGGATGATACGTTCATATATTGTGATTTTAGTTGATCATCTTTTCATTACGGCTTTGCATTTCCTACATTATGTAGTTTCCCGCTTGTTAGCTTGCTAACTTGTTAAGTTAGCCTGAAGGATAACTTTAGCCTTTAGTCTGGTTGCCTAGCAGCAGTGTTTCCATGACGACACCACTTAAACGCCAAGCATTTCTTGTTCACGACTTCCCATGTCGTAATCAGATCCATTTGAAGGCTGTATTTATTTATCATCTCATCTCATCATTTTATATTTCTATTAGTTGTCGGTTACAGACATGTTAGAAACATAATTAGTGAATGACTCAAGCAGGTTTTCATTTATGTGAGTAATTTTCTTGATTTTTTTTTACTTTTAATCAAGTCAAGGTAGAACAAAAATAATAATAACAACAATAATAAATTAACCCTACTTTATAAACATGAATACCAGTTATAGCAGGTTGAATTTCAAACACCATAATGTTGTCCGTGTAGTCCACTAGTTAGTGTGCAAAATGTATTATATTAATGTACTAAATAGTGCACTGGTATACAGAGCAGGGAGCGGTTTGGGATTCAGCTCGTGATAAGTGACTGAAAGAATCCCTCCTCGCGCATATGCTTTTTTCCCCGCCAGCACCAATGTGCGCGCGCCGGGAGAAGGGGGCGGGAAGGTTGGTTTGAGAGACGCATTGAGGCTCGCGACGCTCTCTCTCTCTCTGTCTGTGTCAGTGCAGCCCGCTCACCTCAGCGCCTCCAGCAAACACTTACCGTACTTCACTGCAAGGAAAATCAGTCAGAATTGTCTGGAAAAGAAACGACTTGTGTGGGAGTGGAAAAGAGAGAGAAAACGACTCGCCATCGGGCGCGTCAAAGCTGGAGAAAAGTCCCAAGTCGGTCGAAAATCCGAAGAAAAAGAAGCAGCGACGCTCATCTGTTCTGCGCTGAGGTAATTTTTTCCTCTCCCTCTGACACTTGATTCAGAATGTCTTTCTGAGGTAAAAACATCATCCTTAAAAACGTTAAAAGAAAATAGCGTAATGTTTCATTCATAAGTGTGTGTGTGATACAGTTTTTGTGAAGGTTTAACAGGTCTCTCTCTCTCTCTCTCTCTCTCTCTCTCTCTCCTGCTGCAGAAGTGCAGTCCTGAGGTAAATCCGTAGCTCATTTCATCTCATTCACATTCCCACATTCAGAGAACAAAAAACAGGTAGGAGAAGAAACAGACAGATGAGTTTACCTTTCTTTTACTTCTTACTGATTGATTGACTAGGGTTGATGCAGTAAAAAGGGCAGTAAGACGCTTCATACACTAGCCGACATTTTCATCAGTTCAATTCACTTTTAACACCTGTTCACATTATCATATGAATTTGAATATAATTTTAATTCAGGAGCTTAAATCAGTTTACTGAAATAAATGTGTTATTGTAATGTCTGCAAACATTAGAGAAAAAGATTTAGAGTTAAAATCAGATGTCTGTTAGATAGAGGTTAATTTATTTTACAGGATGCTGTCAGGAATGCCAGGCATGTGTAAAAAAAAAAGAAAAAAGGAAAATTTACTTATAACGCAGTTTTAGATTCTGACTCACTATTTCACTCTCATACAGATAAGAATGAAGAAGACCCAGTTGTTTTTGTGTTCATTTCATTCCTGTAATCAGTATTGAAGCAGAACTACCAGAGTATCAAGCTCTGGAGAATGTATGAGTGCTTGTGTGTGTGTGTGTGTGTGTGTGTGTGTGTGTGTGTGTTCGTGTTTGTTCATTCGGGTAGAAGAGGTTGTATATATGAGAGAGATTGAGAGAGAGAGAGAGATTTCGATTTTCAACCCAAGGCTGAATATGCTTCATGATGATATTTGTTGATTTTTGTTTTTTTTTTCCCTCCTAAAAACCAGGCATGAACCTGTGAACTCACTCCCATGAAAATTTTCATTTCGCTTTATTTATTAATTAAAAAAAAATCCCCTACCACAGAAAAAAACCTATACTCTCACATACCTTCACTGCAAAAGACCTTGAATAAATATTTTAAAAAGCACCCTAAAACAAAACAACCCTGAGCAAAATCAATTGCCTGAGAAATGAGAGAATTCTGCCAGGCTCATCTCAGTGACTGTGCATAGAACAACAAAGAAGCATGCAGAAATGGGAAAAAAAAGGCACATTTCGCTTTCCCATATAGATAGACACACAGGAAACGGAGTGGAACAGATTAATGATTCGAAGCCAAGGGATCTACAGTCAAGGCTGTGGGGGAACGGAGATGGTGGCAGGTGAGGAACGAGTCAGGTTAAATGCTGGATGCTGGAGGTCTGCAGGCTCAGGGGAGCCATTTACAGCTACCTCGTGTTACTCAGTTCCAAATTGAACATTTCCTGGATTTTAGCACCTCATATAACTGGGTAGGGTATACAAGGTATTTCAGACTTGTGTACTGAAAGGGAGAAATATACACAGAATTCAGACAGAGCCTGGGTCTGATGTCTGCCGTGCCTATTTTGGACAGGGTCGAGTTTCCTAAAAGCATCATAATACAAAGATAATCAATAAATGGTAGAGAGAACATCACACTGAATGCTGTGCCACCCAATTTAGATGATCTTAACTTCACAGTGCTTTTATAAAACTTGGTCTAATTTACTTCAAGGACATTTTAGTGTGATCTAATTTTTTGCCACTTGGATGAAAAACGCTTTTAAAATCAGTGTCTGTAAACTGAAAGATAGTATATTACACTAAGAAGATTGCCCCAAATCTGTAGGTAATAGGTAGTTTGGTGGTGATGTATCTGGAGAAGGTGCTGATGATATGGTGGATATGGTGCATTGTATAATGCGATACCTACATAGCGAACAAAATACAGTGGGACCACCATATCTGCCAGCCTGATAACCACGGTTTAAATTATCCATGGCTGAAAATTAAGTGGAAATGTCAGAATCCCGTTCGTTTGATAGAGAGAGACCACATTCACGTTACTTTTATTACAGTATATAATAATAATTGTTCTATTTTATTATGTTAATGTTGTTGATGTCATATTGTGTGTAATTTATAAAATATGGTTGTATATGCAAACGAAAAACACAACTCTCTTGGAAGGTAATCCTCGTGGATATGTCAGCCCCATTGTATTCAACAGACCTCATAATAAAGTAGACATAAAACAACACTTTTATTGTAATAACACATAAACATTTAAACTTAATCAATTCTGCACTCCCTCGTCTATTTCTTGAATTAGGAGAGGCTATGGGGTTATTTAAAAATCTGATTCCCCTAAGCACGCTGTTTTTCACAAGCTAATACTTTAGCATGCTCTTGTACTTGCGTATTAACTTGGGAAACAAGCAATGATTTTGTTCATCAGCAAAATTCCTTCAAATCTTCTTCCAACTTCCTGGTAAGTTACGACACTGACGACTAGTTAGTGGTGAACCAAAATCAAATGTGCCAAATACGCCAAATATGTGTCAGATAACGGAATCCAGGGACACATGTCCGCTCGGGGGCATTTTGAGTTATTGACAGATTCAGAAAGTACAGTTTCTAAGCTTTCCAGTGATGCCTTCCATGTGGAGATCTGACAATATTTGAAGAATGTGTGGCCTTTTGAAAGTGCATAACTCTTAAAACAGAAAAGGGAGAAAATCGCCCTCAAAGTTTTCCATCTCAGCTACTCTGGGTGTAGGGCGGGCACATAATGGTGTTCATTTGCATGACATTAAGGAAAGCCCTACCCCCTACGAGCTAGCACGATGCTACTTTCATGTAAACAAAGATCACCACGTCAATTTTCCTTCCATGCAAAGTATGCCCAAAACAATTATGAAGTACAAAAATAAGTCCTAAAGTATACTTTAACGTTTTGTGGTTGAAAAATTACTCACACCGTCAGAAAGAAAGATAGCACAATGATGACACAACTAACACAATGCTAGTTTCATGTAAAGCCTCAGTCACAACTGGCTGTATGTGCTCCTACGGCCGGTCTACATGCAAAAAACACAAGAAATGCACGGAGGGCGTGCATGAAACGCACGAGAGCGCGCGTGTGACATGCTGATTTTCGAGCCGTAGACCGGCCGCAGACCGGCCGCAGAGGTTCGTTGTCATGTCAAACAAACTCTACGGGCGCTTACGTTTTTTTCAGGTTGCAAGACAAACTTACGGCCAACGCGCGTCTTTCTCCACGAACAAAAAAAACCAAAAAAAACGCAGCGATTTGGGAAACGCCAAAAATCGCACGACCAAAAAATCGTACGTCCGGTTGTGACCTAGGCTTAACCAAACCACAACACTCTCCGTTACATGCAAAAATAACCACACAGCCTTAGATTAATAAACTTACCCCATCAGAAAGAGAAACGTCGCCTTGCACACACCAATGCCTCCGATGGAAAGTAGTCCTAGAATGGTCCGTGTATCATCCGATCATTCAAGTATTCCATTCAATCTGGAAAACGAGGTTGGGTTTTTTTTGCTAGAAATGGTTATCTCCGATGTAAATACCGTGTGTCTGTTTGCTTCGTGGTGTTTCAGCTCCTCTGTGCTCTGTTTAGCTTGCTCATTCCATAGTGAAATTACATGCCTGTATGCAGGTTAAGTAGCCACGAGCTCAGCTCGTATCATACAGCTGATTCGCGAAAAAAAAAAAGACTTAAATCATCATGTGAATGGCCCATATGGTAATTTACCCACACCCCCCAGCAGGCTACAGTCCTGACAAAAACGAGACAATTTGCAACAAAAAAATGTATGCTTTTCCAACAAAACAATCTATTATCTGAAATAGTGATTGCATTCTTCAAGATCTCAACTTGCACATGACGGAAAAAAACAAAAATCACAAATTTCGAAAAAAAAATGCTTCTTTTGCGATTATCTCGGATTCGTTTCGGCCGACATGTGTCCCTGGATTCGGTGAGGGGTCACATGTGTACAATACGCTAGCGCAAATACCATGGGGAAGCCATGGCCTAATGATTAGAGAAGCAGCTTTGGGAAGTGCCCTTGAGCAACCTCCAACTGCCTAACCCCCAACTGTTCCCAAGGCTGCTCTGGCTGGGTATGTTGTACGTCGCTCTGGATAAGCGTGTCTGCTAAATACTATTAGTGTAGTAATACAAAACACATGAATGCGCTCCAGATTCTCTGCTGTGTTCATGTAACCGTTTCTCTCTGATTCTATCTGTGATGAAAATATCAGTAGTGGAGAATACAGGATTCAAAAACAAATCTATGGCTACCTAATCTGCATGTCTTTGAACTGTGGGAGGAAACCGGAGTACCCAGAAGAAACCCATGCAGAGACGAGGAGAATATGCAAACTCCACAAAGAAAGGCTCCCATCAGCTGAGAGGCTCGAACCCAGAACCTTCTTACTGTGAGGCAACAGTGCTAACCACTGCACCACCACGACACCCAGCTGCCTACTACTAAACAACAAAACATTTTTTTTCCATAACTTGATTTGTTGTATATTCTCAGGCATCTGGAGCTTATGGAGCCTATTTTGTGCATTATTAAATAAACATGTCATGGATATGTCAGTAATGGACCTTCAGAATATTAATAACATACCATACCTCCTATAAAAACAAATAAATTTTTTTAAGGTTACCGTGTATGCGATTACTTTCCACCTGGATAAATTGAACGCTACATGATGGCTGCGCCATTCAGTGCGTCTCATTTTAACACACTGAAGTAAACAAACACTGAGATTCCTGAATCTTTGCTTTAGCTTGAGTCCTCTAGCACTCTCCTGAGTTGAGGGCGTATAATAGTAGGGCTGTATGAAATGTCCTGTATTTGTGCTGTCTGGTTTGCCCTTGTGTTGGTTACGTATTGTGGTAATTTTTTAAATTTGTGTAGTACATCTCTTGGCCACTTGTGGCAGGACATGTGGAACTTGGCAATTTTTGTTCCAACACTTGTTTATTAACCCCTCAATCAAATAACAGCTACAAAGCCATTTTATGAGGACTTGAATGGTTCTTTGGTGGTCCTCTATGGGGGGAAACCCTTAATAAGTGCATCTCTCTCAGAGATGGTTCCAAATAGAACTCTTAAAATGCAGAGCTTCTTTCACAGTAGGTAGAATGATCAAGATCCTAAAGAGACAATCGAAGGCCAGAAGGAAAGGTGGTTTCTGAAAATCTGGCTAAAAGTATTCCCAGATGACTCAGCAGTCTTGTTCTAAATCTCCGGAAATTTGCAATCTGAGCTCAGCACACGGGGGAATAAATGCAGAAAGAAGCGACTGTATGGCAGTTAGACGTTCATGTTTATTTATGTCTCAGGTGACTACTGGCCAGGTCATGTCAGGCGCTGAAATGCTAATTTAAAAGGGTTGAAAAAGGTCTCTCATCTTTTCAGTCGAAAGCAATAAAGAAGCTGTGGAATCTGTTCCCTCACAGTGGGGCTGTGTGAAAGCTTTGCCGTACTTGTTTTGACAAATGTTACTTTATTGTTCCACATTTCAGCACTTACTGAGCACAACTATTTCCAAGCTTTCATCTTTTGAAGTCAGAATAGAGGGAATGCATAACTACAGCCATTAGCATACAGTACAGTACAATACAATACAATAGCTGTCATCGGGATATTTTAAAGGCTGTCCTGGATTTGGAGATGATGCAAGCTTCAGTCACTGGAAGGATAATAAGAGGTAAACTAGGTAAGGTTTTTGAACAGAAAATCTCCTCAGTATTTATAGGTAGAAGGAATAGGGGTATGTCAGAAGGAGAGGCCTGGTTTTGGCCACTTACCCTGCGTTCACATTGTGCTGCCCTTGTCACTCATAGGCGGAAACCATCTTTTCCGTGTTTTTAGTTCTGATGAGAAACAATTAGTAGCCAGCACACGATTTATTACAATATATGGTTTACTTTTTTATGCATTCTGATATTTCAGTAAAGTGAAAAAAGAGTGAGAATTTGTTGCTCAATGTACGTTACATGCTAGGATTCGTATTAGCTTTGCTAGCAGATCAGCAGCGTAAGGCTAACACTAGTTGCATAGACTCACAAGGGGCAACAAACAAACAAGTTTCACACTGATTACTGTGTTAGTTATTAAACATATACAGCCTAAGCGAACTGTACCAGCTACAAACACGCTACAGAGACACCATCGATCTCTCCTACTTCCTTCAAAGCTTTTATTTTTCTTCATAATGTTTCTATACACATTTAATGACCGGCTAATTATAACAGGATACAATATTATATTTTCTTCTTCCATTTGTTCGAGTCAAGCTTGAGCTAAAGTTGTGGGAGGTGAAATGAAATAATGTCGTACTGTACCCGCCATACAATCAGTCCAAGGAATCATTTGAGCCAGTCTTTTGGATTTGTAGCTTTACATTGTCATACTTAATTTGCATAAAATTGAGAAAATCTCAGTTTTTTGCTGTCACTTGCCACTGTCACTGAAGTCAGTGCTCTGTGTCTCACACACATGTACAAAAATGAACGGTTGGCTGTTGCTTTATTGCTCGCTAGTGTGAATGCAAGGTTGTGACTAACACATCCTGAATTTCATTTGACCTCTTGACTGGTGTTCACTATGCTTTCTCCTTCAGCTTTGCCAGAGCTGACTGTAAAATCACAGAGAATGAACAAACATAGAGTAGTGAAGAGTAGTAATTAGCTTATTATGATTATATTGCTTGGGGAACACAGTGTAATGCAAACAGCTGCCTTGATTTCCAAACGTGGCCTATTTGAGCATGTCATTCTTTTCTTCCTGCATCTTTAAACTTTCTAACCGAATGATTGTAGATGTGAAAGGGGGAACATAAATAATAGTCATTGGAAGTCACAGATAAGCATTAATTCTAGGTTGAGCAAATTGAGGCCATAATGTCACAGCTCTCCTGTAGCTGAACATCATCCTCTTTTTTGCTCTGTCTATGGCTGTTGGCTCTCAGGCATTAATGACTTCGATTTGTGGTGGGAAAAAAGCCGTGTCTCTTTCTCTCTCTCTCTTAGTTCTATCTAAGCCTGGCTTACAATTAGCCAGATCTCATCTTGTTTTCTCCTCCTGTCTTGTCCATGCCATCTCATCAGTGCCGTGTTGAGTTCTCTGTACTCATTTTCCCTTTGTCAGAGTGAGATGGTGAGCCAAGTCAACTTTTTAACTGCCGTGTGTTTGCTGTTAATCATTACCCTACTCATAATTTTTAATTGGAGTCAGTTGTGATTGGAAGGAAACCAGATGGATTGCTAATGATCTCGATAGGTGTTAAGCAGACTGAGAAGCAGTGCCACACATTGCATATTCTATTGATTGGTTTTGAAGGAGGAAAAACACGAGGGACGATCGATTAAAAACCAGCAGGATTATCAAATGGAGACCTCTGGAAATTACGTAGCTGTCACAGTTCTGACACCTAGCAGATTATTTACAGATGGTGGAGAAACATCATGAGGGCAAAGGGCCAGAAACAACCTGTGAAATATGTGCTTCAGGATCAGCTTTAATGCATACTGACATGAAATGATGATACTGATAAACCAGGAGTCCCACAAAAGCCTGAACAGGATCTGTTGATGTGTTTTGTGTGAATGTTCATAAGGTAACATTTGAGAGTTGAAAAATCCTCACTGCTTGCTATGCCTGACATATTCATATACATCCATGTGGTTAAATGACAAGAGAACATATTAAACAAGATGGAGAGAGCTTAATGTCTGAGTCACTGGAGACTTGGTCATGAAACGGCACCCATCAGATTGAAACTGTATTAGAAAATAAGTATACTATTAATAATCTTGTCTTCCACTTGTATTTCAGCTCTTATTCTAAACCTTTGTACTATTTTATGAGAGTGTCCTTTTTTTATTACCGATATGCAAGCCTCTAATAATATGTTTATTATTAGCCTTTAATAATAGATTTCTTAGCAAAACAAAATAGAAGAGTTCTTATTTACTGTCAGAGCTAGGTTGTTATTAGTAGTGAGAACATCTGGCTGTAATTTATCTCTGCAATTTAACTTGGTTACCTCAATTAAGCAGCCAGTTGAAGATATATACTCACCGTCCGCTTTATTAGGAACACCCATCCACCTGCTGTTTTATGCAGTTCTCTAATCAACCAATCCCTTGACAGCAACACAATGCATAAAATCATGTAGATACAAATCAAGAGCTTCTGTTAATGTTCACTTAGATAGAAGATGGCGGCGCGCAAGGACGCAGCGGCTCTGAGCTCTCGGATTCGGTGTATAGTTTTTGTAATGGCATGGATGTTTTTGTGTGTACGAGTGTGTGTGAGTGAGATAAAACAAATCTACACCCCAGCTACATTGAGAAAGGTGGGATTCTCGTGTTGTGTGGACGTTACGACGGATTACCAGCGGCTCCACAACATTCCGCTGGACATAGCGAGATCGCCCGGGCACACCCTGGATTGCTGTCGGGCCAAAGAGACGCCGGAGGCGGCGCAGAGAGCGGAGCCAGAAGCGGGGCTGCAGGGGCGGCCTACTAGCACGGCTAAGAAAACAGCCCTACAAACCCCCGTTACCAAGCATCTTCCTCACAAATTCTAGGTCCATCATCCACAAAATTGACGAACTGGAGTTACTGATGGCACACAACCGGAACATTCGTGACTGCAGTGTGATGATTATCACGGAAACCTGGCTACATCCACTTATCCCGGACTCGGCCGTTCAGCTAACCGGCCGCTCCATGCACCGCTTTGACAAGAATAAAAGCTCCGGTAAGAGCAGAGGAGGGGGGCTCTGTATTCATATTCATATGGACTGGTGTACAAACAGTAGGTTCATACACACACACTGCTCTCCTGACCTGGAAGTAATGACTGTGCAGTGTAGACCCTTTTACATGCCCAGAGAGCTGACAACGGTGATCATTGCTGCTGTGTATATCCCACCAGATGCTAATGTTAGCACAGCGCTCTCTCAGCTGTACGCCACCGTTAATAAACAAATGCAGGCCCATCCAGAGGGAGCTTTTATTGTTGCTGGGGACTTCAACCAAGCTTGCCTTAAGACTGTGCTCCCTAATTTCGTACAGTACGTACAGTGCTCCACCAGAGGGAAGAACACATTAGACCATGTTTATTCCAACCTGAAGCAAGCCTACAGAGCAGTACCCCTCCCTCACCTGGGCATGTCAGACCATCTTTCACTGCTCTTGGTCCCTGCATACACCTCCCTCAGGAAGAAATCCAAACCTGTCACAAAGAACATTAAAACCTGGCCTGAAGGAGCACTCTCCCAGCTTCAAGATTGCTTTGAGCGCACTGAGTGGAGCATATTTGAACATCTTGACCTACAGGAGCACACAGAGACTGTTCTGTTCTACATAAAGAACTGCACTGACAGTCTTACTGTGGTGAAGCGCATCCGGATCTACCCCAACCAAAAACAATGGATGACCTCGGATGTCCGGACACTCCTGAGAACCTGAAACTCTGCCTTCAAGTCAGATGACAGAGAACAGTACAGCGTGGCAAGGGCAGAGCTGCGGAGAGGCATCAAAGCTGCTGAGGCTGCTCATAAGAGGAAAGTGGAGGACCATCTCGCCAACAATAACCCGCGGCTGGTGTGGCAGGGGCTACAGAGCATCACCAGCTACAAAGGCTCCACACCCATCACTACCATCGCTGACGCATCGCTGGCTGAGGAATTAAACAGTTTCTTCTCCCGCTTCAAAGCAGAGGCTCCACACACAGCTGCACGACCACCACAGACCTCCAGTCACAGCATACTCACACTCCAGGAACACCAGGTGAGGCAGGTGCTGAAGACTGTGAACATCAGGAAAGCAGCCGGACCAGATGCTGTACTCGGAGAAGTACTCTGTGCCTGTGCTGACCAGCTGGGGGGAGTCCTGACCAGGTTGTTCAACCTCTCACTGTCACAGGCTACTATCCCCCAATGCCTGAAATCAGCTACCATCATCCCTGTCCCAAAAACTCCTGCCCCAAAGTGTCCCAATGACTACAGACCTATTGCCTTAACATCAGTAGTTATGAAATGCTTTGAGAGGCTCATCCTTCACCACATCAAGGACTGTCTCCCCTCAAACCTGGACCCACATCAGTTCGCCTACAGAGCTAACAGATCGATGGAGGACGCCATCGCTATAGCTCTGCACACAGCACTCAGCCACCTCGAGCAACCAGGGAACTACGTCAGGATGCTGTTCATAGACTTCAGCTCGGTATTTAACACCATTATTCCTGACATCTTGGTGGAAAAGCTGACTAACATCGCTCTCTCCCCCTCCACCTGTGCCTGGATCAAAGACTTCCTGACTGACCGCCCTCAAACGGTTAAGGTAGGCACCACCTGCTCCTCCACCCTGACCCTCAGCACAGGCTCTCCTCAGGGCTGTGTGCTGAGCCCTCTCCTGTATTCCCTGTACAGGCCTAGAAATTCATATATTTTTTCACCAGCCAGCCGGACTAGTTCCCTTCCAAAGTAACTATCCAAACAGAAAATCAACTAGCCAAAATTTGTTCATGTATGAATTTTACGTCTGTCAAAAATAACACAAAAGAGAGTAGTTACCATTGTTCATGACTAATGTGCATTTATTTCAAGACCCAAGTATTTTGATACTGTTGTTAAATACATAAATGAGAACAACACAGAGCACCATAATATAATATCAACAAATAATAATATATTGGAAAACTTGGCAACTTGGTGTATGAGTATTGAAAGCAAATATACTTACTATCATGACTACAGCACCCAAAATATGCCCAACATGCTTTCTGTATTTAGCCATTTATGAGAGAGAAAGCATTAGGAGCTTCATATTGACTAGGAATCAACTTGAAAAAAATTAATTATTCCATAAAAATCGTATCGCAGCCAAGGCCTACCCTGCTCCCACGTTTGCTTATAAGTCCTTTGTCGTTTCTCCTTCTTGTACGCTTTATCGGCGGCCTTTTTCTCCTCTTCAGACCGAGGTCGCTTTGTCCCC
The DNA here is from genome assembly GCF_027579695.1 of Neoarius graeffei. NCBI lineage: Eukaryota > Metazoa > Chordata > Actinopteri > Siluriformes > Ariidae > Neoarius > Neoarius graeffei. The sequence goes on from NC_083580.1 coordinate 80,936,287, forward strand.
GTCTCTGGCAGTTTCTGTACACCTCTCAGAAAATTCCACATCGCAACGTAGCTTTGGCAGATGTAGATGTAAACAACAACAAAAACACGTGTTTAAATGAGCGATAATGTGGCCACATCTATTGAATTTGATAACGTGATTACCGCGATATTCAACGAGATGCGTTATATGCATGCGTAGTAGTGAAAAAACAACAGCCTGACTTGTACACGATATGATTTGGAATTCTTCAGTATTTTCTGTCCTGCCGATAAACACATCGATTAACACAGACACGGCACACACTTAATATGTGGCGGCTTTAGTTGACGGTGTGTCTGAATCTTCGCTTCATATATTTTTTTTATTATCAACTAGCCACCCGGGCTGGCTAGTGACAGGAATTACCCCCCAAATGACAAATTAAGTCGCCTCGGGTGACTGGACCACCGCGAAGTTCAAGCCGTGCTGTATACGCTTGACTGCGCACCCATCCACCCCTCCAATACCATCATTAAATTTGCGGATGACACCACGGTCATCGGCCTTACCAGCGGAGGGGATGAGACTGCGTACAGGGATGAAGTCAACATGCTGGCAGGTTGGTGTTCTGCACACAACCTACTGCTCAACACCAGCAAAACTAAGGAGATGGCGATTGACTTCAGGAAACACAGGGGGGATCCAGCCCCACTGAGCATCAACGGGGACTGTGTCCAGCAGGTGTCCTCCTTCAGGTTCCTTGGGACACATATAGCCGAGGACCATCTGCGGTAGTAAAAAAGGCCCGACAGCGACTCCACTTCCTAAGGATACTCAGAAGGAACCATCTGGAGGAGAAACTGTTAGTGGCCTTTTACCGCAGCACCATCGAGAGCGTCCTGACGTACTGCATTACAGCTTGGTACGCCAACTGCTCTGTGGCAGAAAGAAAGAACCTGCAGAGGGTCATTAAAACTGCACAACACATCACTGGCAGTCCCCTACCCTCGCAAGAAGACATCGCTAGCACACGGTGTCTCAGGAGAGCGAGGGCAATCACTGCTGACCCCTCACACCCGGGACAGCACCTGTTTACCCTCATGCCCTCTGGCAGGAGAAATAAGTGCCTCAAAAGCAGGACAAACAGACTTAAAAACAGTTTCTTTCCCTGGGCCATCAGGTCTCTGAACTCATAAGAGAGTGTATGCTAGTGTAATGTGTAAATGATGTAAATATGCATTCCTTTCTTATTTCTATTTTACTCCTTTCTTATTCTTATTTTACTGTTTTACTGTTTTCTTTTAATATTTTACTTTTTTTTTTTTAAATATTTATTATGCACCGGCCGGAGAAGCACTGCAATTTCATTGTATACCTGATGTGCAATGACAATAAAGATTCTATTCTATTCTATTCTATTCTATTCTATTCTATTCTATTCTATTCAAACATCTGAATGGGAAAAATTGTGATCTCAAAGTGTGACTTTCTTTCACTGTGGTATGGGTGTTGGTTTGAGCCAGATGGACTGCTGGTTTGAGTATTTCAGAAACTGCTGATCTCCTTCCTGGGGTTTTCACACACAACAGTCTCTAGAGTTTACACAGAATGGTGCGAAAAACAAAAAACATCGAGTGAGTGATCGACAGTTCTGTGGGTGGAAACAAACGCCTTGTTGATAAGAGAGGGTCAGAGGGAAATGGACAGATTGGTTTAAGCTTTTTTGCCAGGAAGGATATAGTAACTCATATAATCGCTCTTTACAGCCGTGGTGAGCAGAAAAGCATCTCAGCATGCAACAGCAGAAGAACACATTGGGTTCCACTCCTGCAGCCAAGAACAGGGATCTTAGAATCAAGAACAAGTTCCTATTAAAGTGGCTGGTGTGTGTGTGTGTGTGTGTGTGTGTGTGTGTGTGTATTTAATGTATGTTTCTGCTTATTTTGTGCTCGCTCTCTAAATATGAGGGAGAGATCGAGAGAGCAAAATTAGCATAGTCTATGAATAGAAAAAAAGTATTTTCTTACATGCACTATGATAATCTGTGAGAAGATTCTGCATTGGTGACAATTTAACTTTGGCGTAGACTTGCCGCATAATTTTCCTGATGAAAAATAAACACTATAGGCTAGGGTTGTAAAAGTGCATTTGAATTTCATTAGACTATAATTTTATGTTGCTGCAGACAGAATAAATAATTAGTAGTTCTACACAGTGTTTATGAATTTGAAAAAAAAGTAAATCAAGAATGCTAAATAATATCAAGCAACAAAATTAATTTGATCAAAAAGATTCTGAAATGAAGTGATTTTCACTGTACTTACTGATGAAAATGGGATTGTAATACTCATTTTGGGGACTTAAATGCACAATTAATTAGATAATCAAAGATTAAATATTAAACTTTCAGTTTTTGCTATGCTGAGATACTTTTCTGCTCACCACGGTTGTAAAGAGTAATTATATGAGTTACTATATCCTTCCTGGCAGCTCGAAATAATCTGTCCATTTCCCTCTGACCCTCTCTTATCAACAAGGTGTTTGTTTCCACCCACAGAACTGTCGATCACTCGCTCAGTGTTTTTTGTTTTTCGCACCATTCTGTGTAAACTCTACAGACTGTTGTGTGTGTGAAAACCCCAGGAGATCAGCAGTTTCTGAAATACTCAAACCTGACTCAAACCAACACCCATGCCACAGTGAAAGTCACACTTTGAGATCACAATTTTTCCCATTCTGATGTTTGACGTGCAGCCCTCTCAATATATTTCTGAGAAAGGGGCAAGTAAGAAAGAGTAGTAGGCAGAGAGGTTAAGCCAGGGATCCCAGCAGTAATTGAAAAAAAAAATGGAGGAATGTAAGAAACTATCAGCATGGGGCTGCAAGCCCTTTGTGGGGTGCAGGGGCAGGGTTATCACTAAACAAGCAAACCAAATCAGAACGTATTCTGCTGGTGATTTTACTTAAACAAACATATTTTTAACGGATATACAAGAGATTAAAAAAAACAACACTTTGGCTAGAAAAATAGCAAAATTCTGCTAAATAGTGGCCGTCTGGGATCCATGTTAAGCGTAAGCTGAGCGGAGGCTGCGTTAGCCGGCGCCGCGATGTATAAAAAAGAGGGGGGTCCGGGGGTCCTCCCCCGGAAAATTTTGAAAATGTAGATGTTAAATGGTGAATTCTGAGTGATCCTGAATGCAAAATTTTATTTTTATGAAGTATAAATTATGAAGTAAAAACTTATGAATTTCAATTCTTTGAAAAACCACTGTGAGTAGCCGGCAATGGAGCGTTTGTAGGCGGCAAAATCGCCGGTTGCCGGCAGTTATTGAGAGGACTGGACGTGAACATTAACTGAAGCTCTTGATTTGTATCTGCATGATTTTATGCATTGTGCTGCTCTCAAGGGATTGGCTGATTAGAGAACTGCATAAAACAGCAGGTGGATCGGTGTTCTAATAAAGTGGACGGTGGTTGTAGTCTATCCATATACTCTGTAGACACACTTAAGCCCTAGTGATATTTATAGATGTAGATTAGCATGTTTTTAGAATGAAAATCCTTCTGTGTGTATGTCTAGAGCTGAATAAACCTTTTAACAGTGTATTCCCTAAAATATCAGCTGCTGTACTGTTCTCTGAAACTACAGTGCAGAAAGAAAGAACTTCCAGTCATGTTTTTAACTTTACAGTTACTTTTATCCACATCATGCTGCTTGTCATCCTTCAGACAGCTTGTCATTTTTTGCTTTTTGTGAAGATTGTTTTGCAGAATTTAAGTCTGACCTCTATCCTAACTTTCATGTTGACATCTACTGTGGTTCTTACTTGTACAAAACCAATAGATTGACATGTTCTTTTGTGTGTAATCTTTTCAGCAGACTCAGATAAAGGGAGTTAATTATCCAGAGGTGTATTGTAGTAAGTGTATAGAGATATTAATAAGTACTTTTATGCATAATTATTTAAATATTAGTACCTATTAGTCTAAAGACATTAAATCATTAAAGGGGCCAGCTCACCCTTCCCAGAATCCAATTAGTTATTTTTGTTTACATACGAGCCACTGTGTTTTGAAAGCACATGGCAGCTACTCTGTTAGCTCTCTGTGCACCAAAACTTCCACAAATTCATTGATGGCGAGCCCTTCAAAACCCATCTCGAACTTTTTCTTCATCTAAATGTCGTATATGGAAGCTTTGAACACAATATGCTTTATCTTTTCTTTCCTTCACAACTGCTGGCGAGATGGCTGAGGCCGGTTCTGGTCCACTACAATGGACTAACCATACGAAAAAGGAATGGATCAGTCAAAAGTTTAAAATATAGATACTTTAACAAAAAACTTTCAGTTTTCTGTTCGGATCTCGCCAAACTATTGTGGATTGTTTTTGGAATATTGATAGCATCAAAAATCGCCACTTGCTGTTTGGCACACAGGATTCTGGGAAGATTGACCTGGCCCCTTTAATAGGTTATCAATAATGCATTAAAATTTAAAAGTATGTAAGCATGGTGGGAAGGCTTTGCATCCATTTTTTGCCAACATTTGCTCAACTTAGCCAACATGGTAAATAACATCCATGCTCCAAGTTCCATGCAGATGATTGCAGTCTTTTAAAAGCATTCAGAATGATCACCATGGTCTGTGGTGGTACCTACCTGAACCATACATTCAGTGTATGTGTGCGAATACCAGCACATCCAGTATCGCTAACAAAATTAAACCTGACATCGAATCGACTAAAAACAGTTTAATTTTGTGTCATTGTTTCTTTGATTGCCACTTTTGTGTGGAACAAAAACAAACCCAGTGTAACATATAATGAACTAGGCATAAACTGAGTATTCAGACAACCTGCATCCTGCTTTTTGCGTACTAATAGTATGGAAGTATAAGTATTTAGATGCAGCCTAGTTCTTTAATTAGCATTATCCAGCTAATTCATGCAAATAAACCTGACTTGAGAGAACTAGCTAGGTCTACATGGATTATTTTTTTTTTATGTAAAAAAAATATGGACACTTGTTCCGATTCATGTATAAAAAAATGACCTCAGTGTCTGGCGAAGGTGCGATCAAATATCAAACAAAAACACTGCTATTGAACATGTATTAGACAATTAACTTTTTTCCACATTTTCACCTGAGATGGTCTGAAATTTTACTGTGGCAGTGTTCCTTTAAAATGTTCTTTTGAGGAAAAAGTGTTTTAGTTTCTTCATTTAATTTCACATCCTGTTAATACAGATTCTTATGTAATTCCAAAACAATGGTCCTATGGTTTCTCAACCCTGGCTTGAATAAACAGACTTCTCATAACTCATCCGAAACATTATTGTTTAGAGGATACTCTGTGAGGGCTCTTCTAATGTTCTAAATGATCTAAGTTGTCTTATATTCAGGTTCATCTAAATTGCCCATTCTCTGGCACCCTAATGTACAATGCTCCACTCTGCTAAAAGATCATTATAGATAATGTTTACTCTCAGAACTACTTCAACACTTATTTCCACTGCTTAATGCAGAATAAATTCTCACCATGCCACCTATTCTCTTCAGAGAGTCTCAGATCCTGGTTGATCTCTGAGTCATCAAAGCTTTCAGCTTCCCGAATGCTTTGTGATAAGCACGGCCAATGTGAACATCTCACCCAACCACCAGTTTTCTTTTCAGCTTCACTGGCTTCGCCTGAACACTTCCTTGGAGATGGCTATGATGTAGTAAGTGTTTCATAATGTGGTTTTTGACATGTAAGTTGCAAAGCTACCCCCATCTGCCCTCAAACCCTCAGCCTGTCATAGTTCACAGGCTGCCATGATTGACGCTGTGCTGATGCAGCGGTGTTGTCAGGTCATGTACTGAAAGCACTTTCTACGGGATCAAACTGTTTCTCTTCACAGTGTATTTTGGTTCTGTTTCAGAAACTAAGCACTGCCCCTTGGAGACCTTTGCTCTGACATATTTGCTATCTTTTTGTCTTTTCCTGTTACTTGATGGTATTTCATCCTGTTCTCAACCTCAGCATATATCCCCACTAAACTGGCATTGTCCCCAAAACTGGTGTGTGTGTGTGTGTGTGTGTGTGTGTGTGTGTGTGTGTGTGTGTGTGTTAACTTCATTTACTGAAACTTTTCAGTCAGAAAATATACAGTTAGGTTCATAAATATTTGGACAGAGGCAACATTTTTCTAATTTTGGTTCTGTACATTACCACAATGAATTTTGAACAAAACAATTCAGATGCAGTTGAAGTTCAGACTTTCAGCTTTAATTCAGTAGGTTGAACAAAATGATTGCATAAAAATGTGAGGAACTAAAGCATTTTTTAAACACAATCCCTTCATTTCAGGGGCTCAAAAGTAATTGGACAAATTAAATAATTGTAAATAAAATGTTCATTTCTAATACTTGGTTGAAAACCCTTTGTTGGCAATGACTGCCTGAAGTCTTGAACTCATGGACCTCACCAGACGCTTTTTAATGCTCTGCCAGGCCTTTACTGCAGCGGTTTTCAGTTGCTGTTTGTTTGTGGGCCTTTCTGTCTGAAGTTTAGTCTTTAACAAGTGAAATGCTGCTCAATTGGGTTGAGATCAGGTGACTGACTTGGCCATTCAAGAATATTCCACTTCTTTGCTTTAATAAACTCCTGGGTTGCTTTGGCTTTATGTTTTGGATCATTGTCCATCTGTATTATGAAATGCCGACCAATCAGTTTGGCTGCATTTGGCTGGATTTGAGCACACAGTATGTCTCTGAATACCTCAGAATTCATCCAGCTGCTTCTGTCCTGTGTCACATCATCAATAAACACTAGTGACCCAGTGCCACTGGCAGACATGCATGCCCAAGCCATCACACTGTCTCCGCCGTGTTTTACAGATGATGTGGTGTGCTTTGGATCATGAGCTGTACCATGCCTTCACCATACTTTTTTCTTTCCATCATTCTGGTAGAGGTTGATCTTGGTTTCATCTGTCCAAAGAATGTTCTTCCAGAACTGTGCTGGCTTGTTTAGATGTTTTTTAGCAAAGTCCAATCTAGCCTTTTTATTCTTGAGGCTTATGAGTGGCTTGCACCGTGCAGTGAACCCTCTGTATTTACTTTCATGCAGTCTTCTCTTTATGGTAGATTTGGATATTGATACGCCTACCTCCTGGAGAGTGTTGTTCACTTGGTTGGGTGTTGTGAAGGGGTTTCTCTTCACCATGGAATTATTCTGCGATCATCCACCACTGTTGTCTTCTGTGGGCGTCCAGGTCTTTTTGCATTGATGAGTTCATCAGTGCTTTCTTTCTTTCTCAGGATGTACCAAACTGTAGATTTTGCCACTTCTAATATTGTAGCAATTTCTCGGATGTTTTTTTTCTGTTTTCGCAGCTTAAGGATGGCTTGTTTCACCTGCATGGAGAACTCCTTTGACCGCATGTTTTCTTCACAGCAAAATCTTCCAAATGCAAGCACCACACCTCAAATCAACTCCAGGCCTTTTATCTGCTTAATTGAGAATGACATAACGAAGGAATTGCCCACACCTGCCCATGAAATAGCCTTTGAGTCAATTGTCCAATTACTTTTGGTCCCTTTAAAAACAGGGTGGCACATGTTAAGGAGCTGAAACTCCTAAACCCTTCATCCAATTTTAATGTGGATACCCTCAAATGAAAGCTGAAAGTCTGGACTTTATGTCCATGTCCATTATATAACTATAACATGAATATGTTTCAGTAAACAGGTAAAAAAACAAAATTTGTGTCAATGTCCAAATATATATGGACCTAACTGTACAAGCAGATGATAACCATGAACAGCAGTTTGATCAAGGTTGATTTAATTCAGAAGACTAGTTTCCAGTCACTGGTTTAGAGGTTCTGCGTAAATAAATCTGAAAAATGCAAACCCTTGTTCATGAAATTAGCCAGGGAAATCCCCTTAACCATTCAGGATATGTCACTCCTGATCTAGACAGCAAAAAAAAAAAAGTTGTACGAAGTTCATCGACCTATTGAATGATTATATGAACAATCCTTAAAAAGTGTTCAAACAAAATCTGCTTTATCCAATTAACTTTGTTCATAAAATGTTACTAAGGTCTAAGGGACATCCATCCATCCAGCCACCCATTTATTTATTTATTCTCCTAGTAGGGGTCGCAGTAGCAACAGTCTGAAAAGATCAGAACAGACTTTTGTACCCCTGACCAGATTTAAACTTCTGAGGGCTCCCCAGATGTTCCCCAGCCAGATAATAACACATGTAATCTTATCAGAGGCTCCTGGGTCCACCCTGGGGTCTCCATCCAGTAGGAAGTGTCTGATTTCGTTCTAGAGGAAATTCATCATCCTTGCAAGGTGCCCGAATCACCTTAACTGAATCTGCTTTGATTCTCAATTTGGAGGGAGCAGCAGTTCTACTCTGAGGCACTCCTGGATTACAGAGCTCCTCACCTTATCAGAAAGACTAATCCCAGCAACTGTGGTGAGGAAGCTCATTTCTACTGACTGTACATGTGACTTTTCCAGAGATTTTTCCATTCGCTACCAACATGTATGAATTGATCATAGATGATGACGATGTAGATTGACTGGAAAACAGTGAGCAACTGCATATCTGAAAACTGAGCTCCTGCTTCACCACCACAGAGTCAAGTCAAGTTTATTTGTATAGCCCTTTTAACAATAAACATTGTTGCAAAGCAGCTTTACAGAATTTGAATGACTTAAAACATGAGCTAATTTTATCCCTAATCTGTCCCCAATGATGAAGCCTGTGGCGATGGTGGCAAGGAAAAACTCCCTCAGACGACATGAGGAAGAAACCTCAAGAGGAACCAGACTCAAAAAGGAACCCATCCTCATTTGGGCAACAACAGACAGCATGACTATAACATTAACAGTTTTAACATGAAGTCAGTTTTGTTGATGTTATAAACTCTTTATTGATGGAAACTTGAGTGCAAAACTGTTCATGACAACTGCAGTCCTGAAGTTAGCAAGTCAGCTGTAGTCCTCAGCCATAAAAGCATTACTGTAAGAGTCCAGAGCGTCTTCCAGGTGTGACTTTCAGCTGTCCACATGGGGCCGTCCTCCACAGGAGCGATGTGATGAGACTCCAACCAGACACAGGGCACCAGGATGGCAGGTCCGTGGGGCAGAAGAGGTTCAGCATCTCGATCCCAGGACCGACATGTAACTCAGAGGGACAGATTGGGGGGGAACACAGGTTGTTAGGTATGCCCAATGTCACCTGAATAAGTAGGAACAGTATACATATTGCACTGAGTACAAGCAGGGACTCTGGCAAAACTAACTATGACAGCATAACTAAAAGGGGAGAAACAGAAGGTAACACAGGCATGAGGGGCCCCGGAACATAAAGCAGCAGCCACTACACCGTCAACAAACTCGAGTGAGCAAGCGAGTGGGGACTGACAGCATCCGTACATCCCAGTTTACCAAAACACTCTGTCTGATGACCCTCCAGATCTATACCTTTACCTCATAAACACCATTAACAAAAGGCTTGACTAAACAGATATGTTTTCAGCCGAGACTTAAACACTGAGACTGTGTCTGATTCCCGAACACTACTTGGAAGGCTGTTCCATAACTGTGGGGCTTTGTAAGAAAAGGCTCCGCCCCCTGATGTAGCCTTCACTATACGAGGTACCAGCAGATAGCCTGCACCTTTTGATCTAAGTAGGCGTGGCGGGTCATAGAGGACCAGAAGTTCACTCAGGTACTGTGGCGCGAGACCATTCAGTGCTTTAAAGGTCAATAGTAGTATTTTATAATCAATACGAAATTTGATTGGGAGCCAATGCACTATGGATAAGACAGGGGTGATGGGGTCATATTTTCTAGTTCTAGTAAGGACTCTTGCTGCTGCATTTTGAACTAACTGGAGCTTGTTTATGCACTTATTGGAACATCCAGACAGTAAGGCATTACAATAATCCAACCTGGAGGGAACGAAAGCATGAACTAGTTTTTCAGCGTCATGTAGTGACATTAAATTTCTTATCTTAGCAATATTTCTGAGATGAAAGAAAGCTATCCAGGTGATGTCATCAATGTGAATTTCGAATGAAAGACTGGGGTCAATAATCACGCCGAGGTCTTTTACTGCTGCACGTGAAGAGACAGAAAGGCCATCCAGAGTTACTGTGGAATCAGAAAACTTACTTCTAGCTGCATGTGGTCCGAGTACAAGTACTTCAGTCTTGTCAGAGTTAAGCAGAAGGAAGTTAATAAGCATCCAGTGTCTAATGTCCTTCACACATTCCTCAATTCTATTAAGCTGGTGTCTCTCATCAGGTTTTGCAGAAACATACAACTGTGTGTCATCAGCATAACAGTGGAAACTAATACAATGTTTATGAATAATATCACCCAGAGGGAACATATATAAAGAAAAACGCAGTGGACCCAAGACAGAACCTTGTGGAACACCAAACTTTACCTCAGTACGTCTAGAAAAAATCACCATTTACATCAACATACTGATAGCGATCAGTTAAATAAGAGCTGAGCCAGGAGAGGGCCATTCCCTTAACTCCCACAACATTTTCTAGTCTATCCAGAAGAATGGAATGATCAGTGGTATCAAATGCTGCACTAAGGTCAAGCAACACAAGCAGCGAGACACAGCCCTGATCAGATGCCAACAGTAGGTCGTTTACTACTTTAACCAGAGCTGTCTCTGTGCTATGATGAGGTTTAAATCCTGACTGATACATTTCATGGATGTTATTCCTATGTAAATATGAGCATAACTGCTGTGCCACAGCTTTTTCTAGGATCTTGGAGATAAAGGGGAGGTTTGATATTGGCTGATAATTGGACAGCTGACAGGGATCAAGGTCAGGTTTTTTAATCAGGGGTTTGATAACTGCTAGTTTAAAGGATTTAGATACATAGCCAATTCTAAGAGAAGAATTTATTATTTTTAGAAGCGGTTCAGTGTGTCGCTGCTGCCATGATCCGTGATTCAAGTGTAAAGTGGCATTCCATGTTGCCAAAGCCAGCTTCCACTGCAAGGGTCTAGTTTGTGGATATCCATTGCATATCTGCCACCCAAATGGCAGTCCACCTGACCTCCAGCCTTAATCACGTAGGTCCCGAGTCCAAATGATTACCCACATCGCCAGTGCAGTCAAATAAATAGGTGCTAAATAGACGCAGATACCACCCTAAAGGCTTGGCTCTGAGGGTGGGTCATGTTAATCCCAACCTGGGCAGGATGCAGTTGGTCTTCTCTGTACCTTTCTTTGGGGTCTTTAGGATCACTCTTTTTTCTGACCTTTAAGATCTGTTCATCAAGGGTGGTCCTATGGGAAACATTAAGCTCTCAGTGCCCTAGCCATGAGGGTCACACATCAAAATTAGGGATGGCGAAAACTAAAAAATATCTTGACTGACCACCGAGCCTCATTAGCCGGTTAAAGTCGGTTAACCTATGAGTTTAAACAGGGATGCAAACGGCGCGCTTTTTGGCGGATGCCGCCTTTTTCACGGCTGAATCGTGCAGATCCGTTTTTTTTTTTAGGGGGGGGCGTTGGAGTGTCTGAATAATTTCATCAGAGTAAATTCTGTATTAAAATTACTAAATAAGCAAATGCCTTTACAGTCCATGAAACATAGGAAGTATAAGTATGAGAAGAAAACAGTAAATCAGAAAGCTGCGCACGTTTTCGCGGAAGCTGTGCAAATGTGCGCAGCTTTCTGATTTACTGTTTTCTTCTCATACTTCCTATGTTTCATGGACTGTAACGGCATTTGCTTATTTAGTAATTTTAATACAGAATTTACTCTGATGAAATTATTCAGACACTTCAACGCCCCCCCCAAAAAAAATCGGATCTGCACGATTCAGCCGTGAAAAAGTCGGCATCTGCGCCTTTAGTTTGTGTGGAGAGATCTGATCTGCAATAACATGCATTGTTGGCTACAGAGTGAAACATACTTTCAGAATGCACTGGCCAAGGCAGGACTAAACTCGATGTACCTTCTAATAATAATTAAAAAAAAAACAGGATAGTAATTTGTAAGCTAAAAAGCCTGTGTCTAAACTTTTCTTTCGCCGAGTGGCAGCTGTCTTCAACTGGGGCGGGAGGGCGGGACATGACTGAATGGGTGTTTCTAATTTGTCAGCTGTCGTCCTTACACTGCATGGCATGCCCCAAGCGTTTACAACACAGAATTCCAGGTTCTCTGCTCCAAAATCGGCAGCTTCAAAACGATTTTTTTTTTTTAACCGACAACCAAAAAAAATTTAACCGGTTGACGTTGATTCGGTCAACCATCGGTCAAACGGTCATCGGTTAACATCCCTAGTCAAAATACACAAGCCCCTTCACCATGATCCATGAAGGGGGTCTTGGAATATACACACTACAATGTCACCCGTCCCCTTGTTTGAATATGACCAGTGCATAACTCTGTTCTCCTGGTGAGATAAATGCAGTCATTAATGGTTGCATTCTCTGATTGGTAAGACCCTTCACTCTTGAGAGGACCTTCCTTGAGGCCTTTGGCTTTGATTTTCTAGCATTGACAGTGATATCACATTTTAATTGTAACTTTTTCTTATTCTTGTGACTTCATTTGAAGGGTTTGAAGTTTGGACAGATGGTGCTTAAATTGTGCCAACTACTATGCGCAATAAAAGTTAAAAATATAATTCAGATTGTTATCTGTGCCAAACACACACGCAGTTCTTTTGCACAGATGTGATTTGTTTGTATGGATGCATTTCCCTTACTACATATGACAATATTGTCACACTTTATAATTTTGTCTGGTTGTACTTTTCACTTTTTACTTCTCATCTCATCTCATTATCTCTAGCCGCTTTATCCTTCTACAGGGTCGCAGGCAAGCTGGAGCCTATCCCAGCTGACTATGGGCGAAAGGCGGGGTTCACCCTGGACAAGTCGCCAGGTCATCACAGGGCTGACACATAGACACAGACAACCATTCACACTCACACCTACGGTCAATTTAGAGTCACCAGTTAACCTAACCTGCATGTCTTTGGACTGTGGGGGAAACCGGAGCACCCGGAGGAAACCCACGCGGACACGGGGAGAACATGCAAACTCCACACAGAAAGGCCCTCGCCGGCCACGGGGCTCGAACCCAGGACCTTCTTGCTGTGAGGCGACAGCGCTAACCACTACACCACCATGCCGCCACTTTTTACTTGTATTTTTAAATACTTTACCTTAATAATGTAATTCAAGTCAGCCTCAAGACACTGTAATACTTTAACAGAGGCACTGTGTTATAATTCATAAACTTTTAATTAATTAACTAACTTCTCATTGTAGAGCACATTTTCAGGCTTTGGCATGGTTGAGTGTGAGTATTTTAGCAACTCAGTCTTATACTGATAGAATCATTTATCAGTCTGAAAAAATATCGATACTGTATGGGCATGATGATTTATTTTAGCAAGGGTGAAACATTATACTTAAATTTTTTCATTACTTCATAAAAATTCAAAGATGCCTGGAAAAGTTTATTTATATTACTAAAAAAATATCAGGTATATTCCATTGTTATTAATGCTTCTGAACTTGACTATATGATTTATTCGGCTGCAGAACCTATCGACCATTTACTCTTAGCCATAAGAATTAGCTGTGACAGAACGTCAGTCTGATCTTCCTTCAGATTTATGATGATGGACTTTCCCAACAGATTTGACTTATAAAATATACCCTCTACAGGGAGTTTTGGATTTTCCAGTGTTATCACTCATAAACCTGTCTAAGAAAGTGCTTAATATTACCAGCATTTGTTTTTGTCTCTGGAGGAAGGTGAACGGAGGGAATGATGAAGTGAGTTCCATTCTGAATCAAGGCACAGAAAACACAACTCGTTTCTCTGAAAAGAGTTTCTAATCTGCACTTCCAGGCGCTTTTAGTTATTTTAATCTCTATTGACCATTGTGAAAAATGCACGACAATGGGGCTGTGTTCTTCAGTGTCAAATACTGAACTCAGAATGTGAGAGCCGATAGTATTGACAGAGGAGCTATCTGTGTTTCTGCTAAACCCCAATTGAAATTCTAACCCCTCACACCATCCCCCCCCCAATTGTGTGGAAATAAATGAAACTAAAACACCACTTTTATTGTTCTGTTTGTTTTCTATTTAGCTTGTGAACACTGGCTGTTTTTTGCTTTACCATAGTGCTTTAGTGTATTGTGAATCACCAACACAATCCCCCAGGTGCCCATTATGACTGCTCATTCTGCAAGATCAGAACAAAGAAAATAGTAGCAGGCTGGCCCTCTAATTCTAGCATGTTAGCTGCTTGTGCAGGTCTGTGGAGGGACTATATGAGCTGTCTGTAGGGCTTTGTGTGATGGTTATTAGAAGCTCATCTCACTCAAAAGCAGTTAAAGAAAAAATGTGCTTTGTGTTACGTTGTACAAGAAAATGTTGCTGGATTTTTGGCAATGCTTTTAGCTGCATAGGTTTTTCCTGAGCTGGCATATGATGTGTAAGTTCCTGCCAATTCAAATCCGACAGCTCTGCCTGTGAATGATTATGAATTATTATCATAGGACCGTTAGGCTGACTCACGGTAGCTTAGAAAAATTGTGTTTTAAAGTATTTTTCTGAAGTCATTGTATGTTTCTACAGAAACAAATGATACAGAGTCCCTGGTGTTTATAAACGCCAGACATGTCTCAAATTGCATTAAAAACAAATGATTAAACTATGATATTAATTGCAAAACTATATCATGTGTCTCGTTATGACCTTTAGTAGGTCTTGATATGTGTGTGCATGTGCACAGTAAGGTATTCAGGTGATAGCTGACTTTTATTTTTGCATTTTTTCTCCATTTTTTTCACTGTATTTGCTCACCTGCCAGTTCCCACCCACCAGCCGGCTCTTACCATTACAGCTGCTACCAAAAGTGAAGGCTAACACGTGCTTCCTCTGAGAAACTTGAAGCTAGCTACAGTATCTTTTCAAACTGCTACTCATGATCTGTCTCTGGGCAGTGTATTGCATTCAGAGGAAAGAGTTATCTGCCTTCTTTTGCATACTTGAGCTCACAGATGCCTACGATTGGCTAATGCCACTGTGATTGACAGGGAGAGAGAGAATAGAGCCATTCCTCCAACCTGGCCAGTTTTGCTCACTTGGTGCCTGGCCATCCTGGTGATATTTACCACCCCTGCTTTGTAGGAGGGATGAAACGGAGCTACCTGGCAGTAGTCTTCCTGGAAAAATAAAATCTGCTGAAGCTCAAAGTAATAAAAAAGCCAGGGCAGGCACTTGGGTGACATTTGATGCATGGTGCACAAAAACAGCTCAAAGGAATGATAGACAGCAGCTGTAATTATCAATGAAACATCACACTATATATATAAAGAATTTACAGAGACTGTATATCCAGGAGCTCTGTATAGCATTGAGCATGCCAGTCTTTTATGGACATGGATATGTGTGGCCTTTCTTAAAGGCATAATTGTTCTTTTCTGCTCTGGTAGAATTATCAGAGCAGAGAGAGACCCTAAAACCGTAGATATGTATGGAAGTGATTGATGTGAGAACCAAAACCTCTGTAGAGCCAAACTGTAGCTGGTGCCAAGCTGGTGAGTGAGCTGCTGGCCAAGTTTTAGTTTTGAATCACACAATCCTCTTTAAAGGATCAAAGCTGAAAGTTTAATGTTGGAATAATGTAGAAACAAACCATTATACAGAGCAAGTAAGCTTGCCTTCTCTTCATCAAGCTTTATTCACTGATCCAAGAGCATTAGTGAGGTCAGGCACTGATGTTGGGTGAGGAGGTCTGGGGCACAGTTGATGTTCCAGTTCATCCCAAAGGTGTTCAGTGGGGTTGAGTTCAGTCAGGGCTCTGTGCAGGACACTCGAGTTCTTTCACTCCAACCTGAACACACCATGTCTTCATGGAGCTAACTTTGTGCACAGGAATGCTGGAACAGGTTTGAGCCTCTTAGTTCCAGTGAAGAGAAATTGTAATGATACAGCAAACAGAGACACTTTGTACAACTGTGTTCTTCCAACTTTGTGGTAACAGTTTGCAGAAGAACGACACATGGGTGTGATGGTTAGGTCTCCACATACTTTTGTAAACCTACTTTTGACATGTGTGTTTTCTTGTTTAGCTTAATTCTAGTTATGCTAGAATATTTACAGAGTAGTGTGCTATAAGAAGAATAACTGAATAATTAAAAAATATCTATGTATATTTAACTAACAACTATTTAAGAATAAGTCAATTTATTCAGGTAACGAAAGAATGGAAAGAAGTGATATGGGTTGGTAGTTGCTCCTGTCTGAGGTGTCTAGTTTGGGCCTTATCAGAACGGGTGTGATCGTCAGTGGGACAAGATGTTATGGAGTTGTTTATGATGGAAGCGATCCGACACTGACACTAAAAGCTTAAGTATCATCAGCTATTTTATTCCAGGCTTAAATAATTTTAATTGACTGAAGATTTGAAGGCTTTCTAAAATGACAACACCCAAACACTTTCTTCTACTAGAACAATACACACAGTCCAACCCTACAGGAAGACATAGGCCTACATGCCTATCAGTATGATTTCAGCAGCATTTTTCTCTTTCAAATAAACACTTTAAAACAAAGAAGCAAAAATTAGAAAATATTTAATATTTAACTTGAGGTAGATAAACAAATTCATTGGTTAACACCACAAGGACAGTGAAGGTGCCAATGTGTTTTGTAAACCTAATCTAAATGTTAACTGTAAAAATGTTAGCTGTATGTAGTAGCGTACCATATGGCAAGCTAGTTAGCTACTTAAGTGTGTTAATACAGAATAAGCGAAAAAAATGTGGATATTAATGTGTAGTCATAGTCTTTTATTTAAAGATGCTTTAAAGATGTTTGCTGTTTTATGTTTGTAGATTTTCTCAATATGCTAAACTGCGAGGTGTCTGTGCATTAGAGCTGGATGATATGATGTTATAATATCAGTATTTTGATAAGTCACAGTACCCTTTGCTAAGATCTCGTGTATATTGCCTCATCTCATCTCATTTTCTTCCGCTTATCCGGGGCCGGGTCGCGGAGGCAGCAGTCTGAGCATGGAAGCCCAAACTTCCCTCTCCCCAGACACCTTGGCCAGCTCCTCGGGAAGAACACCGAGGTGTTCCCAGGCCAGCCGAGAGACACAGTCCCTCCAGCGTGTCCTGGGTCTTCCCTGGAGCCTCCACCTGGGGGGACATGCCTGGAACACCTCCCCAGGGAGGCGTCCAGGAGGCATCCGAAAGAGATGTCCAAGCCACCTCAGCTAATTCCTCTCGATGTGGAGGAGCAGCAGCTCTACTCCGAGCTCCTCCCGAGTGACTGTGCTTCTCACCCTATCTCTAAGGGAGCGCCCAGCCACCCTGCGAAGGAAACTCATTTCGGCCGCTTGTATCTGCGATCTTGTTCTTTCGGTCATTACCCAAAGCTCATGACCATAGGTGAGAGTCGGAATGTAGATCGACCGGTAAATCGAGAGCTTCGCCTTTTGGCTCAGCTCCTTCTTCACCACGACGGACCGGTAAAGCGACCGCATCACTGCGGAGGCTGCACCGATCTGCCTGTCGATCTCACGCTCCATCCTTCCCTCACCCGTGAACAAGATCCCAAGATATTTAAACTCCTCCACTTGAGGCAGGACTTCTCCACCAACCTGGAGAGGGCAAGCCACCCTTTTCCGGTCGAGAACCATGGCCTCGGACTTGGAGGTGCTGATTCTCATCCCAGCCGCTTCACACTCGACTGCAAACCGCCCCAGTGCATGCTGAAGGTCCTGGTTTGAAGAAGCCAACAGGACATCATCATCCGCAAAAAGCAGAGATGAAATCCTCATCTCATCTCATCTCATTATCTCTAGCCGCTTTATCCTGTTCTACGGCACAGGGTCGCAGGCAAGCTGGAGCCTATCCCAGCTGACTACGGGCAAAAGGCGGGGTACACCCTGGACAAGTCGCCAGGTCATCACAGGGCTGACACATAGACACAGACAACCATTCACACTCACATTCACACCTACGGTCAATTTAGAGTCACCAGTTAACCTAACCTGCATGTCTTTGGACTGTGGGGGAAACCAGAGCACCCGGAGGAAACCCACGCGGACACAGGGAGAACATGCAAACTCCGCACAGAAAGGCCCTCGCCGGCCACGGGGCTCGAACCCAGGACCTTGAGATGAAATCCTGTGGTTCCCAAACAGGATTCCCTCTGGTCCCTGGCTGCACCTAGAAATTCTGTCCATAAAAATTATGAACAGAACCAGTGACAAAGGGCAGCCCTGCTGGACTCCAACATGCACTGGGAACAGGTCTGACTTACTGCCGGCAATGTGAACCAGACTCCTGCTCCGTTCGTACAGGGACTGGACAGCCCTTAGCAAAGAACCCGAACCCCATACTCCCGAAGCACCCCCCACAGGATACCACAAGGGACACGGTCGAATGCTTTTTCCAGATCCACAAAGCACATGTGGACTGGTTGGGCAAACTCCCATGAACCCTCGAGCACCCTATGAAGAGTATAGAGCTGGTCCAGTGTTCCATGACCAGGACAAAAACCGCATTGTTCCTCCTGGATCCGAGGTTCGACTATTGGCCGAATTCTCCTCTCCAGTACCCTGGAGTAAACCTTCCCGGGGAGGCTGAAAAGTGTGATTCCCCTATAATTGGAGCACACCCTCCGGTCCCCTTTCTTAAAAAGAGGGACCACTACCCCGGTCTGCCACTCCAGAGGCACTGTCCCCAACCTCCACACGATGTTGCAGAGGCGTGTCAGCCAAGACAGCCCCACAACATCCAGAGACTTGAGATACTCAGGGCGGATCTCATCCACCCCCGGTGCCTTGCCACCGAGGAGCTTGCAAACCACCTCAGTGACTTCGGCTTGTGTAATGGATGAGTCCACCTCTGAGTCATCAGCCTCCGCTTCCTCAATGGAAGACATGACGGTGGGATTGAGGAGATCCTCGAAGTATTCCTTCCACCACCCGACAATATCCCCAGTCGAGGTCAACAGCTCCCCACCCGCACTGTAAACAGTGTTGGCAGAATACTGCTTCCCCCTCCTGAGGTGCCGGACGGTTTGCCAGAATTTCCTCGAGGCTGACCAATAGTCCTCCTCCATGGCCTCACTGAACTCCTCCCAGTTCCGAGTTTTTGCCTCCGCAACTGCCCGAGCTGCGGCACGCCTGGCCTGCCGATACCCGTCAGCTGCCTCAGGAGTCCCGGAGGCCAACATGGCCCGATAGGACTCCTTCTTCAGCTTGATGGCATCCCTTACTTCCAGTGTCCACCACCAGGTTCGGGGATTGCCACCACGACAGGCACCGGAGACCTTGCGGCCACAGCTCCGAACAGCCGCGTCGACAATGGAGGCAGAGAACATGGTCCACTCAGACTCAATGTACCCCGCCTCCCTCGGAAGCTGGGAGAAGCTCTCCTGGAGGTGGGAGTTAAAGACCTCCCCGACAGAGTGCTCGGCCAGACGTTCCCAGCAGACCCTCACCACACGTTTGGGCCTGCCAGGTCTGTCCGGCTTCCTTCTCTGCCAGCGGATCCAACACACCACCAGGTGGTGATCAGTTGACAGCTCAGCCCCTCTCGTCACCTGAGTGTCCAAGACATAGGGCCGGAGATCAGATGAAACGACAACAAAGTTGATCATTGACCTCCGACCTAAGGTGTCCTGGTGCCACATGCACTTATGGACACCCCATGCTCGAACATGGTGTTCGTTATGGACAAACCATGACTAGCACAGAAGTCCAATAACAAAGCACCACTCGGGTTCAGATCAGGGAGGCCGTTCCTCTCAATCACGCCCCTCCAGATGTCACTGTCGTCGCCCACGTGAGCGTTAAAGTCCCCCAGTAGAACAATGGAGTCCCCAGTCTGAGCACCTCTCAGTACCTCTCCCAGGGACTCCAAGAAGGCTGGATACTCTATACTGCTATCTGGCCCATAGGCACAAACAACAGCAAGAGCCCTCTCCCCGACCCGAAGGTGCAGAGAGGTGACCCTCTCGTTCACTGGGGTAAACTCCAACACATGGTGGCTGAGCTGGGGAGCTATAAGCAAGCCCACACCAGCCCGCCGCCACTCACCGTGGGTGACTCCAGAGAAGTGGAGAGTCCAGCCCGTCTCGAGGAGCTGGGTTCCGGAGCCCAAACTGTGTGTGGAGGTGAGCCCGACTATCTCTAGCCGGTACGTCTCAACCTCCCCCACAAGCTCAGGCTCTTTCCCCCCCAGCGAAGTGACATTCCATGTCTCAACAGTTAGCCGCTGTGTTCGGGGATCAGGTCGTTGAGGCCCCTGCCTTCGACTGCTGCCCAATCCACACTGCACCGGCCCCCTACGGCTACCTCTGTGGGTGGTGAACCCACAGGAGGTCGGGCCCACGTCACCGCTTCAGGCTGAGCCTGGCCGGGCCCCATGGGCAAAGGCCCGGCCACCAGGCACTCGCATACGAGCCCCAACCCCGGGCCTGGCTCCAGGGTGGGGCCCCAGCTGTGCCATACCGGGCAACTTCACGGTCTTTGATTTTTTTTATTTCCATAAGGGGTTTTGGTGAACTGTTCATGGTCTGGCCTGTCACCTAGGACCTGTCTGCCTTGGGAGACCCTAACAGGGGCATAATGCCCCCAACAACATAGCTCCTAGGATCATTCAAGCACACAAACCCCTCCACCACAATAAGGTGGCAGTTCTAGGAGGGGGTGTGTATATTGTGCTAAATAATAATTAAATAATCAGTCGGTAATTATATTTAAGAAAAACATGAAACAATTCAATATAAAGTTAGCATGTATATTGTGCTAACTTTATATTGAATTGTTTCATGTTTTTCTTAAATATAATTACCAACTGATTATTTAAAAGCCTGCCAAGTGGCCCAAGCGTATGTGTACTATCAGCGTTATACAGACAGAAATGTGCATTTCACATCTAAGGTGCTTTCTCCCAGGCCTCATACTTCAGCGAATGGTAACTACAATTAATTCATTTCATGGGTCTTCAATAGGTGACTTATCTATACCTGTTTATACTTCCTCTATTCTGGCTTATCTGTCCTTTCAGGCTGAATAAATTCAGGGAGCCACTTATTTGTTCTGTGAGGAATGCCATGCTGTTAGCTCAGGTTAATGGGTAATGATACATAATTAGTGTTAATGTTTCAATGAAATATAAAACAAAAGTTATGTGGAGCTTATCTGGAACGTTCTGCCATATGCGTTTGTGTTGTACGTAATATAGCACAGAGAAATTACTTATAAACACTTAGAACAGTAAGGTAATCTCGATCCCAAGTTGAAGCCCATGCAAAACCTCTGTAGTAGGTACATTATTGCTTCTATTGCTTGGTTCCTTATAACTGAGAATGCTGAATCCCTTTAAGAAACTCCAGGTTTAATCCTCGATCTCAAAAGGAAGTCTCATCACTGTGCTCGCCCGAAACACAACCGCTGCACTGGATTAGTGTCATGGTTGACAGAGCAGGTAGAAGACCTATGGGGATCCAATTAAGCTTTGTGGATTGGACTGGCTAAAAATGCAATATGTTGTGGAATTGGTGAGGATGGGAACAGCATATTTCCAACTTTAAGATTGAACTCTTCTTCAGAGTGATTTCTCAGGAACAGATTAACGTCCCTGAAAAGAATACTCCTGCCTTGTATGGGATGGGACTTGGGGATTGATGTTCAGTTTTAAATGAGGTTTTAAAACTTAAACAAGTCAAGAACCACTGCAAATATGAAGGCTTTTAAATATAACTAACATAATGATGTGTGGTGCTGTGTCCACGGTTACTGGATAGGGCTCTAAATAAATAAGAGCTTATGTTATTTGCCTTTAAGATGATCTGATGTTCAATTATTTAACCGTCTCTACCATGCAGGAGCCATGTGTATTTATCAGGTTTTAATTAACCAGGTGCTCACTGGATGTCCTTATTTCACATGCTCTCAACTGGACTCTCTGGTGGTCTTGTGTTCTGTCACAGGAAATGGAGAATGTTAAGAGGAGAAGAAGAAGCTATTTATCACATGTACAGTGAAATTCCTCTTCTGCATTTAACCCAGCTGAAGCAGTGAACACACACATGAGCAATGAGCACATACACATACCCAGAGCAATGGGCAGCTATGCTACAGTGCCTGGGGAGTAGTTTCAGGGTTAGGGCACTTCAGCCATGATACAGATGTTCATTCACTCAACTCCCCTCACAGTTTTCCTGCTGATCTTAGGAATCAAACCGGCGACCCTTTGGGCCCACAGCTGCCCTCATGAATGTATGAATGTTTTGAGTGCATTAATGTGAAATAAAATCTGTGAATGATCAACTTAACTTCTGAATTGTTTCGCATTATTTGCTGCTCAGGTGTGTCTCATTCATACAGATTGAGACTCCTTTTAATTTTCACGTACTTGTTATTAATTGCTTAAAATGCATTCTTTGAATTATGACTATGAATGTTTTTTGCGAGAATTGTGGCAAACTAGTGTTACAAAGGTGGCATGGTGGTGTAGTAGTTAGCACTGTTGCCTCACAGCAAGAAGGTTCTGGGTTTGAGCCCAGTGGCTGACGGGGGCCTTTCTGTGTGAAGTTTGCATGTTCTCTTCGTGTCTGTGTGGGTTTCCTCTGGGTGCTGGCAAATTGTCCAGGGTGTACCCTGCCTCTCGCCCATAGTCAGCTGGGATACACTCCAGCCCACTGCGACCCTGCACAGAATAAGCGGTTATGGACAACGGATGGATGGATAGTGTTACAAAATGTAGGAGTAAAATTTCTTCTTGCCTGTCCTGTCTTATTTGTTGTTCCCTGGAGTTGTGTCATGGTCTGCTTATAATTCCATACTGCACATGCAGGGAGCAGAGGTCTTTAATACAGTCTGAATAGAAATATTCACATTAATTTTTTATTTTCAGTTTATTATAGTCTGCTTGGCAGAGAAAAAAATGTTTTTTATAACAACACAGTGACATGTACCTCCCATGAACAGCTGAGCAGCTGTCGATCCAGCTCTGCATTAATACAGGAAGTTAGAGTGAAAGTGATGATTGCTGGTATGCTGAATTATCAGGCTTAACACATTTATTATTCTTGCGCCATTTAAGATTGTCTGTCTTCATCAAAATTGATGCGCAAACAGAAAGTGCATTCACATGTTGTCTCTGGAGCCAGCCCTGGTGCCAGTTTGTCCATGTGGAACAGCAAGCTTCTTGCACGGCTGCTGAGAGCATGTGTTCTGCAAATGCTAATGTGTTGCTTTCTGCATGCCAGGTGGTTGTCAACAACGCAGCCACCAATAAATCATAAAATGACTTCTATCACTTCACTGGTTTGCTCATTCTCAGCATCATCTCTTCCCTCTGCAGGCTTTTTGGATTCAGAGTGACATGGCTGGCGCTCCCAACAAGCTTGGCGTTCTTGTGTCATGCATATGGATTTTCTTAATGCTTCTCGAACCCAGCCTTCAGAATGGGTAAGATAATTGTCTACTACTTCCCCTACGTTCACTGAACTCCAAATCTTTAACTCCGTAGATATTTTACAAGTGATACCCTAATTAATGACGTTCTGTTACAGCGGTAGGGCTTTGACAATCTGTGAAATGTCATTTGGGCCAGCTGCAGCTGGGTTTAAATTGCTTGTGCAAAACTGCCACAAAAATGGAATTTTTTTAGTAAACTGCACTAGTTTGTAGTGTAAGTACAATATAAACTTGGAAATTGAGTTAATAAATGTGAAGGATTTCAATTTGGGGAGTTTGGTTGTACCTACCACTCAGCGTTCACTGTATTAAACACTCTTTTTATGATAGAGGAGTTTGGAAGATCTAGAGGTTTAGAGGTCATGTTGCCATATGATTCTTTTCCTAACCTGCGGTAAGCCTTGCTGTGTGACCTGTGGATTTAACTAGCACTTGGACACAACAGTCCTGCGTTCACACTAGCTACAGACAAAGCAGCAAGCAGCCATTCCTCTTATATGTATGTACATGGACAACACGGAGCTGTGATTTCTGTGACATTCAATTGACATGTGAGGTGATATTTTATCTAATTGGTGCAAATTAGGCATAATGAAGTCCAGTGACAATGCAAATGATTGGCTTGAATCATTCCTCAGACCAGTATGCTATGACGTTTTTTTCAGTTCCCTACCTACAACTTTAGCAAAAAAAAAAGTGGTTTCATCATATCCTGTCATATACGACCTCTCGGTAAATATAAATATAAAATTAGATTAGATTAGATAAAATTTTATTGATCCCTTTGGGAGGGTTCCCTCAGGGAAGTTAAGATTCCAGCAGCATCATTACAGATAAACAGAGAAAAGAAATAGAGAAAACTTCTAGATAAATTAAAATAAATTAAGTATTTACATATACAAATATAAAAGAATAAGATATGGAGAAGAGAGGAAGGGGGAGGGGGAAAGGGGGAGAAGTGGGGTTAGGGTAAGTGTGTGTGTGTGTGTGGGGGGGGGGAAGCAGGAAAGATATTGCACTTTATATTGCACATTATATTGCACATTGTTCGGTATTGCTTATTGTTAGGCTAGGCTACTGCTCCTTCCCGTCCTCTGTCCTCCTGTTACCCCTCCTCCCGCCCAGAGAGGAGTTGTACAGTCTGATGGCGTGAGGGACAAAGGAGTTTTTGAGTCTGTTCATCCTGCACTTGGGAAGGAGCATTCTGTCACTGAACAGGCTCCTCTGGTTGCTGATAACTGTGCGCAGAGGGTGACTGGCATCGTCCATGATGTTCAATAGTTTGTCCATAGACCTCTTCTCTGCCACCGTCACCAGAGAGTCCAGCTTCATGCTGACCACAGAGCCGGCCTGCCTGATCGGTTTGTCCAGCCTGGATGTGTCCTTCTTGGATGTGCTGCCCCCCCAGCACACCACGGTGTAAAACAGGACACTGGCGACCACAGACTGATAGAACATCCACAGGAGTTTCCTGCAGATGTTAAAGGACCGCAGCCTCCTAAGAAAGTATAGCCTGCTCTGTCCCTTCCTGTATAAGTGATTGGTGTTGCAAGTCCAGTCCAGCTTGCTGTCCAGCCACAGCCCGAGGTACTTGCAGGAACCCACAGCCTCCACCTCGATCAGAGCTGGTCGTGACCTTGGTCTGGACCTCCCAAAGTCAATGACCAGCTCCTTGGTCTTCGAGGTGTTGAGCTGCAGATGGTTCCTGTTGCACCACACAGCAAAGTCCCTCACCAGGCTCCTATACTCCTCCTCTCTGTCGTTACTGATACACCCAACGATGGCTGTGTCATCGGCAAACTTCTGAATGTGACACAGCTCCGAGTTGTAGCAGAAGTCCGCGGTGTACAGGGTGAAGAGAAGAGGGGCCAGCACCATGCCCTGGGATGCTCCGGTGCTACTAATCACAGTGTCAGACGTGATGTCCTTCAGCCTGACGTACTGCGGCCTGTCAGTGAGGTAGCTGGAGATCCAGGTGACCAGGCAGGGGTCCACTCGCATCCTGTTCAGTTTGTCCTGAAGCAATAGGGGCTGGATGGTGTTGAAGGCACTCGAGAAGTCAAAACAAAAGTAAATTGTGTGCTGTAAGCTATACAGTTTGGCTATTATCATTTCTCATTGGAACTAAAAACTCTGGATGGATGCTACATGCCTGCAAGAGACATTATATTACAAGAGCCTTCCTCAAGGGCCCAGCAGTTGCAGCTTGTCAGTGCTGGGGCTTGAGCACATGACCTTCAGATCAGTAACCCAGAGCCTAAACCATTGAGCCACCACAGAGACAAGAATGGTGTCTGAATACTACACACCCATAAGTGACAAACTAAGAGACACATAAGACGAGAGACTTGTCGCTCACGAGTGTGACTGCACAGCAAGTCTGACACAAACCGGTTTAATTTATCTTAGACACAAATGAAAATGTGGCATTTTGGAAATCTGCTGTTTTCCTTTTCAGCACTTCACAGGATGTGTCGTGAGTAGCTTATAGCTCTTATAGCTCTATCACATACAGTATCTTCCAGATTAGTCTTAGGCAGAAAGAGCATGAAAAAGGGACGAACAAGAGGAATGATAAAAAGATAAGGACTCCTCCTTCTGTTCACTGATCTACACAGGTAATATTCATGAGGTGTTTGAACCACATGACACCATGCTAACATATCAGCAGGGAGAGAACATATTGAATTTTATTCACTGTCGCATAACAGAACGATTCTCATCGCACACGCCTCATCTCATTTTCAAAGGAGACACTTTGTGAGAAAAAAGCTGGAAAAGGTGCAGGATTCTGTTGCCACTCTGGTGACTGTGATAATGAGTGATTTCTTTTCTGAAAGTTGAAAACAAGAAAAGTTTCTGTTTGGATTTAGCTTGATAACATGTTGTGTTTGTCTGTTTGTAAACAGTTCACTTACAAACATGGGCCCATTGTTATATTATCATATCATTATAGGAAATAATGGGTGTCACAGTGGTGTAGTGGTTAGCACTGTCGCCTCACAGCAAAAAGGTTCTGGGTTCGAGCCCAGCGGCCGATAGGGGCCTTTTTGTGTGGAGTTTGCATGTTCTCCCCATGTCTGCATGGGCTTCCTCTGGGTGCTCCAGTTTCCCCTACAGTTCAAAGACATGCAGGTTAGGTTAATATGGGGCGGTCTTGGGCTGAAGTGCCCTTGAGCGCGGCACCGAACTCCCAACTGCTCCCCGGATGCTGTAACATAGCTGCCCACTGCTCTGGGTATGTGTGTGTGCTCATTGCTCACTTGTGTGTGTTCACTGCTTTAGGTGGGTTAAATGCAGAGGATGAATTTCGCTCTGCTTGAGTGTGCATGTGACAAATAAAGGCTTCTTCTTTTAACGATATGAGCCATCCATGGCTTACTCCCACTTCAAAGACATGCAGACTAGGTAAAATTGTTCAACATGTACATCACTCTGGATAAGAACATCTGCTTAATGCCTGTAATGTAATGTAATGGCTGGGAGCCAAGGGAACAAAACTGGCCAGGCTCTCAGGGTAGGAGTGGCATACTCTTTCACCCCTGTCGGTCACAACAACACTAGCCAATCACTGGCCATCTGTCAGGTCATGTATGCGGAAGAGGGTGGATAGCGCTTTCTTCTGAAGGTGTCACGTTGCCCTTGAAGCAAGATGTGGCTGGTTGGCTTCACGTGATAGCCTGCACCCCGCTCAGTTGGTAGTTGTTGTATGATAACGCTTCATACGATAACGCTGACTGGAGGGTGAACAAATTGGGGAGAAAATGGAAAAAAACCCCAACAAAAACTGCATCAAGTTTCCCCCGATCCTTCTGCTGTTCAGCTCCTTTCAAAGGAAGTTTAATTTCAACCTCTCCAGACATGCATGAGTATCGCCCAATTTTTAAAGTTATTTTCCTTTAATGCACTTATGTGCAAATGTCCTTAAAATGAGGGTAGCATGTGGAGAATTTGCTACAAGGCAGCTGACATTAAGGTTAGTCCTGCTTTGTTTGTGAAAGGGAAAAAAAAAAAACATGTTCCAGTTCCACCATGGCTTAGAGGAGATTAGACATAATTAACATTATTTGGGTGGGATCATGTTTCTCTCTGTAAATTGGATCATGTGTTCCATACATTAATAAACATAATGAACTGTGAGTGCTATCCCTCTTGACTGTCAGCTATCTCCCCACCTCCCCTCACCTCATCTCCATCACCACCAGCTGACATTTCAAACATGCTGAGAGAGATGAGATAATAACAACTTTATCCACAAATCCCTTCATCCCTTGCTCTCTATCTTTGGCATTCCTGGCTTCAAAGGTACTGGCATTAAAGCCTCAGGAGCCATGCTCCTTTGTGAGTACATCAGCCAAACGTGTTTAAATGACTACTGACACTTCCTCATTGATTGTGGAGCCATGGAATTAATGTTTTCTGGGGGCAGAAAAAAAACACAGTTGGCTCACTGTGCATGCTAACAAGGTGACCTTAATCACTCTGAAGGCAAAGAAGGCTGACTCGTACATCCCGACCCTGCCAAGTACCTTGTCGCCGCCACAGAGTATCATCAGACTTCATCTTCATGCTGCTTCCTTTTTCATGTTGTACTTTTTCAAGATGCCCTTTACGTAGAGTGGATATTTAACTCTTATATCAAAGAAAAGAGAAGCGCACAAGTGGCAAAGATTCCCGAATACTAAAGCATCAGATGTGTCCACAAGCCCTGCCTTTTTTTTTCCTACGTCCACTCATATCATCACTTGATTTCAAATCAACATCTCCACGGTGGGCGGCACGGTGGTGTAGTGGTTAGCGCTGTCGCCTCACAGCAAGAAGGTCTGGGTTCGAGCCTCGTGGCCGGCGAGGGCCTTTCTGTGTGGAGTTTGCATGTTCTCCCCGTGTCCGCGTGGGTTTCCTCTGGGTGCTCCGGTTTCCCCCACAGTCCAAAGACATGCAGGTTAGGTTAACTGGTGACTCTAAATTGAGCGTAGGTGTGAATGTGAGTGTGAATGGTTGTTTGTGTCTATGTGTCAGCCCTGTGATGACCTGGCGACTTGTCCAGGGTGAACCCCGCCTTTCGCCCGTAGTCAGCTGGGATAGGCTCCAGCTTGCCTGCGACCCTGTAGAACAGGATAAAGCGGCTAGAGATGATGAGATGAGATCTCCACGATGCAGGTAGGAGACTTTGCTAATGGATAAAGTTGTCCCGAGACAAATTCTTAGTATTAGTCATTACAGTCGCTCAGGGAACACTAGCTTGCCAATATCACAACTTGATGAAACATTTCTTTTCCACAATCCATCTTTTACATACGAATGCACCTGTGTACCAGACAGTGGCTGATACCTCACCCCCAAACACACGCAAGTACTCATTATCTCCACCCTTTGAAGCACAATCTCAGGCTAATGAGCATGGACAGTTTGAACCTCTTCTGTTGTCTGTTTTGTTTGGGATCAGTCTCAGCACCCCTGGCTAAAGTGACAAAAAAATCAATGGCAACAAGGGGGAGAGTGCTCCTCCACTCCTGCCATCCTGTCATATAGATTGCTCATTGACTTCTCTCCTTTGCTACCCCTCCACTACTACTCTGAATCCCAGGTATCAGTGGCACAGTGACCTAGGCAACAAATAGCAGTCTCTTGACAGTCAGCACAATGCTGTCATGTTTTATGGGTTACAGGGTTGTGGGAGAAAGTAATAGTGCCAGGTGCTCAGTGATCACCTTCTCTAGTTTTATTACCAATCATGAGTCTCAATAATGGTTATTTATTTATTTATTTATTTATTTTTAACGCATCTATGAACATGTGTTCTGTAAGTATGGTGACAGCAAAAGCAGTACCCAAATGTTGTGAATAGAATGAGCACAACCTACATTAGGCTTGTTTGATATTGATTTAAGGAGAATATGGGATGGGAGGAGAGGGTGTAATAATATCATGAGCTGTGCAGTCAGGAACTGCTTACCGGCAGAGACGATCTCGAAATGGTGGATTTATAGGTGATTCTGCAGTAAAGCAGAGTAAACGGTAAAGAAAACATAATAGTAGACTGCATTTTCAGTATTATTCTTCTACAAATAGATTGTCCAATTTCCACATGTTGACGTTTTCCCTGTTGATCTGCTGCTCTCTATTTTTGAAAAAGTGTCTACATATTTAATCACTTATTTTTGTCATTACAAATTAATGTTAATGGTGAAGTGTTAGATTTGACAATTTGTTGCAGGTCTAAGTAATCATTTTTAGATGAAACATTTCACCTCTTTCTACTGAAAACCCAAAGTGCCATTTTTGACAATTTTTAACCCAAAACATGTTGGTGGCATACCTAATAAATAGGAATTATTATTAGAATTCAGTTCAATTCGAAGAAGAAGAAGATTTATTGTCATTGTACAAGAATACAACGAAATTCCGTTTGGCAGCAACTCTCTTATAGCAGCTACATGTCACAGTCACAAGAAAATATATTAAACATAAATAGTAAAAACAGTAAAGTGCAGATAAAATGTTATATATAAATAGTCTGTATTAAAGGTGCAGTCTATATTTGAGGTGCAAGAGTTATTGTCCATTGACTGGGAGGTAGTAGTGTGTGTGTGTGTGTGTGTGAATATTCTGTGAATATTTTTGCACAATATTGGAATGAAGAAAAATTATAAGTGAAAAGACTTTTTTCTAAATAATAAACAATGCAAAGCATTGTCTGTAAAAAACTATCTAAATAAAAATTGTGAACAGAGGTTTAATATCGTAAATAAATGAACTAGAGGTTCACCATAACTCATCTCATCTCATTATCTGTAGCCGCTTTATCGTGTTCTACAGGGTCGCAGGCGAGCTGGATCCTATCCCAGCTGACTACGGGCGAAAGGCGGGGTACACCCTGGACAAGTCGCCAGGTCATCACAGGGCTGACACATAGACACAGACAACCATTCACACTCACATTCACACCTACGCTCAATTTAGAGTCACCAGTTAACCTAACCTGCATGTCTTTGGACTGTGGGGGAAACCGGAGCACCCGGAGGAAACCCACGCGGACACGGGGAGAACATGCAAACTCCACACAGAAAGGCCCTCGCCGGCCACGGGGCTCGAACCCGGACCTTCTTGCTGTGAGGCGACAGCGCTAACCACTACACCACGTGCCACCCTCACCATAACTTAAAAATAGTAAATTAATATATTTATAAATTCTCCCAAAAGTTTATTTGAATAAACAACATCGTATTCCGATGTTATATTGTAGAGCTCTTACACAGAGGTTGGTAGGTTTAGTCATATATTTAAATAATATTGTCTGGCTTTTTTTCATAGTCTATCAGATATATTCCATTCAGCTAGCATGATATTGAATGAGTTGAAGACGAGTAGCTGAATGGAGTATATCTGATAGACCACAAAAAAAGCCAGCCGATATTATTATTATTATTATTATAGTTGATGTATAATATTCATTGTATATTCAATGTACAATAATATTTATTATTTATTATTTATTATTCCTTGTTTGTTTACAAATCGTCACAGTAGTTTGCTAGCATGGAAGTTTTACATGTAATACGTATTTTATGGCATTTTAATTCACTGTGACAGTTTACTGCAGGTGCCACCGGCGAACAAGGAAATGCTTCTGCGCATGCGCAGCAGAAAACTTTTTCATTGACTCTTTGCATCAGCTCCGACATGTGACGTCATGTTGTCTTGACAACCATGCAGTATTGTAAACCATATTCAGTGCTCATTCTCTATTGCGTAGAGTGATGTAATACACGTAGGATAAGCAACATGCTAACAATATTTCATGCTATCAAACCAAATGAATGAAACCTGTTAGAAGGGAACAGAACACATGTTTTTATTCCATCGAAAAAGTGTCCTATATGTATAATAATATATCATATCAGATAATCAGAAGAAACGTCGTTAGGTATCACGGCAGTGTAATATTGTGTAGAGATGATTAAATCTTATATTGCGTAAGCCTAGTCAACACCCATTAGCTGAACATGTATGCCACCCACCTCACTGCTTTCCTTATACTGAAATAATAATTTATCCATATGGCAGTGAAAATTCAGTGATTTCAGAGACATCATTTCTACCTCTATCACGATTATGTTGTGATATATGACCCCTCTGCAGAGATTACCATGTTAATCACCTCATATTTTTTTGTGATAGGACCCACAGCAGCACAGTGTTCACTAACTGAGTAATAACACTGTCGACTTCAGACCCCCTAATTTGCTAATAGTTCCAGTGGGCAGCTAGGGGAGCAGGGTCTGATTATGCTCTCCCCTGGCTCTACAGGGGGCAGACTGCAGGGCAAATACTGAGAACTCGATATGAAAAACTCATATGGCAATGCAATTTCCGAGCCCTTCCGCAAGCACATTAAACAAGAATGAGTTAGACACCCAGATTTTTTTTCCCCCACTCTACCAGAAAATCAAAAAAGGGATGGAAATATTCTTCGTTATCTAATTCTATCAAACTACTTAGGCTATATTTATCGTGCAAATGACCCTTTTTAATTTCAATGCATTATTAAAATAGTGTGTTTCATTCATGGTACAAATTCTCCTAAGCTCTTTCTCAGAGCTGTGTAAATGTTCCATGGAGCCAAGGAGGGCCTGTCAAGATTGGAATTTCAGCTTTGGATGTTTTAATCTTCCCGACTGATTTGCGTCTTAATTGCACCAAGGGAAAATCACAAGTTTTTAGAACAGCCTCTGTATTTAAAGTAAATTTTAATTCTAGTTGCTTTTTGCTTCTCCAGTCAACTCTGACAAGTTTTTTTTTTTTTTAAACTGCATACTGTCAGGATGCTTTGAAAGAACATTGTACACGGCCCTGACTGCTGTTGCGTCTCAGGACAGATCAATAGTCTGTTCTCTGTCCTCCAGCCAACCGTTTAGTATAAAATTCGTTAGGAATGCACTCATAAATCTGCCATGATGAATAAAACACTCATTATTTTAAATCCGAGAAAATATTTAAACTGATAATGACATGTACAGTGTGCTGTAAGTATAAAAAAAAAAACCCAAAAAACCTAACAACTAATTTCAAAAGACATTGTAGTGAACAGAAATGTATCTCTGGATGCATCAGCGAGATGCATTATGTCCACAGAAGGGATGTTTCTACTGTTTTTTTTTTTCTTCTTTATTTTTTTTTGCACCATTCTGTGTGAACTCTTGAGGCTGTGCTCTTTCTGAAATACTCAGACAAGTCTGTTTGGTACCAACAACCATATCATGGTCAATACATGGTCAATGAGTGGTGTGCAAAGTAAGGACAAACACATGACAGACCTTGCTGTTATTCAGAAATGGGTGTGATACATGTCACATCCCTGAAGTGGGGTCTGAAGACTCTTTTCTTCATTTTTTTTCTCTGCAGCAGCACAGCTGGTGTACTGTGTTGAGCTGCGATGAGCATGCTCTCAGTAATTGTCTCCAACAATTGCTGCTTATTCTATCAATACGATTAGATTTGAAAGGCAGTCTGAAAATTCCTGTAGAAATTCAGAATAGGGCCCTGGAGGCCTGCCTATGTTTATTATGTTAGTAAAGATTACAAAATGAGATGAATTCATATCCAGATTTCTGTCTAATGCCTAGAATATCATTATAAATAACTGCAGTGACACCTCCTCTGCCAATTTAACAAAGGTGGTGCATATCGCCATATCCGGCTGCTAATATTTAGCAGTTCCGAAATGAGATCAGTCAGCCCTGTGATGATCTGGCGACTTGTCCAGGGTGTACCCTGCCTCTCGCCCATAGTCAGCTGGGATAGGTTCCAGCTTGCCCGCGACCCTGCACAGGATAAGCAGTTCTGGATAATGGATGGATGGATGGAAAACGAGATCAAAGGTGCTGGCTGTGCATTTGATTTGATCAAATGTTAATGTTTATTACATTGCTAAAATAAACTTGATTGGTTTAGCCTATTGATCTACTTCCTGGCCACAGCTCTGGATTGTCAATAATTAATTAGGCATCTTTTAAGACTAAATATTTTTTGAGCACCACTCAAACATCCAAAAGTTCAGTGACCATAAGTTGTTATAAGTTGCATTGGGATTGAGCCAGAGCATATTATGGCAGCAGTTGCTTGGCCTGTCAATACATACTATAACTGTATTGAACTTTGTTAGGGTTTTAGAATCACTATCAACCTAGCTAAGTTAGTGAATAGACTGATAAACTGACTGTTCATAAACTAGTCAGTAAACAAGAGTGAGATTTCAGTATGAGATCCTTGATTTGATTAGATTTGATCGTATTCTCAGCGATTAATTTAATACTAGCTAAACCTATTATCCACAGGTCACAGGCCTGATTTGGGCAGAAACTCAAGCTACTGGAAACTCATTGTTTGTCTGTGCGTAATTCCAGAAAGATTTCTCATAGCGTGTTGCAGAGTACTATGGGTTTAGACACTCTTGCTTTCTAAGCTGCAGAGTAGTGATGGGGAAAAAAAAAAACACACTGTTATCAGTCGAGCCAGGATGGCATTGACTGAACAGGTCCACTAAAAAAGAAACGAGCAAAAAAAAAAAACCTCCGGTTGAATGCTTATACCACACTGTATAGGCTTACACAAATTGTGGTAACTGTGAACTCATGTCTGTTTTAAAAACAAAACAAAATAAAACCACAAAAAAAAAACAGGACAGCCCACCTGCCATGTAATTCTGTAATGCTCTACATTATGGTTCCCTTATTTAACAGTGTTTAGGGCATAAGGCCCTGGTCACACTACAGCTCGCGATGGGTTTGCAAATACTTAGCGATTAAAACTTGGTAGCATCGCCACTAATCGTGCAATACACGGCAAATGTTCTCTGAGCTTCGCGAGTTGTTTTTTGGTGTGTCTCTGCCTCGTGGGTGGCCAAAAATGTCACGAAAAATTTCAGTGTGCGTATTGAAATTTAGTGGACATATTTTGTCGGCAAACTAAGTGGCGGATACTTGCAGATGGGTTTGGGAATACTTCCTGAAGCTCAGGGAAGCATCGCCACCAAACGCCTCATTTTCATCAATAACCCATTGCAAAGCACTGTGAGCTGTAGTGTGACCGTAGCCTTAGTTAACATTATCAGACCATGAACTGCAGCATTAATACACAATAAGTAATGTTAATGAAGCAAGCAACACTTGAATAAATAATTATTAATTCCTTTGACCATCATCAATATCTGTCTGTCCCTGAAACCTTCTTGCTGGTTCTGAATGACAGTAAACCCTGGTGGTTATCTGGGTTTCATAGAACCACAATTTCATACATAACTAGTGTTCTGCACTATATGGCCAAAAGTTTATGGACACCTGACCGCTTGTATGTGCTTGTTGAACGTCCCATTCCAGATTTAGTCCTCTTTTGCTCCGATCTTCTGGGAAGGCTTTCCACTAGATTTTGGGGTGTGGCTGTGGGGATTTATGTTCATTTAGCTTCAAGAGCATTAGTGAGGTCAGGCACTGATGTGGGGTGCAACTGGCGTTCCAGTTCAGTCCCAACTTTGTGGTGCAAGTACTTTCAATGACAGCATCACGAAAAACACATGGCTAAAAATCTTCTTATACGAGAACGGATGCTTGTTTTCAGGATTCCTGTAGGATGATATATCATGCATGTTCTTCACTGATTGGTTGTTGGCACCAAGGAAAATGACAGCAAGCAAATGAAACTGGAGCCTATTATTCTGTAAACTTGCATTCACAAAAGTGGCATATGGAATTGCGCAATCAATCCACGGTTTGTATGGACATTTGTGTGAAGACAAATGTGCGATTAAGAGCCCTGTCCCTAAACAAGCCTAGAATTGGTCTTGGGTGTGGAATCAAGAATTTGGTCCATGTATGAAAATGCCCTATTTAGTTTTATATTAATCTTATAATAAGATGCGTATATTTGATAAATGTGCCTATTCAAAATGTTTTGCAGTGTATGATAAAGCATAATCTACAGTGTGCTCACTGAAATAGAAAATAAGTTATAGTAAATCTGCTATAACCTTTTAGAAGCACAGTAAGAGAATCAGAGCTCAGTCAGTGTACAAACAGCAGTGCTATAGCTGGTATACACATCCTGCATAATAATTTTGCAGCTGAATGCAGAGAATCTCATACAAAGACAGAGCAACCTTTAATGTTTTAAGGATCAAAAACAAACCTCATGTTTTTGTATTGATGTATTGAGCATCCAGCCAAAGAGTAATTATCTTCACAGCATTCTGGTCTCAGAAAATGGCGTCTCCAGCAGGTTTTATCTAAATGAACTTTCCTCTAGTGTGGTTGGGTTTGAATATGTTTGGACGTGGGTTTTTTGTTTTTGTTTGTTTGTTTGTTTATTTTTAGATTAGACCGGTTGGTGAAATCATTTTATGTTTGCTGATGCAGTGCCTTAGCGTAAATATCTCAGTAGGGGATGCCAAAGTAATGCAGCAGAGATGCTGCAAAACAATAAAAAATAGATCATTGAACCTTAACAAGGTTGGTCTTTCAGTGATTATTTTATATTGTGCACTGACTATTGGAAAGCCGATACCAATTTACAACCCAGAACTGAGTGCTGTCATCCAACCAAGCTGAGATCTTGAGTATGATTTTATAGCATATCAAGAAAAGGCATCTAAAATGAAAGGTATTTGCGTTATTTGAATATTTTAAAGGGCTTTAAAGTGGTGGCGAAGTTACTTTCCAACTGGCAGCGGTGGTCAGAAAGACCATTGTGAAGTCTGACGCCGATGAATCTCTTGTAAAACATGAGTGCTTCAATGCTCAGCTGAATGTAATACTACTGTAGCCTGTTTTCTGTGTAATTGGTCACTACGTTTGAGTTTATGAAGCACTAAAAAAAATTCTCTCTTGCACTAACTGATCAATGTCATCTTGAGTTAAGTGTAACATTTACCATAAATACACCATGAGAAAATCTATGTTGCAATTCAGAAGTTCTTGAACAACACTGCCATTGTGCCATGGTGTTGGTCAAACCAACTGCAGTTGAATACATCCAAGACCAAGGAGATAGCAGTGGACTTTCATCGGTCTGGTCCACTCCTTCTCCTACAACCAGTCTCCATTGAGGGGGTTGATGGTGAGGTGATCAGGAACTAAAATTATATTGGCCTGCAGCTGGGTGACAAACTGGACTGGTCAGAGGACACATGCTTTATAGAGGAAGGGGCAGAGCCGGCTCTGTTTCCTGAGGAGGCTGGGGTCCTTTAACATCTGTAGGAAACCTTGCAGATGTTTTACCAGTCTGTGGTTTCCAGTGTTTTTTTCTATGCTGTGGTGTGCTGGGGAGGCGACATTAAGAAGAGAGATGCTATGTGGCTGGACAAGCTGGTCAGGTGAGCTGGTTCTGTGGTCAGCATGGAGATGGACTCTGATGATGGTGGCAATTAGAAGTATCCTGTGCAAATTCCTGTCTATCATGGACAATGACAGTTTCCTACTGTACACCACCATAATGAAGCAGATGAATATGTTCAGAGGCTGATTACTGTCACAGAGCTGCTCAACAGACAGACTTTACCCCTAGAGCCATTAGGCTCTTCAGCTCTTTCCAGCGAGAGTGGGGGATGTTGAGTACTGGGCCTGATGCTCTGCTCTCTGTTTTTGCTCGATTACACTAGCTATATTAGCCCTTCTTATTTTGTACTATTTATTATGAATTAATTATCTACTGTATCTACAACTTCCATATGTACAGGACCTTTTAGTCCCAAAGTCTTTAGTATCTTACCGTATATGGATAGTGCAGTTACTTTATAAGGGCTAATTTTTATTGTGTCTAAGTCTAAAGTCCTTCCCGCACCATATGACGCAGTATTGTGTGCATTGCTAAAATTTTGAGTGTCATATTAAGCATCTATCTATCTATCTATCTATCTATCTATCTATCTATCTATCTATCTATCTATCTATCTATCTATCTATCTATCTATCTATCTATCTATCTATCTATCTATCTATCTATCTATTGTTCAAAGTAAAAAGAGGATTTACACCTCTAAATCCATTGTTTTGTTTGTATTTTGTTAGGATGATTTCTTCATGTAGATAGTCACCTCACAGAAAAAAAATTATATATGTAACAGAATATAACATACAGCTGTAAACAGACAGATTCCTTGGTTGTCATGTCATAAAGTGTTCTATAAATGAAGTTTCTACATTTCTATATCCAAATGTAGATTGTGTTTGTAAGCATTAGTTTTTTTTTCTCTGTTTCTTCGTTTTGTTAAATGTCATTAAATATGTGGCACAGGAGCTCAAATATCAAAATGGAACAAGCCAGTAAAAAATGCATGGATGGAGAGGGATAAATTGAGTCACAACTTTAGCATAAAGCATAATTCTTTTGAATTTGGTAATTTATCTATGATTAAAATATAACCAACCTTGAAGTAAACACATATGCTTAAAATTAGACAAACATTCACTGGTCACGTCTTGATCGCGGATGTAATATTTCCTGTTTGTCAGACCTGGTGTTGGTGAAATACGTCACTCAGTAGTCGAAATACTTTTTTCCAGTGTTCTGCAATATTGCAGAATGTCAAAATTTTGTTCTGCAATTTTGAAATATTTTCTGCAAATACACAAGCCTCCATACTACACCCTTCTCAACCTAATAATGCCTATATTTACATCATATCTAGCTTTACAACTCATAGCATTACTGTAATTCTTTATTCTCTCACTCTATTTTTAATTTCAGTCTTCACAGATCCTTCTCTGCAGCAAAGTTATCATTCCATAATACCGCCACAGGTCTTTCATCCCCCTCGCCCTGACACTACGGGCTACTACAACTTGAAGTATACCAACTAATTCATAAATGTACTAGTTATCACACCCACACATTATCCTTCCACACAACATACTAATAAAGGTATCACCACAATAAAAAATAGAACACAACTGTTCTTCAAGAAACAAAACATTCATTTTCATGTTACACGTCATGTTACATTTTGTCAAGATTAAGTTTCTAGCTTGAACAATAGATTGTTACCCAAAATGTACTTCATTCACAGTGTTTGCATCTGCAACCTCATCTCATCTCATCTCATCTCATCTCATTATCTCTAGCCGCTTTATCCTTCTACAGGGTCGCAGGCAAGCTGGAGCCCATCCCAGCTGACTATGGGCGAAAGGCGGGGTACACCCTGGACAAGTCGCCAGGTCATCACAGGGCTGACACATAGACACAGACAACCATTCACACTCACATTCACACCTACGGTCAATTTAGAGTCACCAGTTAACCTAACCTGCATGTCTTTGGACTGTGGGGGAAACCGGAGCACCCGGAGGAAACCCACGCGGACACGGGGAGAACATGCAAACTCCGCACAGAAAGGCCCTCGCCGGCCCCGGGGCTCGAACCCGGACCTTCTTGCTGTGAGCCGACAGCGCTAACCACTACACCACCGTGCCGCCCCGCATCTGCAACCTGTAGTTTTAAATTGAAAGCAAGGTTTCAATTCTACACTCTGTTACATCTTACGATGATGCAAAGAATTGATGCCATTAAGGAATAAAACCCAACTGGCAAATGGAAAGACGTTTGGGTTCATTGTGTTTGCCTGGCTTCTAAAGTGCAAGGTCATGAACTGAACTGAGAACTACTGCAGGGGCTTCACTGCTCTAAACTAACAACAGAGAACTGGGTACAAACTAATCATGGCAGAACTGAGAGCTACAGAACTACTGAGAGCTACAGAACTGAACCTATGAGCTTTGTCTTACAGGGCAACTGTTTTGCTTTGTGCTAGTCTGCACCACAGGCAAGACAGCACTAGTAAAAAAAAAAAATAGAACATGTACACAACATGTATTAGTGCAGCTTGGTATGAGAAAACAAAATATTCAAAAGTATCTATGAATGAAGGTAAAATACTGTTGCTGTCTT
Organism: Neoarius graeffei; assembly: GCF_027579695.1. Taxonomy (NCBI): domain Eukaryota; kingdom Metazoa; phylum Chordata; class Actinopteri; order Siluriformes; family Ariidae; genus Neoarius; species Neoarius graeffei. Next base: position 80,975,714 of record NC_083580.1, read on the forward strand.
CAAAAGGGATATAATATCAGTATAATTTTGCATGATTCAACAATACAATATATACAAACCTATACAATTTACCAATATATATGTATACAACTATAACAGCGACCGTCTTCGTTTTTGTCCCCCTCGCGGACGCGCGATCTGTCGCTGTTGTTGTTCTGGCTGCTGGTTTTGCCGAGATACGACAAAATCGTCCTTGTTTTCTTGGCGTTTTTGTCGGACTCTTGCCCTGAAGAAACAATCCTCTTCTTGGGAGTCATGTTTGTTGTGCCGCATTGAATTCTGGGAGATGCATGGCGGAAACTGCCGAACACTGCTGAGGTAGTTGTCGGGTCCTCCCGGCGGGTATTTAAAGTGACGAAATCTTACATCGGAAAATGACAACTGCTCTTATTTGGTTGTCGTCGCCTTTCTTCGGTATTACGTAAATATTGCTCAACTTTGACCTGGAAAACGCCGTCAGGTTTGCGCGGCGCAGGTTTCAGTTTATTTACAGCGCCGCTAGTTTGCTAAATTGAGAACCATTGAATCCCGAGCCTGATTTTTTTCATTCTGCAAAATTGCAGGTTGTTTAATTTTTCTTCTGCAATCTTGAAAATCATTCTGCAAAATGCAGACTGCAGACGGGTATTTCAAACACTGGTCACTGTTAGACAAAGTTTTGTTTTACGATCACTGTTAGTTACAACATACTTTAAGTGCCTCTGTGGTGCAACCACAATTACATGATAGTTTAAACAGGCAACACATGGTTTATACTTACAATCAAATTTATGTTCAGCTGGTGGAACAGGTGGCTGTTCACTACTAAAGCCATAATTGGTCACAATCTACTCGTTATTATAACACTTAATCCGCATTACTTATTTGTTCCCATGACTTTTTTTAAGGCAACATGCTGTACATTATGGTACGCAGGTGGTATCAGACCGAAGATCGAGCTCTTGTGGATAGTTTCATGTCACAGGCATTATCAGATCCAGATTGTTAGAGCAGCATTGGAAGTGACTCAAACTTTGTGAGCTAAATCCCTTGGCATGGAGCAGCACTTGTGTACTCAGCAGATCAGAGCAGAGCTACAACACTGATCAGCCTGATAGAGCTCGGCTTAACACCAGTATACAGAAGTTCAAGATTGCTGTGGGATTTTAGGACACGACACTCACAAAGGAGCACGTTGCTGTGGGATGAGATGGGTTCCAGTTTGCATTTTAATTGCATGAATGATAAAACTGAGAATTGAATTTGGGAATGTACTGCAAGTACACCGTGTTGTATAGTCATTGATAGACTGTCTTCTCTGACGCTTTGCCCTTTCCTGTGGTGAGGGGAGATTCTGCAGACCGCATTCTTGTTTTGGAGAACAAGTGTAATGTGGTCGCTAGCTGGCGAAGACTACGGTTTGGATTCAGGTTAGTCGCAAGCCGATGAAAATTCTCATGAAGCAGGTAGAGTTTGTGACTGCTTGCTTTGTGAACTGAGCAGTGGGCAGTGGTGGCTTAGTGTTTAAGGCTTTGGGCTACTGATCTGGTTGTGAGTTAAAATTCCAGCATCGCCAAGCTGCCATGGTTGTGCACTTAATCAAGGTCCTTAACGCTCAACAGCTGAGTTGTATCTGGTCTCAACAGTAAGTCGCTTTGAACGAATGTGTCAGCCAAATTAGTAAAATATAAATGTAGTTTATTTATTTGTATCGTGATTTATTGTCGCATGATATATCGTTACATGCCTATTAGCTAACTCGCCTCTTGTGCTCATCTTCTGAGAGGTGCTTCTGAAGAGTGACGAAAGGTTTTAGACTGATTAGAGGACATTGCACCAAGGATTAGAAAGAAAGCACATCTTCATGCCGCACGTCAAGTCTGCCAGGCATAATGGAACATTTGCTTCTCGCGAGAAATATACTGAACAAATGCTCGAAAGAGAACCTGTGCTTCACTGAACGTCAGCATTGCCAAATAGGATGTATTTTATTTGTAATTGATGCTGTTGTAATTTAAATTTGTTTTGGTTTTTTCCATCTCCATCTGTGTTTGGATAATAATTCTATTTTGGATGTTCGCTGACTGTTTTCTTTCCCCAGACCACTTATGCAAATGCATTTCAATATTCAAGATTTAATTGGGCGGTAATTATACTTCATCAGATTGTTTTCTGCTGAGGTTCACTCTTTGTGAAGATTGCAGTTATATATACAAATGAAACGGGGTGGTTTTGAGTCATGGTTCTGCCTTCTCAAAACATTTTTCCCCCCATAAGTCACTGACATAGAGATGAGAAATAAGGGATGGGTGCGAAGGGCACAGGAGGGGAAAAAAGGGCTGGAATGCTAGAGAGAGAGAAAATCAGAGTGCTTCCTTTAAGGATATCATTGAAGAGACTGTGAGAGAAGATGTTGAGAGGGTTTGGGGGGAGAGAGAGAAAGTCAATTTTTTATTTGCAGTGGTGATGTGGTGGTAATGAAGAGGAATGAAACAGCTGCTGCTATGGCCCTCTGTCCTTTAGTGCCTCAGCCACAGAATGAAGCAAAAACCCAATGCCTTGACACACCTCACATGAAACCAGATGGGGACACACATGCCTCATGTCTGGCACTGCACAGCCTTTTAATGTTTATGGCAGTATTTCAGAATTGACTTTGTCCCCACAGGGATCCCAGCAATTCACTCTATGGGTGGCCTAAATATCAATTATGCTGGTTTGCCCTTTTTCTCTCTTGCTGATATAATGTAGACTACTGTGACCAAAAAGTATTTAATTTCTCACTAAAAGGTCCTGGCAGATCTAACATTTTTTTCATCAGTTTTAATGACCAAAATCACATTGTTAAGGTTGAATTGAAACCATGAATTTGTTACTTTTCAATATTCATCCATCTTCAGTATCTGCTTTATCTTAATCAAAGCCAATCCTGGTAATTCCACCAGTCATACGCAATCACACACATTCACACCTAGGGGCAATTTAGTGGGACCAATCTGCATGTTTTTGGACACTGGGAGGACAACAAACTTCTGATGCTTTTGAATAAAACAACTTTAAGCATAAACTTACTTGACTGATTTATGATATATAATGCTTAAAGATCCTGTTGAGGGAGCAAGTCAAGAATTTTTCATGCCTTATTGGTTGTAATGATGTGGTGATAAGGGGTGGCAGCATAAATTCAATACAGTCTTGTTATTCTTCTTGTCCTCTCTCTTACTTCCACTCTTTCTGCCTCTCTCTGCCCCCACGAAAACACGATCCATCATTTTCACAGTTTCTCTGTGGTTCACACTGGTCTTTAAAAGAATGTTTCAATAAAGTATGAATGTTTCACTTATTCTCAGTGGTGGCATTGCATGAACATGGTAGAAGGCCTGATGAGTTTTATGATCCTGCTCATAAACACCCCATTTTTGTTAGCGGTGTTGCCTCACTCAAAAGACAAGAACCACCCAAAAGCACTTGGCTTTAATTAACTCAGAAATGATAATGGAAATGTCAGTCCATAGAGAAGCATGCCATGGCGTCTGTCCTCCCAATCAAACTGACATTAGTTCCTATTGTTCCACTTGTTCTGGTTTCCTTGGCTCTGGGCACATTATCTCCACCACGCACAAATGTAAGAAGTCATATTGTGTATGTCCTTGTCAGGGGGAGAGGCCTACATGTTTGGCTACTTATTAAAATCACTAGGCCTCTTTGCTGAGGGACAGCATTGATAGACTGCTGCCTAGTGAACCAGAGGAAATGAAGGGTTTCTAATGATATGTCCTTGTACAGGATGTGTTGTGAAACAACAAATTGCCAGCTAATTAAGTGCGTATCAACTTGGCTGGCTACTGACTCAGTACCCCCCCTTGCTGCCATAATCATGTATTAATTGCTCCTTGTCCCTGAACAAGGCCCTGTAACTATGACATGCGAGGGAGATTAGCTTTTTGATCAACATCACCTTATACAGTGTATGAGGTCATCCTAAGAAGTTGACTGTAACAGTCTCAATCAGCAGCTGGATGCCACTCAGCAGACCTTGGTTATGAATGCACATGAGCTTTAATTTAGTGAAACATGTCCCCCTTGGCAAGGTCAGCACACAGTAATGTAAAACTTGAAACAAACAAAAGTGCAGCTTGTCAGCTGAAGGATCTGCACCTACAGCTGCCTTTATTAAGTCAAGGCCTCTGGGGATGTGCGGTACTCATTGAGGTCAGTGACATCAGGCAGGAGAGAGAACACGTCTAAAAGCTCCAGACGAACCCATCGGTTAAAACTCCACACTGAACCATTGGTTATTCAGGTGGTGAGATGATGCCCGTTCAGATTGCTTAAATTTCTAGCAATTTGTACATCATCTTGTAGTGTACATGACACAAATGATTTGGTTGGTTTTCCTTGATTGATGGTTGATGCCTTGATTGGTTAGGATCTCTTTTCTTTTGGGATCTCTGGTTGTAAGATGATGACTGCTTCAGGATTTTGCTTTGTATAGTCCTCTAAAACGAAGTGGTATCCTCATGCTGACCAGTCCATGCCAGTTTTGGTAGTGGAAGTGGATGCAGCAAGATCACAGTGTACATCACCATGAATGTCCAGCCAACATAAACGAGCCATGTTTGTGTTGTAATGAGTCAGTTCAACCTGTATTCCTTCCTTCCTTCCTTCCTTCCTTCCTTCCTTCCTTCCTTCCTTCCTTCCTTCCTTCATTCATTCATTCATTCATTCGTTATCTGTAATAGTTATTCATTGAGGGTCACAGGGAGCTGGAGCCAATCCCACCTGACTTTGGGTGAGGGGCGGGGAGAGAGGTGGGATGCTCCCTGGACAGTTCACCAGTCTATCACAGGGCTAACACAGAGAGACAAACAGCCATGAGAACGCACAAACTCCACACAGAATATCCCTCGATCAGTCGACAGGTTTGAACCCAGAAACTTCTTGCTGTGAAGTGACAGTGCTCACCACTGTGCTACCACCTGTATTCAGTAAAGGTAAAGTGTAGGAAAGGTAACATGAATCCAGCTTGCACGTTTCCTGCACTGATTGTTGCCAGCTAATTGAAAGCCCTCTCATCTGTCAGTCTCATATGATTGATAAGAAATGTGGTGGTGCCAGAGGATAATCCACCAAAGCCTGGTGTGGACCCCCTTGAATACTGACAGGTACTTGGCTTCTGGGAGACCCTTTGGACTACAGAGACCCTGAAGTCCACCTCCATTTGAGGAAAGCCAGAGCAGAGGAGCCCCAGCCCGAGCACCTCTGGCTTCTTTTTCTATGGAGTCAGCATGGACTTTGACCCAGAATGAGGAATGATGGTGCTTGTTTTCTTTGCGCTTGCTAATGCAGATATGTGGTCCTCAGTCGTCTGGATTGCGTTTACAAGAGTCGTGTTGGTGGCACTGCATCCACTCTGCTGTCCGTGGCCGGAATCGAGTGATGAATTGCATCATCAATTTTGTATTGTCATTGTGCTTATGTCCCTTCAGTGTTCTGTCGCTATACACTCAAAAAAATAACTTGCTCAGTGAACGTAATAAAATTATGGAAAGTATTTCCACCCAATTAAAATGCGTTAAATATTTTGTTGCGTGACCTAAATGTCAACCATTACATGTTAGACTTAGGTTCATGTAACAGACACCCATGTTGGTTTTTTTGAGTGTAGTATCCACTATGTATTGCGCAAATTTGCCTTAATGAAGTTAAAGCAGTTTCTGGCGACAGAAAAGTATGTAGCCCGCACTTCATATCAAAGGACTGTGGGAGATATATGAAAGCAGAGTATTGGGGATTTCCAAGAATGTAAAGAAAACTGCTATTCTATCTATATTCCGTACAAAATAGAGATTTTCCAGTGCCCTTGCCTTTCTAGTGTCTAGCTAGCAAACCTTTTAATTGTACCTTCATTTCAGATATGTCCATAACAGGAGCTTTTCTAAGTAATTTAATGGCAAAACTTCAATATGGAGATGGAGACATGGTGTTGTCGTAAGACGCGAGTACATGTTTACAACAGTACGTGTTGTAGAGAGGGAAAGCTCATTAGTATTTTATAATTATTTTATGTTTGAGTGCACTGTTGGATTCCTCAACGCTAATTGTGCAGGGTCAGTCCTGACAAAGTCATTGATTTGATTTAAGGATGCTCATTAAGTCATCGTCTCACTGCCGTTCACATTCTCCACTGTACCTCTTGTTTCACTGGGGAGTCATGACCCCAGCAAGAGTTAATTGTGCTGCATATTTAAAATAATTAAGGAAGGGAAAGTTGACTGCCTATTTAAGACATCATTTCTGACTCATGAGATTTATTATGTAGCCAAAACTGAAAATAATGATTGCTGCAGTAACAATGCAGCATCATCCTGTAATCATCTTGGAGTTCCATTTTGTCCGTCATTCATTCAGCCATACGAACATACACTTGGTGAATTTGTGAATGTCTGATGCATTACGAGGTTGGATGAACAGTGTATGGATCCAGCTAATAGGGAGTTGTTCAGTCTCAGAAATTTGATGTATTGGGAGGTTGAAGATGAGAGAAAGCTGCACCAGGCTCTTTGTTAGCCCCTTTTCCACAGACTGTTCAAGGCGGAACTCTTACGCCTTTATTCCGCCTCGAGTTCTTTATAAAACGTCCGAATGCGGAACGGGCATCTGTGCTGTTCCACCTCTGAGCTGGAACGATTAAGAGTAACAGGGCTGGAATCGACGTCTGTGTAAATGGGACAGCCATCGCGGCAGGACAGGAGTGTGACGTTTTTCACATTGTCAAAAGAATGCCATTCTTCTTTCCGAGACGAGAGCGAATTCAAATGTCTCAGTGTACGTGGTCTAAGATCTACACATCTTTCTGCTACAAATTGCTTCCTACTTCTCTTCACTTTCTCCTCAACATATTTCTGATTACACAAACATGTTGCTTGCATGAGTCTCTCTCTCTCTCTCTCTCTCTCTCTCTCTCTTTGTTTGCGAGCGCGAATTTTTGTGGCAGACTTTTTTCACCCAGAAAAGCTGGTTTGGCTAAAAGACGCACAGGTTATAGTCAGTCTGTCTGTCTGTCTGTCTATCTATCTATCTATCTATCTATCTATCTATCTATCTATCTATCTATCTATCTATCTATCTATCTATCTATCTATCTATCTATCTGTAATATGAATATGAGGCTGTTGTTTCCCTTAAATGTGAATTGTTTAATGGAAGTGATTACATGTGATGCTCAGCAACTTTGCTTGTGTTTGAAGAATGGTATAAATGTGCATAACTACCAAAAGCACCTCAACACTCGGGTCATCTGAAGTGTATGCTCGGGATATTCTTATTTCTGACGTGTAAATATGTCACCTTAGACGTTGATGCTCTGTTATGACACGTCATGCCTCTCGCTGTGGAATGCTGGGTTGCACTGTAAAAACTCGCACTGACATGGCGTCCTGCCTGCTTTATTTGGTTCAGTGTAAATCACTAAAGCTGGAATATTGAGGTACCTTTTTACGCCAATATTTAACAGTTATTCCACGAAATCGAGTCATACATGAGCTGATAGCAGCCGTGTATGACAAGATTGAGTGGAATAACTTTTATCATGTCCACATTCACTGGATTTTGAGAAACAGAGCATTTTTATTTTTTGCAAATTTGATAAATAAAAACTTCATACAAAACGTCTGACAAATTAATTTCTGCTTAGAATGTAAACAATGTCAAACCAGTGAAATGACAGTAGCAATTTGTGAAAAATGCTATAATAATTCTTGAAAAATTTAAAAAATATATGTTCTTACCATCAAATAATTTTATTCCATATTTTGTTGCTTTTTTATATTTTTGGGGGTTTTGTTTTTGAGTAGAGTTTTTATTTCGTCCTTGGTTGGTTCAGCAACGCGCGCCACCATTTTGTTTTTCTCTTCTTCTCCTTCTTCAAGGTTTTTTTTGGCAGTTGGCAAACCAACTTAAAAGTGCATTACTGCCACTGACTGGGCTGGAGTGTGGAACAGGCGCTATTGGGAAGAAAAAAAAAACCTATATTATTTTTGTTTTTCTCTACTCATGGTATATGAGCTGATATCCTAGTCGTAGAGTAGCCAATCAGAGCATGCAATTCCTCATATCCAGTGACTGTGAATAGAATAATAAAACTGTTAATATTATAGTCAGGCTGTCTGTTGTTGCCCAAATGAGGATGGGTTCCCTTTTGAGTCTGGTTCCTCTCGAGGTTTCTTCCTCATGTCGTCTGAGGGAGTTTTTCCTTGCCACCGTCGCCACAGGCTTGCTCATTGGGGATAGATTAGGGATAAAATTAGCTCATGTTTTAAGTCTTTCAAATTCTGTAAAGCTGCTTTGCGACAATGTTTATTGTTAAAAGCGCGATACAAATAAACTTGATTTGATTTGATTTGAATAATATGGAATATCTGTGTAAAAAGGGTTATTGTTTACTTCTTGTTAGATGCAGTTATATGTTTATATTTATTTAATTTCTCTTGCAAAGTTGATCCGAGGGGATTTGTAGTGGCTGTGGCACTCACTGAAGGAGGAGGCACAGCATAAATTGTTCAAAGTATAAAAGATCAAACATGTTGACTTATCCAGCTGATATTCCCTGTATGTCCTCCTCTCTTTGTCCACATCACTAGCACTTGCCTTTGTTTCACTGTATCCATTTGTCTTCCTGTTTTCCCCCTCATGTATTGCTTCAGTCTGACTCATCATCTCTTCGATCATCCCTAACAAGCCAAACTTGTCACCCCTAACATTCACTTTATCTCACACTTCTCTTCACTCTACAGGGCTGTAGCAGGGCACCGAGAGCCTCTTCCTGATGACAGCAAAGACAACATCACCATTTTTACTCGAATTCTGGACCGCTTGCTGGATGGCTATGACAACAGGCTGCGCCCTGGTCTGGGAGGTCAGCCGCAAATTTGTATCCTGATTCTTCTTTATGTCCTCCTTACTGTCCACTGTGTGGTTTAACAGTAGAACAGCGATGGATTGATGACGTGAATTGATTTGACTTACTGAGCGATCACAGCGCAGTTCCCTTTCTGAAACACACATCCATAACAGATTACCATTTTAAAACAATTAAATTGTTGTTTTTTTATCATGACTGTGCAATTTATCTACCGTAAAATACCAAATAATAGCCCGGGCGATTATTTGTCTCAATCACGTAAGAGACCCGGCGCGTATTAGAGACTAGGCGGCTATTTGGAACAGGCGATTAATTCCTTCTTCACAAATACCTTCCCCAAAATCTACCTCAAAACGGGGAAAAAATCATTCTCAGATAGGCCTACTTTTAACCAGTTTAACTTACAGTTTGTTTAGAGTTAGATTACAGATAGCACGGTGCCGACTTCGGGGAATTTTGAAGACGCAGAATGCATCTTCGCATGGCACAGTCGGGGTGGATAAAGGATAAATCACACACCTTTTCCTGTTAATGACTAGTTAAGCGCATACTTTACAAAATAATCAAGAAACCACACCATTGTCTGTGCGCAGCACTGTGATTTAATTACTCTGCAAAGTTATGGTCACTTGCTATCACCCTCACCCATGCAGCCTCCACCCTTTGCGCTTCGCGATGTCTGTCAATCTGAAATTGCATGGAGGGCGCGACGTTGAAGCAACATAATTAGGGTGCGAAGTGTCAAACCAAAGGGTTTTTTCTTATGCTGAAAAATAAGTGACCTGCAGTGGCTACATACTGTCATCTTGCATCACGTTTCTCTCCAAGACGTCTCCCTATTTGGCCGATATGAGCCTATTCCCCGAGTGAGTTGGTACGGTGGCTCGACCCCGTAGAAAACTTAAAGTTCGGATGAAAGTTAGTTGAATAGGTTACTGACTTGTAGGCCTACATGTTGCCTGCCTGACGCGTGCTTCTTCCCAACTTGCACGACAGATTACTTGTTGAAAAGGCCCCTTGGATTAGATTGGCCGCGAGCAGACTGAAATGCATGTTAGAACGCTCTCACCTTTTTTGTAAAGCGTCTTCCAGATCCGAATGGGTAAGGGCAAGTGAAATGGTATAAGGTCTTTAATAAAACTCAGTGTGTGCTTTGACGCATGCATTCGGCAATTTAGGTCGTTTAACAGAAGCAGCAGTCCAACCTTGGAAACCCGCAGTCCTCAATGTCACCACACACGCTGGCTTTCGTTGGGTATACCCAAAGGGGTGGCTAAGACATCTGTCAAAAGTTACGGAGTTGCATTCCTCAAGAAATATTACGGTAGACCAAGATTATAACATTGAAATGGCATGTTTATTATCACGTAACAAAATGTTGTAAACAGTATTATAGAAATAATTTCATTCATTCATTCATTCATTCATTCATTCATATTGTTTCGGTAGAAAACTATGCAATGCAAAATCGTTTAAACACCAGAAAACCAGAAAAGTGCTGGGCCTCAAGATTCTAGATAGAACGTTCGGACGCTTTTTTTTTTTTTAGACCCCGGCGAGTATTCGGAACCGGCCTTTATTTGTCACAACACACGCGTACACCCGGCCGTTAAAAGGAACTCGGCGGTTAATTGGAACTCGGCTATTATTTGGTATTTTACGGTAAATTAGTAACAGCAGAGAAAAGAAGGAAAGTAGCACAGGGCAAAACTCTCTTTAGATCACTTACAACTCCAAAGGAGGCCGTGAACACTGGATCATTATAACTTTTTGATGGTGATTTAATGTTCACGGAGATAGTTTCCTGAAGAAAAAAAAGTAGGGAATTTTACCGTGAACTTCTTCAGCTCACAGATCCATCAAATCCCCTTCTGATCCTGTTCTACACATATAAACTTCAAAATTCCAATCAGAGTCTTTGGTTACTTAACTCTTGTGACACAAATGTCTGTCTGCCTATATAAAAAAGCAAAAGATAAAGTCCTATAAGATGAGTAAATAATGGATCCAATGCCCACATTCTTAAGAAGGGCTTTTTTTTCTTTTCTTTTTTTAAACACAGATTCCTGATAACACAGCCAGTAAATGTTGCCTTCTTTTATTTTTGGAATCTGTTGGAATACTAATTTTAACTACACACTCATTAGCCACTTCATTCGGATCACCTGTACACCTGCTCATCCCTGCAGTTATCCAGTCAGCCAATCATGTGTTAGCTGCACAATGCATAAAATCGAGCGGATACAAGTCAAGCGTTTCGGTGACCCAGAACCCAATGTGGTCTCTGCTGTTATAGCGTATCTGCCTCAAATTTTGACATGTTGTAACATTCCGAGATGCTTTTCTGCTCACCACAGTTGTAAAGAGTGGTTAGCTCTGACTTCTCTTATCAACAAGCCACAATTTTTTTTTCTGCCTGCACAGTTCTCTATAAACTCTAGACACCATTGTGTGTGAAAATCCTACCACAGTGACACCCAAATCACGGCCAGTGTCACTGGGATCAAATTTGATGTGACTGTTCACTGAAACCTGTATCTGCGTGATATTGGGCATCGCACTGCTGCCACATGATTGGCTGATTGGATAATTGCATGAATAAGTAGGTGTCCAAAATAAAGTAGATGGTGAATTCTTGTACATGATAAATGTAAATCTGTATATCCACAGCACACTGTATATCCTGCAAATGTTAGACATATTGTGCAAATGAAATGTCAAAAAAAGTCTGTTTCATTTCCAGAGTGTAACACTATAAAATGTGAAGGGGGGGGGATACTTGTACAAGGCATTGTACAATGATCTGGATTTGTTTACCTCCACTGTTTCCTTCTGAAGCACTGCCTGTATCGCCTTTCTGGTAATGATCTTACCAGATGAGGCATGATGAAAACATTAAACCATACCAGAGCAAACACTGGCTTACACTTTTCCTATTATTTATTTATTTATTTATTTATTTATTTAACTATTGCTCATTAGTCTGCTGCTGTGATAGCAACTCACTCAGTCGTTAGGAACATTGTTCAGACTTTCTTCTGAGATACATTTCCTCTCCATTTTATATTGAAATTTCAGAAATTAGAACAGCGTAACATTTTTGTATTTTTTTCATATTCATGCTTTATTTCTCTTTTCTGTCTAATCAGAGAGTGTGACTGAAGTTCGGACCAACATCTACGTTACCAGTTTTGGACCGGTATCAGATACAGACATGGTAAGACATGGCTTTGTTGTCAAAGATATGTCATTTATATATATACTGCAAACCCGTTATAACAAACTTTCGCATGTAATAAATTTAGTTCATGTCCCCCATCTTTAATGACAATGAGTCAGAGTCTTCAAAAAAAGTCACTGAGCCATGTGCTCCTCTTCCCACCAGAGACAACAATAAGTAAAGCCTCGGTCACAACCGGCCGTACGTGCTCCTACGGCCGGTCTACATGCAAAAAACGCAAGAAACGCACGGAGGGCGCGCGTGTGACGTGCTGATTTTCGAGCCGTAGACTTGCCGCAGACCGGCCGCAGAGGTTCTTTGTCATGTCAAACAAACTCTACGGGTGCTTACGTTTTTTTCAGGTTGCAAGACAAACTTACGGCCAATGTGCGTCTTTCTCCATGAACAAAAAAAACGCAGCGATTTGGGAAACGCCAAAAATCGCACGGCCAAAAAATCGTACGTCCGGTTGTGACCTAGGCTTAAGCAAGTCTGCAGTCAAGTTAACAATATGTGTTCACACCATAAAACAAAGACTTAACAAGCTTCGTTTAGGTGTTGATCACTAACAGTTATCGAGAACGGTGAACATTGACTTCAAAAGTTGTTTTAAGGGACTTTATTTTACGAGCTAAAAGCAATTTTATTGAGTCTTTACTCCGTAAGCACTGTTGTCATGGCTACCTGTAAATGTAAGATACTCTCTGTTGAACCTGGACTGTCTAAAGCGTGGTGAGAAAGCAATGAATTTGTCTAAAGAATACGGTCTCATCTCATCTCATTATCTCTAGCCGCTTTATCCTGTTCTACAGGGTCGCAGGCGAGCTGGAGCCTATCCCAGCTGACTACGGGCGAAAGGCGGGGTTCACCCTGGACAAGTCGCCAGGTCATCACAGGGCTGACACATAGACACAGACAACCATTCACACTCACATTCACACCTACGCTCAATTTAGAGTCACCAGTTAACCTAACCTGCATGTCTTTGGACTGTGGGGGAAACCGGAGCACCCAGAGGAAACCCACGCGGACACGGGGAGAACATGCAAACTCCGCACAGAAAGGCCCTCGCCGGCCGCGGGGCTCGAACCCAGGACCTTCTTGCTGTGAGGCGACAGCGCTAACCATTACGCCACTGTGCCGCCTAAAGAATACGGTATCTCAAAAAATTTAATTTAAACTTTTAAATAAAAAAAGAGCTCTGAGACTTTGTCCATAACTGCAATCAGCATGAGGAGCTGAAAACAAAGAAAGAAGATACGGCAAGCAAACAGCGGTGGGTGTGACTTATTTCCTTTCCTTTGTAAATATATGTAAGTGAATTAAGAGTAAATATAAATTAAACACAGTTGGTCTTGTTTTGCATGAGTGAGTGTGTGGTGTGAGAAGTGGGTAGTTTATTTACGTGTTATGAACTTTTCAGTATAATGAACTATTTGGACATCCCCCATTGAGTTCATTATAGTGGGGTTGCTGTGTGTGTGTGTGTGTGTGTGTGTGTGTGTGTGTGTGTGTGTGTGTGTATGCTATGTTTTAAATTATACTCTCTATTAACCTGAATGTGTGAAAATTGAGATGTTTCTACTTGCCCTTGAAATGACTTAAGTGCACATTCACTTGTCAAGTGCTGCACGGAGGAAAAGACACAGTGCCGAGATTTTTTTTTCTTATCCTTCCCTCTGTCCCAGTGTACACATGAGTGTGATGTTTTGTTATAGGATTCTTTGAGAGAGAAGGTAATTGGTAACAAGGCAGGACAGCTCAAACGTATGCATCTTAATCATACACACAATTGGCTCTGGTATGCAAGATGAATCACCACAGCTGTGTGGCGGCACTTTGTATTCAGGATGAGACCTAATGGTGAGAAGAAAACTGTACACTCTGTCACGTTATATGGAGCGTAAAATGATACTTGAATTACAAAGCAACAATTAGCCAGGTTAATATTAACATTACCCAGACTCAGAGGCTGATATGAAAATAAGGCAAATATTCCCTTATAGATTTTTTTTTTCATTTATTTGGGTGTATGTTTGTGCTGTCTTTCCAGAACCATTTAAAAGGAAGCTAAATAGCATAATATTACATAATATACTTAAATTAACGGTGGTGTAGTGGTTAGCACTGTCGCCTCACAGCAAGAAGGTCCTGGGTTCGAGCCCCGGGGCCGGCGAAGGCCTTTCTGTGTGGAGTTTGCATGTTCTCCCCGTGTCCGCGTGGGTTTCCTCCGGGTGCTCCGGTTTCCCCCACAGTCCAAAGACATGCAGGTTAGGTTAACTGGTGACTCTAAATTGAGCGTAGGTGTGAATGTGAGTGTGAATGGTTGTCTGTGTCTATGTGTCAGCCCTGTGATGACCTGGCGACTTGTCCAGGGTGAACCCCGCCTTTCGCCCGTAGTCAGCTGGGATAGGCTCCAGCTCGCCTGTGACCCTGTAGAACAGGATAAAGCGGCTAGAGATAATGTGATGAGTCTCCAATGTCCGAGACAGGAGTTTACGATTTACGGTTTCTTGATAACATGACAAGCTGAGGATTTATTTATCTCATTATCTGTAGCCGCTTTATCCTGTTCTACAGGGTCGCAGGCGAGCTGGATCCTATCCCAGCTGACTACAGGAGAAAGGCGGGGTTCACCCTGGACAAGTCGCCAGGTCATCACAGGGCTGACACATAGACACAGACAACCATTCACACTCACATTCACACCTACGCTCAATTTAGAGTCACCAGTTAACCTAACCTGCATGTCTTTGGACTGTGGGGGAAACCGGAGCACCCGGAGGAAACCCACACCGACACGGGGAGAACATGCAAACTCCACACAGAAAGGCCCTCGCCGGCCACGGGGCTCGAACCCGGACCTTCTTGCTGTGAGGCAACAGCGCTAACCACTACACCACCGTGCCACCCCTTATTTATTTATTTATTTATTTATTTATTTATAACTTTAAGAAAGAGAAAAAAAGAGGCTGATGATGGAACATTAAATTAGGACTGGGTGAATAGACAAAAATATCATATCACAAACAATAAGACGTTTCTATGATGCATGACGTTTTATTATATGATATTTATCTTTGCTAAAAGCTTTTTTTTTCTAAAATGAAGTTAAGGATTTTTAATTTCATCTCAAAATTAAATTATCATTGAAATGAGGAAAAATAAAATGATATTTCATTTTAAAAAGTACATTATACAAATTTTAATAAGCTATGTCCAATCAGTTTCAAATAGATATTGCAAAACCCATGGTATCACCAAAAAAGTGTATGGTGACATAATTTATCATGATACTGATTATTATATTGTGATATTGCCCAGCCCTGCATCAAATGTAACTATAAACAGTTTAAAAAAATGATGTTCATTAATCAGGGAACTGTGATTAAACCAAATACTAAGAAACTATTAAAGTCATATAAATATTTAAAAGATTCTAATTTTCACTCAAGTTTTTTCAATAATGGAATTTGTAATGAAAATTGTCATATCAAACTAGAAAGGAATGTAGAATACAAGCATTTACACGAATACTCAGACTTTTGGACCCAACTGTACTTAGTAGAATTTAAAAGCATTAAGTGTAAACATGTGCAACATTGCCATCCCAGAACAGATATTAGTGTTAGTCTGGAGTTTTGGAGTAATAAATTAAAAATTGTAATCAGATCGTTACCTAATCCCTGTGGTGAAGAGGGCATAAAACACCTCGAGGTGGATTATTTGTGTATAACAGCACAGTCCTTTGTGTGGGTTTTTCCTTATATCATAACTGTTATATTATGCCTGTAGAGCCTTGTGGAGCCATTATGTTATTTTATACAGGAAGAATGACAAGAGGATTAAGGGAAAGAAGGAGAAAATTGCTAGTAACAAGTATTCTAGTGCTGATATCTGTGGTTGCATCATTTGTGTTGTTAAGTAGAAGATTATTTCTCCACTTCTGAGACCCAATGGCTTGCTTGCGAATATAGGTTATTTTTGAATCATTCATTTTTGTCTCCTTTGTTTCTGGTTTATTTTTTCGATCTTTGTGTCTGTATCTTTTTTTTTTTTTTATTGGCACTATCTTGGTCATCCTGACTACTTTTGCGACACTAATATTTTCTTTCTATTTTCTACTCCATTTCTATCTCTATTTCTGTTCTTATTTTCTCTCCCATGTTCTCCCCTGCTTCCTTCAGTCTTTTAACTCTTTCCTTTGTCCCTCCGTCCCCCAATAATTTATTTGTTTCTTTTGTTAGCACTCCAGTTATTGCATCATTCTGCCTCACTCTTTCTCTCACTTCCTTCTTGCAGGCTTTGTGTCTAATGACTCTGGAGTGTTGAAATTGACATGAGTCTAATCTAAACCTGGTGCTATGTTGAGCCTTATGCATGCCGAGGGTGGCAGTGCCAGTCACTCGCCCCAAGAGCCTGGCTAATTCTCAGCTTGTTTTAAAAATGCACTGTAGAGCAAAGCCACTGCTGACATCAGGAGGTTTAATGTCTCCTGGGCCAGGACTGATTTTTGTTTAAAAAAGATCTTTATTGCAAGAAAAAGAAGCAGGGTCAGTATTTTCCTATTTCCCTCGACTTTACTTGATTACACTGTCCCCAAAACCCCCACATATAGTTCTTTTTAATGCTGTATATGTTTCTCTCCAAATTATTCTCTATGAACTCGATATGAAGTGACATACATTACATTAAAAATAGTCCCTCTGACAACAAAGCGCCGTATAATAAGCCTGTACTGTTGTAATGGATATTGTTGAGCAAGCAGTGCCTGTCAACATCTGTCACAGTTTATCCTTACTGAGGATATACACTCCCCAGCCAATTTATTAGGAACACCTGCTCAATCATGCAGTTATCCAATCTGATCAGGTGTTCACATCAAGCATCAGAACGGGGGAAAATCTGATCTCAGTGACTTTGTTGGCGTCAGATTTAAGTATTTCAAAAAATCTCCTGTTTCTCTGGATTTATAAGTACAACAGAATGATGCGAAAAAAAAAACATCCAGAGATGTTGAATCAGAATGACCAAGCTGACAGGAAGCCTTTGCTAACTCAGATAACCATGTTTTACAACTGTGGTGAGCAGAAAATCATCTCGAAGCTTGAGGCGGATGAACTACGACAGCTGAAGACCACATTGGGTTCCTCTTCTGTCAGCCAAGAACAGGAATCTCTGTGGGCACAGACTCGAAGAGCTTTCCAATCTTTGACTATGAAAATCCACTGCACTCGAATATGCATACTTCTTCTTCTTCGAGTCCGTTGCAATCTCAGATGTCGTTCTGCCAGTATCGGACACAGGCCACAGCTGATGGGGTAGGTTCTGCCAGGTCTTCTGGACTGCACCGGGGAGCGTCGATACATTCCAGTAGACGGGACATTGTCTGCACCGATCCACAGCTGCACGTGTCTTCTGTTGTGTACTTCCAAGCTTTCATCAGTGCTTTGCACCTCCCCTGTTCTACACGCAGTCTGTTTAGTGACTTCCAGGTTAGCCAGCCAAGGTCATAGCCACTAGCGAGGCTTTCTGTGGGTGTGATTCCTCTGTCCAACCATTCAAGTGTTTGTGTGTCATAAGTTTGCGATTCATCTTTCCAGATGTTGGCCATTGCTTCCTGTTTGGTTGTCTGGAGGGGCAGGACTGTTTGCATGAAGCTGGCTCTGGATGGAAGCCTGCGTTGGGGTGCTACATAGCCATGCAAGGGGTGTCTGGTGTCTGTCTCCTGTGTTCTCTGTTCATCTCGAGCGATAACTGATCGTCTGATGTGTGGGGGAGAGATGCCGGCTAGTGCATAGAGGCACGGGATAGGTGTTGTCTTGACACATCCCGTGATAATGTGACAGGTGTCATTTAGGGCTGTGTCGACCAGTTTGGTGTGGCGTGATCGGCTCCAGCTTGAATAGGCGTACTCTGCTGTGGAGAAGCACAGTGCAATGGCAGTTGCACGGATTGTTGGTGGGTCTGCGCCCCACTTGGAGCTCACTAGTTTACGCAGGATGTTGTTGCGGGTGTTGATCTTGGCTTTGGTGTTTTCCATGTGTTTCTTAAAGGAGAGTGTCCTGTCAAGTGTAACTCCAAGGTACATTGGGTGTGGGTGGTTAGAGAGTTTGTGGTCATCCCAAGTGATGTTCAGTTCTTTTTTTGCATCTCAGTTTCTCAGGTGGAAACTGCATAGTTGGGTTTTTAATGGGTTGGGTTTCAGGTGGTTCTTAATGTAATAGCTTGACATGTCTTGGATAGCACTTTCAAGGACAAACTCAATTTTCCAGAAGTCAACTTGTTGGATGGTGATGCAGAGGTCATCTGCATAGATGAAGCACTGGTATTCTGGGGGCAGTGGCTGATCATTTGTGTATATATTGAAAAGGAGAGGGGCTAGTACGCTACCTTGTGGTAGGCCATTATTTTGGGCTTTCCATTTACTCCTCTGGTCATTCAGCTGGACGTAGAAGTGCCTGTTGTTGAGAAGGCTCTTGATCACTTGACACAAGTTCAGGTCACCGGTTATGTCAAGTAGTTTCCTGACTATTGTACGATGTTGGACAGTATCATAGGCTGCAGTCAGATCTATAAATGCTGTTCCAGTTACTAGTTCGCCTTCAAACCCATCCTCAATGTGTTGGGTGAGTTTGAGTAGCTGTCCAGCGCAAGAGCGGCCAGGACGATAGCCAGCTTGATCTTTAGTCAGCTTGGTGTCTATGAATCGCATGAGGCGTTGTAGTAGCAGCCTCTCATAGAGCTTGTAAGTGATACAGAGGAGGGAGATGGGGGGGTAGCTCTTTGGGGATGATGGGTCTTTGCCGGGTTTGGGGATTGCAACAACTTTGGCCTTTCTCCAGACAGGAGGGATGGTTTTCTGTGCCATACATGTGTTTATCATCTCCAGGAGCCAGGTCTTTGCATGAGGTCCCAGGTGCTGTAGCATTTCCACCAGTATGTCATCAATCCCTGCTGCTTTCCCGGGTTTCAGCTTTCCCACTGCAGTTTTGAGTTCTTCTATATCAAAGGGTTTGGTAAGACGACTGGCTGGTTGTGGCTGTTCTGATACCACTGTATGGCAGTGTTCTCCTGTGGGACGGCAGCGATTTTGGCTATGGCCGTTAGCCAACAGCTGCGATGCAACAGCATTTGCTGTGACTGTTGCGTTTATGGGAGGTGTGGTGTAGTCTTCGTCAAGACGGTGGATTGTGGCCCATGCCTTCCTGCTGTTGTTTGTCATATTGGTGTTTTCTATCATCTCCTTCCAAACCTTCCTTCGTTCTTCCCTGACTTCACAAATCAAGGTCTCTCCAAGTTCCATGGTGGTAGAGGAGAAAGGGTCCTTGTTGTATTCCTCATGATAGGCTCTCAGCAGGTCGCTGGATGTTTCTGATAGCCCAGGAATATACTATGTCTGACATCCTCTGGGGTATGTGACGTCTGGCTGCCCTCTTCACCAAGTCTGTGAAGTTGGTGTAGTTATTGGGGTGTGGTGGTATGTTGGATATGGAGTGCTCAATCTCCTTTTGGAATGACAACCAGTCAGCTTTCCGTAGATTAAACCTTCTGCGGAAAGGGATGGTTGTTGCTTGGAGTGCAGATCTGACTGTGATGGCAGTTGGTCGGTGCTGGATATGAGGGATGGGATCCAGGACTTCCTTCACACTTCTGGAAGCGATTTTGCTGCTCACACAGGCAAGGTCTGGGTTATATCCCTATTTCCATCTGGCGCTGTGAAAAGACTTGGGTAGTTTGGCATTCTGGATTAGTGTCAGGTGTTTGAACTCAAGCCAGGTTTCAACTTCATCTTCATCTTGGTTGTTGCTGTCATAGCCCCATGATGTCCTGTGGGCATTGAAGTTGCCGATGCTGATGTGGAATCTCCTTTTGCATCTTTCTGGTAGTTTTGTGTGAATAAAGGGGGTTGGGGGTGGTTTGTACACAGATGTAACAGAGACATTTGGGAGGGCAACTGTGATGGTTTCCATGTGCCCCTCCGTGGTGTGGGTAAAGACTTCCTCAATCTTGAGGTTTGGTCGGCTGAAAACGGCTGATCCGTACTGTCTGTGTCGGATCTCTGCAACCAGTTTCATTCCAGGGATGACAGGTCGATGTTGTGCAGGGCCAATGTGGGTTTCCTGCATGCACAGTATGTCAAAGCAGTTGGCCATTGTTGCCAGTATGTCTGCCTTGCATCTGGAGAAACCTTCGATGTTGATTGAGATGATTGACAGTGCAGGTCTGGTGAGGGGCAGGTGCTTGTGGCGCGGTCGGGATTTAGCATGTGTCTTCATCGTTTGATTGCGTGAGTAACTATACAGAATATGCACACTTTCATGCTATTAGTACACAAAGAGCAGTGTGCAGGGCATCTAAATACTCAGTAGGCATTTAATAGTAGTTGAACAGCACCCAGATGATCTACTGCATCTGTAGGATGCTAATGTACCACACTACGCTATCCCATAAGTCAGCTAGTGCCTCTGAATAACCAAAGAAGCAGAATTCCCTTCGGACAAACAGAAAGAAAATGGCCGTCCAAAGCGAAGCTGGTTGTTGCAGCAGCGTAAAAACGTATTAGGAATTGTTTAAACATTTCTGCCATGAGAGAACTGATTTTTTTTTTTGTTTTATTTCGTGGCATAAATGTGTATACATCATCTGTGAACATCCAAGCCAGAGAACACGTATGATGGCAGTGGAGTACGTCCAAATTGTGTCCTTATTACTTGCTCGCATACTCGTAGAATGTACTACAGAAAGTAGCTACTTAACCATCGTTAGTACATACTGAGAATTTGGATGCAGCCTTAGATCAGATTTTTTTCATATTGTACAGGTGTTCAGGTGTTCCTAATAAAGTGTCCCATAAGTTTATAAGTGAAATTGGTGTTTTAACAGATTCCAAAGATAAAACAAGGCAGGTTTGGAGGTAGGTCAACTGGTTACTGGCGAGAATCTTTGAAAAAATGATAAATGTCCTTCTGAAGGATTAGATCTGTCTTTTGGTAGTACTTCTTTCGTGTGGGTGTGTGTGGGTGGGAGGTTCGCTGGGGTGGGAAAATACTTTTAATAGTCTTCCAAACTCACATTCCGGGTCAAACATAAGGGAAGTCTAATGCGTGGCATCCACAAGAATTGGCATTGTGTTGCCATGGCTACACATCATTATGCCGACTGATGTAAATCCATGCTGTGTAATTACAAGGCACTTAGGACTTCGAGTGTCCCTTATGAATGCCTTTATTTTATTTATTTATTTATTTATTTATTTATTTTTGCATCTCCTACTTGTTTACTGCTGCTAGCCAATCTTCTGTCTCTAATGATATTTAATTTCTTTTTGAGAAAGATAAAACATTTATTCCAGTTAGCAAACCACAAACCACAGGTTCAGTTATGAATATGCCACAGTTTCATGCGCATGCAGTCCAACGTCTCCTGTGATCGTTGAAGCTGGAGTTTTTAAAAACCACGGCTGTGTTCACTCCAGTGAGGCAGAGTGAACAAAATAAACCACAGGGTGCATGCATTCACCATTCTGTATCATAATCTGCAGGGCAACAAATCCAATCCCTAAAGAACTCAATTTCAAATGTCACGTAATCAGTATAAATCATTAGTGCAGAGACGTCGATGGCTTACAGAGAAGCTAGCTGGGTGAAGACATTTCCTATGATTGGAAAGTATACACGATCCATAGAAATAATCTGGAAATTCACTCTTTGTGACATTTTTTATCTTATTTTCTGCATCATTCTTACTAGATGCCTCCATTATCACATCTGCTAAATTATGTAAAATACACAGCTGATATGGTACAGAGACATAACAAAAAAAGATGGTGTCAATTTTAGTTCCCTCATAACACCCGAGCTTTGCGCCTTTTCTTAACATTCGAGCATAACACTCTAATTAGGTTCACTTTGGAAACTGCTTATGGAGATAGTAATTGTTTAATTGTAATAGCTTTACAGGCCCGAGCCATTATTACATCTTGGATAATGGTTTGTAAGGTCGGGGTCCATAATATCTGTGCAGTAACCATACTGTTAGGTGCTGAGAGAGAAAGCTCGCGAGGAGAATTGGCGAAATATTTCCTTAAAAAATTTTCCCCTCATTTCTGAACATCCAGCTTACTGAATAATCAAGAATAATTGCTGCTTCATGTCAGAATCAGAAAGTTCAAATTGCTGAACTGTTTGGAAAAGATCAGTGTAATGGAAAATTGCTTATACTGATTGTGTTGTCGTGTTAGAATGCTGTCTGAATCAGTACTGGAAATTAGATGAAAATGTTATTTCACACCCTTTCTGTTCTGTTCCATTAATTTCACTTAAAACTTTTTAATGTCTTGTGCGATATTGATTTTTTTTTTTTAATCCTTGCTCACGATTTGCCAGTTTAAATTTATATGTCTTAGCCCAGGGGTTCTCAACCTTTTGCAACCTGGGCCCCACCAAAGCTGGTTCATTGCAGTTGGGGGCCCCTCTTCTCACCCCGCCCCCATCCCCCCCCCAAACACACTCACCCGCAGTGACGCCACCCGACCTACAGCACCTTATATCGACCGATAGATAGATAGATAGATAGATAGATAGATAGATAGATAGATAGATAGATAGATAGATAGATAGATAGCCCTGGGCTAGATTATTATTATTAGTAGTAATAGCAGTAGCAGCAGTAGTAGCATTATCCATAGTAGACTAGCAGTAAGAAAACAACAAAAACAACAAATTATTTGGGTAGAGCTGAAATGGGGAAAGCAAAAATACAGTGTGGGGTAGTAGTCTTTAAAAAGACTGTTTGGGTTTTGCGCTGTATCGATGGATTGATGATAGTAGACTAGCGAGAGTCGGCACGAGTTAACTCGGCAAGAAACCAGACTAGTGTGTGTGTGGCAAGCACTCACACGGTGGCCACGGTATGCAGACTCACTCACGTGACGTTGCGTCATGTTCGCGTCACGGGCTTAAAATAACCTACACACAAGATTTTATGATAGATTGATGATAGATTTTATAATAGTATTGATTTGTATGTAATAGTCCAATGTCCTGCATTTTGACATGGGTAAATGTGTTGCATCTGCTTAGCTACTATAGCCTGTTAGCCCCAGATTTTTTTTTCCTCCATACATGAAGCCTACTCGCGACCCCCCTGGAGTACCTCCGCGCCCCACCAGGGGGGCGCGCCCCCCCGGTTGAGAACCACTGTCTTAGCCAATAGACTGAAAACAAAAACAGGAAAGTGAGAATTTCCACCATTTCAGGTTTTCGGAGAGTAGTGGAGGAGTAATAATATTACCTGCTGTGTCGTTAGAGACTGAGACAATCATAAAAACCCACCTGGAAGTGATTCTGCAGTAATTTGCAGTAAACACGGAAAAAGAGTACATTTGGATATGATTTTTACAAATTGTGTGACTAATATCCACGTCCGACATTTTCACTGTCCATCTGCTGAGTGTTTGGGTGTATCTGAGAGCAAATCATGAAATATAATTAATGTGAAAAAAGTATCTAATCACTTTCTAGTATTTTATTACCATTAACATTATATGTAAAGGGTGGCACGGTGGTGTAGTGGTTAGCGCTGTCGCCTCACAGCAAGAAGGTTCTGGGTTTGAGCCCCGTGTCTGGCGAGGGCCTTTCTGTGTGGAGTTTGCATGTTCTCCCCGTGTCCGCGTGGGTTTCTTCCGGGTGCTCCGGTTTCCCCCACAGTCCAAAGACATGCAGGTTAGGATAATTGGTGGCTCTAAATTGACCGTAGGTGTGAATGTGAGTGTGAATGGTTGTGTGTCTCTGTGTGTCAGCCCTGCGATGACCTGGGGACTTGTCCAGGGTGAACCCTGCCTCTCACCCATAGTCAGCTGGGATAGGCTCCAGCCCACCCACAACCCTGTACAGGATAAGTGGCTACAGATAATGGATGGATGGATGGATGGATTATATGTAAAGGGTTAGATTTGACACTTTGCCAAATCTGTAGTCCTTTTGATTTTTTTTAAGGTAAAATATTCCCACTTTTTTTCCCAAAAGCGAGTCACTTTTGACCACTTGAATTAAACTCTTCATTGACATCCCTAATAATAAATATAGTAACTGCCGTTAACTATAAACTTGTCTAATGTTGACTACGTTGAACAAACATGATAGA
The DNA here is from genome assembly GCF_027579695.1 of Neoarius graeffei. Taxonomy (NCBI): domain Eukaryota; kingdom Metazoa; phylum Chordata; class Actinopteri; order Siluriformes; family Ariidae; genus Neoarius; species Neoarius graeffei. The sequence continues at coordinate 80,999,983 of NC_083580.1, forward strand.
TTTCATTTCACATTAATAAACTCAAAGCATTATCCATTTACTGTGACAGAAAGCGAGAGCGCGACATGAGTTCGGTCAAGGTCATGTGAGCTAGTGGGAAGGGTGCGGGGCTTCCAGGCGATGTCAGTTAATAGCGGAGAGATCAAAAGACTGGTGCAGATCCTTCCAGATTCATATATTGATTAGATCATCTCCTCTTTAGTGTACTCTGGTGTTACTGGGGTTTGTTTGTCTGGTGGTTTTTTTTTTTTTTATATTGCATAAGCCTTATATCTAACCATGTAAGATTAATAATTTTTTTCAGTCGGCTCAGGTACAACAAATTATTTATCTAAATTCAAACATTGTAATATCATGAACGCAGCTGTGTGTCTCCTGTCTGCTTTATTTCTGTACAACATGCCTTGTGAACACCTAAGTACCAACACAATTTGTGCGGTAGTTTGCATCCTATTTGTTGCTGTTGCACTCACTTGTGTCAGTCTTGCACAGGCTGTGCCCTGCAGATAAGCACCATGACGTGGCTGACTTCACCGCTCGGAGAAACAGGCCAGTGAGCTCAGACAGTGCACTTCATCCTCTCTGACTGCGCAGGCGAAGATATTCAAAACCCCCTTCAATTAGACACGAAGCCAAAATGGTCACGTTTAACAGAATTGCTGGGCAGTGTGGTAATATTGATGGAATGAAATGAGCAGGCTGTGCAGTCTTTTGGGATGCACTTGCTAAAAGAATGAGGGATTTTGAAAAATATAGAGATGCTAAAACACTGATTAGCAATTGCTAAAATACAGCGTGCGGCAAATTAAACAAACACATTGCCTGAGCAAATTAAATGGTAGAATGATAACGCTTCTTTTTAATTAATTGTGCAATGCTACAGTGCATCAGAATACAGTTACATCAACTCCTTGGGGAATTGCTAATTTGTTAGAGGAGCTTTCTAAAGCCATGCTTTAATTGCTAGTAGATAAAGAATATAGACCTCTGCATTATACAAAGTGGAACAACAACAGAGAAAGATTAGATAGTGTGGGATCCACTGCCAAGCTTGAACATGTTTAGGTGCAAACAAATCAAAAGCTCACGTTGAATTACACATTATCATGAAGTCATTACTCTTATACAACAGTGATTTAGTAAGGAACAGTGTCTTATTCCACTTATACCACAGCAACATGATTTATTAATGAATGACACTTTTTCAAACTGCTACTGTTGTGGAATATCTCATCTCATTATCTCTAGCCGCTTTATCCTGTTCTACAGGGTCGCAGGCAAGCTGGATCCTATCCCAGCTGACTACGGGCGAGAGGCGGGGTTCACCCTGGACAAGTCGCCAGGTCATCACAGGGCTGACACATAGACACAGACAACCATTCACACTCACATTCACACCTACGCTCAATTTAGAGTCACCAGTTAACCTAACCTGCATGTCTTTGGACTGTGGGGGAAACCGGAGCACCCGGAGGAAACCCACGCCGACACGGGGAGAACATGCAAACTCCTCACAGAAAGGCCCTCGTCGGCCACTGGGCTCGAACCTGGACCTTCTTGCTGTGAGGTGACAGCGCTAACCACTACACCACCATGCCGCCCCTGTTGCGGAATATCTGTGAGACAAATTATTTCCTGTTCTCACTTACAGTGGTGCTTGAAAGTTTGTGAACCCTTTAGAATTTTCTATATTTCTGCATAAATATGACCTAAAACATCATCAGATTTTCACACGAGTCCTAAAAGTAGATAAAGAGAACCCAGTTAAACAAATGAGACAAAAATATTATACTTGTTCATTTATTTATTGAGGAAAATGATCCAATATTACATATCTGTGAGTGGCAAAAGTATGTGAACCTCTAGGATTAGCCATTAATTTGAAGGTGAAATTAGAGTCAGGTGTTTTCAATCAATGGGATGACAATCAGGTGTGAGTGGGCACCCTGTTTTATTTAAAGAACAGGGATCTATCAAAGTCTGATCTTCACAAAACATGTTTGTGGAAGTACATCATGGCACGAACAAAGGAGATTTCTGAGGACCTCAGAAAAATTATTGTTGATGCTCATTAGGCTGGAAAAGCTTACAAAACCATCTCTAAAGAGTTTGGACTCCACCAATCCACAGTCAGACAGATTGTGTACAAATGGAGGAAATTCAAGACCATTGTTACCCTCCCCAGGAGTGGGCGACCAACAAAGATTACTCCAAGAGCAAGGCATGTAATAGTCAGTGAGGTCACAAAGGACCCAAGCGTAACTTCTAAGCAACTGAAGGCCTTTCTCCCATTGGCTAATGCTAATGTTCATGAGTCCACCATCAGAAGAACACTGAACAACAATGGTGTGCATGGCAGGGTTGCAAGGAGAAAGCCACTGCTCTCCAAAAAGAACATTGCTGCTCATCTGCAGTTTGCTAAGATCACATGGACAAGCCAGAAGGCTATTGGAAAGATGTTTTGTGGACAGATGAGACCAACATGGAAATTTTGGTTTAAATGAGAAGCATTATGTTTGGAGGAAGGAAAACACTGCATTCCAGCATAAGAACCTTATCCCATCTGTGAAACATGGTGGTGGTAGTGTCATGGTTTGGGCCTGTTTTGCTGCATCTGGGCCAGAACGGCTTGCCATCATTGATGGAACAATGAATTCTGAATGATACCAGCGAATTCTAAAGGAAAATGTCAGGACATCTGTCCATGAACTGAATCTCAAGAGAAGGTGGGTCATGCAGCAAGACAACGACCCTAAGCACACAATTCGTTCTACCAAAGAATGGTTAAAGAAGAATAAAGTTTATGTTTTGGAATGGCCAAGTCAAAGTCCTGACCTTAATCCAATCAAAATGTTGTGGAAGGACCTGAAGCGAGCAGTTCATGTGAGGAAACCCACCAACATCCCAGAGTTGAAGCTGTTCTGTACGGAGGAACGGGCTAAAATTCCTCCAAGCCGGTGTGCAGGACTGATCAACAGTTACCGCAAACGTTTAGTTGCAGTTATTGCTGCACAAGGGGGTCACACCAGATACTGAAAGCAAAGGTTCACATACTTTTGCCACTCATAGATATGTAATATTGGATCATTTTCCTCAGTAAATAAATGAACAAGTATAATATTTTTGTCTCATTTGTTTAACTGGGTTCTCTTTATCTACTTTTAGGACTTGTGTGAAAATCTGATGATGTTTTATGTCATATTTATGCAGAAATATAGAAAATTCTAAAGGGTTCACAAACTTTCAAGCACCACTGTATGTTATAGCAGCCATATAAACAGTCATTCCTTCACCAGCCTCTCTTTTTTCCTCTCTTGAAGTTAATATGATTTAAAAAACAAAACAAAACACTGCTTGTCATGTTACCAAGAAACTTACTGACACTGACAAAGTGCTGACACTGGAGACTCCTTCCATCATTGTTAAATAAACATTTCCTCACAGAAAGCTCCACAACATTTACTTTGTGAAACATGATTTAAAAAAATAAATCATTATTATTATTGGATGATGTAGAGCATCCTGTGAGTAGAAGTCCCTGTGAGTAAGCTGTTAGTAGAAAGTACACATTAATATGTAAATTTTGTACAATTTTTAAAGGTACATCTAGATTTTCCCATGTTTCTAAAAGTATAAATTACACAGATCAGTCATTCCATTAAATCCACCTGCCTAATATTGTGTAGATCCCCCTTGTGCCATCAAAACAGCTCTGACCCATGAAGGCGTGGATTCCCCAAGACCTCTGAAGGTGTGTTGTGGTATCTGGCACCAAGACGTTTGCAGCAGATCCTTCAAGTCCTCTAAGTTGCGAGATGGGGCCACTGTAGAATTGTTTGTCCAGCACATCCCACAGACGCTTGGTTGGATTCAGATCTGGGAAATTTGGAGGCCAAATCAACACCTTTAACTCTTTGACATGTTCCTCAAACTATTCCTGGACAATTTTTCGTGTTTGATGGACACATTATACATTGCCATGGAATACACTGCCATGAAGGGGTGTACTTGGTCTGCAACAATGTTTTTTTTTTAAGATTTTTTTTTTTGGGGCTTTTTTCACCTTTATTGGATAGGACAGTGTAGAGACAGGACAGGAAACAAGCGAGAGAGAGACGGGGAGGGATCGGGAAATGACCTCGGGCCGGAATTGAACCCGGGTCCCCGGATTTATGGTATGGCGCCTTAGCTACCTGAGCCATGACGCCCCCTGCAACAATGTTTACATAGGTGGTACATGTCAAAGCAACATTTACACCACATGAATGCCAGGACCCAAGGTTTCTCGTGCCATCTCTTCCCCAGCTAAGTGGTATACAAGTACGCAGCCGTCCACGTGATGCAAAAGAAAACGTGATCCAACAAACCAGGCCACCTTCGTCCATTGCTCCATGAGCCAGTTCTGATGCTCACACCGGCTTTCCTTCCATGGACCACTTTTTGTAGGTACTAACCACTGCATACCAGGAACATGCCGCAAGCCCTGCTGTTTTGGACATGGTCTGACCCAGTCATCTAGTCATCACAATTTGAGACAAGTCACTTGCCCATTTTTCCAGTTTCCAACACATCAACTTCAAGAACTGACTGTTCACTTGCATTTTAATGAGATAATCAATGTTATTTACTTCACCTGTCAGTGGTTTTAATGTTATGGCTGATTTGGCAATTAAAGTTTTCTGCTCAAGTGGCTCAAATTAAAATAAATGGTCAAACAAAATCTCATGTTTAGCTTCCAGTGCTTTCTTCTTCGACTGTCTTGATGAGGAGTTACTGGGTTTATCACAACACACCGAGGTCTGCCCTTCCTCCATCCCACCACCACACACTCCTGAGGAATTAGGTCAGTGGCTATTGCTCCATAAAGGCAGGAGACAAGGGAGAACCCCGAGCAGTATTCCTTCTTTCTCCTGTTTGAATTTTCCATCCTAAATTAGTTAAACAAAGTTCACCATGCCCAGCTGGAAGAAAAATCCATTTGGTCATGCATGAATTAGCTGATGCACATTGCTTTTGATCTTTAAAGTAATCCCACTTTGAGGCTGCACTCATTTGATGGCTTTCACGTAACAAACCATAGTTCGCATGCTTTCCTATTAAAAGAAGAGAAAGGACATATTAGCCATTG